>NW_017729032.1:261652226-261667259 GCF_001723915.1 Gavialis gangeticus | reverse complement strand
CTCCACTCGATGTTTCCAGCTCTTCTGCCCTTCGTTGTCTGCACCAAGGGGCTTGCTACTTCAGCGAACTTGGGGATAAACCACCTATAATAGCTGGCCAGCCCCAGGAAGGCTCGCATACGCTTCTTGGTTGTTGGGGCTGTGTATTCCCTCATGGCTGCCACTTTATCCGCGAGGGGTCTCACCTGGCCTTGCCCCACTACGAACCCCAGATATTTAGTCTCCTTCTTGCCCAGTGCACACTTCTTGGGGTTAGCTGTTAATCCCATTTGCCTTAGCTCGAGCAGGATGGCTCGGAGGGCCTTTAAATGTTGCTCCCAGGTCTCTGTATAGATTACGATATCGTCTATGTATGCGGCGGCATACCCTTGGTGGGGCGCGAAGACCCAGTCCATCAATCTCTGAAAAGTGGCAGCTGCCCCATTGAGCCCGAAGGGCATCCTTTTGAATTCAAACAGGCCCCAGGGGGTACCGAATGCTGTTTTTGGCTGATCTTCCCTTCGTAAAGGGATCTGCCAATAACCCTTTGACAGGTCCAGGGTCAAAATAAATTTCGCTTGCCCTATACGCTCCACCCACTCGCTGACTTGTGGCATCGGGAATGCGTCAAACTGAGTCAGGGCATTTAATTTTCTAAAGTCGACACAGAGCAGCAGGCTCCCGTCGGGTTTTTCCACGGCCACCAAGGGGCTGCGCCATGGACTACGGGAAGGCATAATGATCCCTTGCTCCAACATTTTCTCCAGTTCCTCTTTAATTGGCTGGCTTTTATGATAAGGGATCCTGCGCCACTTTTCCCTCGCTATCTGTCCTTCTTTGGTGATGATTCTGTGTTCCACCCCGGCCACCTTCCCTGGTTGGCCCGTGAAGACATCATGGAATTCTTTCACTAGGCCCATCAGTTGTTGGCGCTGTTTAATTTCCAACTGACTCCCTACCGGTATTAGGTCGCCTTCTGTGGGCTTGCCTAAATTGTCTCTGACTTGTATCCCAAACTCGTCCGCCTCAGGGTCGGGGAGATCAAGAGACCCTCAGACTCATGCCACTCCTTCAAGAGGTTGATGTGGTAGATTTGCAGCTCCCTTTTTGCCCCTGGGCGTAGCACTTCGTAATCAACGGGGCCTACTCTCCTCACTACAGAGAACGGCCCCTGCCAGTATGTTAAGAACTTGCTGGTCGAGCTGGGCAGCAGGACAAGTACCTTCTGCCCCACCTTCAACTCCCGCCCCTTAGTCTGAGCATCATACCTTCCTTCTGGTATCTTTGGGCTTTCTCCCAATTAGCTTGAGCTATTCCCTGGGCTACCTGGAGACACTCTCTTAAGTCTCAGACATATTCTGAGGCCCCCTTACCTGGGTTCGGGTCTGCCTCCCATCCTTCCCGCACAATATCAAAAAGGCTGTGGGGTCTGTGCCCAAATGTTAGCTCAAACGGGGAGTATCCCAGTGATGTCTGGGGAGCATTCCTTATAGCAAACAGAAGGGGTGGGACCAGCACGTTCCATTTCCTGGGCTCGTCTTGGGCGCACCGGCGTAGCATCACCTTTAATGTCCCGTTAAAGCGTTCTACCATACCATTGGTCTGTGGGTGATACACCGCCGTCTTAAGGTGGTGGATTTGCAGCACCTTGCATAGGGCCTTCAGTACCGAGGACATGAAATTGGGTCCTTGGTCTGTAATAATCTCCTGGGGAACCCCGAACTTGGCCACCCATTTCATTAATTCTTCCGCTACCTTAGGTCTGGTTACAGCCCTCAAAGGAATAGCCTTCGGAAACCGGGTTGTATAGTCTAAGAGGACCAGCACAAACTGGTGTCCTGCCGCACTCCGAGGCAGTGGGCCTACCACGTCCAAGGCCACTCTTGTAAAAGGTTCCCGCACAATCGGCATGATTTGCAGAGGCACCTTAGGGGGCTTGTGGGCGCTCGCCTTCTGGCACACCTCACAGGTTTTACAGTACTCCTCCACATCCTCATATATATGCGGCCAGAAGCACCACTGAGTTAAACGGGCCTCCGACTTATGTTTCCCCAAATGTCTCCCAAGGGGATTCCTATGTGCTAGGCATAAGAGAAGTTCTCGGGGTCGAGGTATAACCAATTGTGCGATTTCCTCTCCCTCTACCCGACCCTGCTTGATCCTATACAGTAGCCCCTTCCTTATCTCTATCTGGGGAACTGTTTTTCCACGTTCGGGGGGGGTTACCTGAGTGTCGACTTCCGGTGATTCGTTCTCTCTGAATGGTCGCAATTCCTCGTCTCTCTCTTGAGCTTCCTGGAATTGACTGTTGTTGGCCAACGCCTCCACCTCCATGTCATCACCTGCGTTGGCCTCGGTCCCAATAAGTCCTTCTCTTGTTGTCTCACACTTCTGGAGCGACGTGATTACCTTGAATATTTTGGGCCAGTTGCGACCCAAAATCATAGGGTACAGGATCTCCTCATCCAGCCCCACAGGGATTCTCCTCCGGATCCCCTGCACCTGTACCTCCAATAATCGTCTTTCGACGTGGGTCTTTCGCTTGTGTAGGCAAACCATGCTTACTCCGGCACACCGCTGCGCATGATTCCATTTGACCAATGAGGGGCGGACGAGAGATTGGACGCACCCCGTGTCCACGACTGCCTGGACGGGGCTTCCCTTGACCCAGGCTCTGACTTCAGGCAGGGGTTAAATCTGGGCCACACCGTGACTGCCCACCCTGCAATCCATTGACTCGACCTCTGGCATTGTTCCCGACCCTGACTGCATCTCAGAAAAGTCCAGGTCCTTAGTGAACCTTGTCCGAGGATCCTGGGGGCAATTCTTTGCCACATGACCTTTCCTCCCACACGAGAAGCATGTTAGACCCTGAGGACCATCCCTTCTTCCCCCCTTGCTCTCTGAGCACCGCCTCGTAGCTGTCTCTTGCCCTTTTGTACCTTTGGATCTCCGTCAGTCCCCTTGGGCCATGTTGAATTGTTCCGCCAATCGCAATGCCTCCCGAGATGATGTGGGGCAGTGGCATCTCACCCATTTCTGAGTGTCTTCCTCGAGGTCTGTAATAAATTGTTCTAAGAGAATTTGGTCACAAATTTCCTTCTTTGAAGTGGCCTCTGGCCTGAGCCATTTACTCAGCAGGTCTGCTAGGTTCTGCCATAATATGCGGGGAGTTCTCCCCTCACCCGACTTTCTCTCCCTAAAGGCCTGCCGGTGTCTCTCTGGTGTTATATCTAGCCTTCGCAGTATCTCGGCCTTAACTTTGTCATAGTCCAGGGCATCCCCCCTAGTCATAGCTCTGTATGCTGCTTCAGCCTGGCCAATTAGTAGGGTACCTATATGTCTGGCCCATTTTGTCTTTTCTAAACCTGCTGCTATGGCCGCCCTCTCAAATGTCTCCAGGAAGGCTTCTGGATCATCCTCCTTCAACATTTTTGGCACCCGAAAGTCCCATGGTCCCTTCTGGGCCCACAACTGCTGCTGGAGCAGGTGTTCTTGTAGGCTCGTTTGCCTCATGGCCTGCTGCTGTTGCTGTTGCAGCACCTGGGCCATCAGGTTCATTGCTTGCTGCAATGTCTCCACCCCTGGTAATCCGGGTTGGTGCTCCATTTGTACCCCTTAGTACTCCTGGAGAGGCCGCCGTCGGAAAAGATTTACTGGCCAATGCACTACTGTGGGGGGGGTGTGTGCTTCGCCGTACCCACCGCCTCCTGCGTCAGAACTGCTTTCCTGTCGCTAAGAGTCGCTCACCTGAGGTCTGCATGCGTCCGGTTCACCTGCCACGACTTTGATTGTATTCCAGTTCAGTGTTATTAGTCCGACATGTGTCAGTCCAAAAGTGAGACTCCTGGACTCTCGGAGTCCCGCGTTGATGAGGGCTCCGCCACCCCTACACCCTCGCCCATACCACCGGTCTGATTATGTATCCGGCTAGGTTACCCGTCAGTATGTTGCTCCAAATGTCCACGAAAGCAATATCAGGTCAACGCAAAATTCACAGCCAGGGATTCTCTAGAGCAAGGGGGCTGCTTTGCCCTCCGCAGGCCCCCTTGTTATTACCCTATCTGCTGTGTGCACTAGCACTCTTTTCTACAACCCTCTCTGGGCTCTTCAGCCCTCTCCAGGGCTTCCTAAAGCCACTTAGTCCTTCCGAGTACCGGCAAGCCTCTTTGTGTCCTGAGAGTGCCCCTACGTTACAGTATATACGGCTCCCGGCTCTTGCCGGGTCCAGCCATTCCTGGCAGCGTTAAACAGTCCGTGGCTTCGCTGGGCCCGTCGACCCGGCTCCCCAGCCCAGTTGGGGCTTACCCTTACCCCACCAGGTTCGGCAGTGCCTCCGGACTATACCCCTTCGCCTGTAGGTGCTCCCTCTGGTCTCGGCTTCCTCGCGGCTCACTTCCAGTTCCGCCCTCCTTCCTCCTGGTGCTGGCATCTCCCTTATGTTGGCCCTCGCCATCCAGGCCACACCTCCTTCCCCGCATCTGAAAAAGGTGAGTTGGTGCCCCGCGTTCCGGGCTTGAGTGAGGGAGCTTAGCACAGTTGCACCGGGAATCCTCGGAGCCCGCCCACCTCTTCACTCCCTCACAGTAAACGTGGGCCTCTTATATACCTACTGGTTGGTCCAGCGAGTCTTGATTAATGGCCATAAGTTGACTGAGAGTAGATTCAAGCTAGACAACAGGAAGCACAACTTCACAGCCAGAGCAGCTAGGATCTGGAAACAACTTCCAAGGGAAGTGGTTCTCACTCCTACCCTGGGGGTCTTTAAAAGGAGGCTAAATAATCACCTAGCTGGGGTCATTTGACCCCAGCACTCTTCCCTACCCATGGCATGGGTTTGGACTTGATGATCTGCTTGGGTCCCTTCAGACCCTACTAACTATGAAACTATAAATTGTGATTTTAGTGTGAAAGGGATATTAATATTAGGTTGTTTCAACAGCTCAAGACTTGTCTATTTCAAGGATGTCACAAAGCAAAAGTATTTTTCTTCATTCTTTCTTTCATTCTTCCACTTTTTCTTTCATTCTTAGAAGTGTCATGTTCTAAAAATATAATTTGTTGCCTTTTTACAGTTGGCCAAAATGTAAATTTCACTTGATTCATTGCACTGCCACGGCTTGCTCCTGACTTTGCTAAGCACATATTTAACTAATAGCCAATAATGTTCTGAAGACTCTAATGTAGTCTGCTGAGTAAACAGTATTAATTTTCATCAGATATTAATATCTTTACACAATCCCCTGGAACTGTTAAGGTCAACAGAAAGGAAAGCCCAGCAGCTGAGTGTCAGCTGAGAGGGACTTGCCACAGCTCATTTGCTGTGTCTCAGTTCTCATTTTGAAAAAAAGGGGATAACAATAGTTCCCTGCCTCTCTGGATTAAGACTGTGAACCTCTCAGAAGTTTTGGTGATGTGGGTCATATAAGCCTCTAAAATAGATAGATGGATCCCCAGATATCTCAGCGACAACCTGGGAATAAACAAAGTTGCCAGGACTGTTGCATCCAGTGATCCCACCTGTCTTGTGAAGTGGTAGCAAGGGTATGGTGTAGGAGCTATCATGGTGGCTATATACCACAAAGGAATTTCCAGACTGGGGAAAAATGCAGCAGATCAGATTTTGGCCTGCTTTTCTCCACTGTGGAGGCCTAAGTTGCTTGCTTGAATAGGAAAGAATGTCTTGAGTATGAACATATTAATATATATTAAATATATATAAGATAGTGAATATAGAGCAACACCACTTAAACATGCATATAAATACAAAAACAGAACAATTATTTTAGGGAAATAAATTCTCTTAGGGAAAATAATATCCTGTAACAAATTATTTTCAAGAAATTAAAATAAATAAATTAATTTTAAAAGGCAATTAAATGCAAATACAGTAGAACCAAGATAATTTGCACTAATGACTGGGTGACCCGTTGCAAATTACTGAGTTTTGCGAATTAGCAAGTGAATAAGCACAACAAAACCAAGCCAAGAATAATGCATCACAAAATGATGTTTCTACTCCCTCCCCAAGTGTAGTATAGTAGCATTTGTGATGTACTATAATGTACCCTTTAAAATATTTTCAAATGCTTTAGATAACTTAGGCCTGCATTAAGAATTATGTAAATCATTGCTGATGTAACATTTCCCGTCAGTTCAAGGTTCACTTGGTATTCTCTGTAAGCAGTTCAGGGGGGCATGCTGAGCTACTGGTATTTATCCTAAGACCTAAGTAGCACATTTCTAAAGGGCAAGTACCACAAATACAGTAAAAGCAGCAATTTGCTAAATGAGATGGCAGTGTCCAACTATATGCTTGTATGTTCTTCCTCACCATGATATTTGAGCATTCAGTAATACTTGGTAGATTTTGTCCCCTCATCTGTGAGTCAGGGATGGATTATTTCCATATTACAGGTAGAAAATAACAGCCCAGAAAGGTTTAGGGGACTTGTCCAAGGTCTCACACACAGAGCTATTGAAGTTGGAATTGACCTGGGTCCTAAACTGAGCCAGATCTCCTAGGTCCCCATCCAGCACCTCATACATGAGGCTAAATTTTAAGTTACTATGCTATTTCACTTCTCTTAAACTCATGCTAGGGGGAATACTTTAATATGATCATCACCAATAAAAGATCTCACCAACCTTTTATTGGTGATGATCAAATTAAAATATATATGCTTTGGCAAAGGGGAAATGAATAAGGTTCCACTGTAAGGGCAGATAGATTTATGTTAACATGTAATGTCCACCAGCAAAGGGTTGGGAGCTTGATGGTATATCAGAATCTCCATCTCCTAGCAAGCAGGATATATGCACTCCATGTCATCCCCAGTAGGATTTGTATTGTACCGTACACAGTACAGAGTATTAGACAAGTAATTGGAAGAGCCCATCCTTCCAATATTTTGCAAAGGTATGTGGAAAAACCTAGCTCAATGAGGGCAGGGGTAGGTAATTGCTGAAACTGTAAAACCTAGAAACACAAGGCAAAAGATGAAATGGTATGAATTACTAAGGTTCAACCAAATGTATTCTTCCAGGTGTCTGTTAAAGTCTCCTTCATTTCAGATCTTTCAGATATTATTAACATGTGCTTAAGTGCTCATTCTTGAATACCCAATGTTCCTTCATCTTCTTTTTCAAAGGTACTGGTATTGTCTTTTCTCTTAAGCTTGGCTATGAATCCTGGAGAACACATGTCCTTGTTGGCCAAGAGGGTTTCAAGATCTGATGAGAATTAAGCAATCCCTCTTTCTAACAATACCTCTCTAAGCGACTGGGAAGAATTTCTTGTGCTTGGATTCTGCAAAATCAGTGATAACAGGGGATTAGGAAAAAACCCATTAAGACCAGGGTTTTAAAATGTCAATTAAAGAATCACTGTTTTCTCAATGAATGTTAGACCAGGAGTTCATAGGTTGCTAGTTGCCAGAAAGTGTCAGGATGGTGGGGAGGGTGTCCCAGGATCACCCTGGCTTTGTCATACCTCCAAATGAGAGAAGATCCTGGGAGAATAGTGGGGAAACGGTGATGTGCTTCCCAGTATAAAAAAAGGGAAGTCATAGATTAGAAGTTGGAAGCCACTGCACTAGATGATGTCCTTGTAGGCCCTTGTTTTAGCATATCACAATCCGTAGGAAATTGCCTAAACCCCAAGCCCAAGATCTCCAAGACCTTGGAATGAGGGAAGACACCAACTTATATCAGCCCAGTCCTGCCTTGTGAGCCACCAGGCATAATTGCTTTCCCAGCACGGATGACAATGAAAGATTTGTGCCAATATCAATTGTAAGACTGCTCGCTACATTATATCCCTCATTGTTTTTTCTCAATCTGTTTTTTAAGCATATCAAAAATGGATCTGTAATCATTCCTATGAACATGTATCATATGTACCTCCCTAAAATCAGTTGTTGTAGGATCATAGGGAAGTAGGGATGGAAGGGACCACATGAGGTCATCTATTTCAGCCCCCTACTCAGGGCAAGTTCATGCCTTATTAAACCATTGCAGCCAAGTGTTTGTCCTTTGTTTTGTTAATTTTTCTGTCTTATTACCTCTTTAACTACTTGCATGAATTCCTTTTCTCCCTTTCCCCCCTTAGTACTGACAATCTTTAAATATTTGTAAGCTGTTATAATATATCCCTGTAGTCAGGTATTAGCTAAGCTCTATTTTACATCATTTTGTCTTTTCTCATAGGTCTCTGTCACTCAAACTCTTTATTCATTTTTGTTGTTTTTCACTGGTTTCCCTCCAAATCGTTGGCTTTAGTTTGTTATGAAGGAACCCAGAACCATGATTAGTAAATCCCACAGTGCTATATGGCCCCAACTAAGAGAATAAACACCGTTGAAATGTAGGTATGTGGCATACCTCTCACTTCTTTGTTTTATATTGAAGGAGAGGTTGTATTGTGTTATTTAGCAATGGAGCGATGGAGCTGGGTGCCCACAGCAGGTGTTTTTTTTTGCCCTTCTCCCCAGTATTGGTTCCCAAGGTGGTTGTCCCAGACACACTGCCCTAGTAACACCACTGGTGTTATATATTTTGAAGCGATCTTTCATGTTAGAGATCTACATTCAGTGATACAATACCTAACTGTCAGATACAGATTTTCAATTAATTAGGAATTGTTTTGAATTTTTTCCTATACAATTTCTGGCTTTTCACCTAACCACAAACTTTGTGTTAAATGTGATATTTGTTGTGTTAAATTTGGCAAGCCATGGAAGAAGGTTGCCTGGCCCTAGGCCTGAATTATTTTTAAAAGAAAGGGTGACCCCCATTACTTGAAACTATATTTGTATAAAATTGTTGTACACATCATCAAAGTTGGCCTGCTATTTCATTTATCTTGTACAACCTATTCAGTGGCCAGCGTTACTGTTTAGAACTCATATAACACACTCAGCATTCCTAAAAGGTACAGAAAAGCTACAGGCACAGAAAAGGGCAATTCAGCTGGGATTAGGATGCATGTCCAAATCCAATAGCCAATCTAGTAGCCCACAACATTCCCTATTTGTATACTTAAATCTGTGATATAAAGTATCCATAATTGTTCCATGTTTTTCAGTGTTTATCAGTTTTTATCCATCTAAGGGGGATAGAGAAATCTAAATAAGAGTGTTTGTAAAGGTCAACATTTTCAAAGCTTATTGCCATGATCATTCTGGAGGAAAGGGGAGAGTAGTTCAGAATTCCTGATTCTTAGCTCCGTTCTGTCCTTTATCCAGTAGACCACACTCCCCCCTGCAGGTGTACAGACATGCACCTCCTTAATTAGGAGGCTTACAAGTGCACATTTCTGTGATAAAGCTGAATTTCTTTTTCTTTCTTTGTATATATTAATGTGAAAAAATGTGAATTTCCTCAAAAATTATTTTAAAAAGCAAGATTTGGGAAGCTCCAAAAAGCTAAAAACATTCTGGGAACAATTGTGAATTTCCCTAGGTTTATTATTACTGGCCTATATCAGTTCTGATTTTTTTTTTTAATCACACAACTATAATAAAAAGGGGACTGTAAGAGTACATTCTGAGTTGAGCACTTTTGCAAATATTTACAGGATTGAGGACTATGTATTATGTCATGCTTTATACTAAATGCTATCTAGAAAATTTAACATGATACAGTAACAGTATACAACAGAAAAATAATCCCTTCCCTTGACACATCTAATCCAACCCCTGCTTAAAGCAGGACCAGCCATAACTATATCATTCTAGCCAAGGCTTTGTCTAGCCAGATCTTAAAAACCTCCAGGGACTGAGATTCTACTACCTCTTTGGGTGACCTGTTTCAGGAGAATAGTAAAGTACTGCAACAGGCTACCCAGAGGGGTTATGGACTCTCCATCCTTGGAAGTTTTTAAGACCCAGCTAGAGAAAGCCTTGCCTGGAATGATCTAATTGGGGATGGTCCTGTTTTGAGTAGGGGGTTGGGCTAGATGACCCCCTGAAGTCCCTTTCAACCTTCATTTTCTATGATTCTATGACTTTAATTAACTGCATTATCCCAGGGTTATGTCAGAAGAACTGTTTTCCTTAGCAGGCTTTTCTGGAGCTGGCCCTTTAGATTTGGGAGAGTCAGCCAGCAGCAGCTATAAAACGATCATTTTACAAATGCTTTTTGAAGCTTTTTCTATTCCAGCTGGTAAACTCTTTTAAATTGGGTTAGGTTTTTCCTCTTTTCTCTCAGCATTTTAAGAAGATGCACTAGACCATGAAACGACCTTTTGCTTTGCCTTTTTTTGTGCCCAAATTTAAATGCATCTGTTTAGTATAATTTCTACACTGTCACTTTCCCAATATTCCTGACACTAAGCATTCAAAAATCATGAATTTTGTTTGTTTGTTTAAATAGTGTTTGGATGATTTATTTAATTGAATTCTTATTCTTTTTCTTTCATTTCTGTGGATTCTTTTAACCCCTCCAAAATCATTTCCTCTTCAAACAGAAACAGCATTAAAAACTTTTATTTTAACAAAAAGCTAAAAATTCCATTTCCTGGTAATGAGATTTTAAGGTGGGAATGGTATACAACAAGGATCAAGAAACTTACAGTATGACTGCAAGAGCTGACAGCAGTACATTCACGTAGGAAAGTTAACATGAAATCTATCATATGGCCTGGTGGCAACAAGTCCTCTAAGATGAACCCAGACCTTTTAAATAAGTTGACTGCTGATCAAGAATTCACCTCTGACATCTCACTTTTTGTCTCCTGTCATATCTGTTCTGAGAACATTTATTCGTGTACTCTTTATTTCTCTTTTCCCCCCTGCTATTATATGTAGAATTCAATTATATAGTTTAACTCTATGACATTTTGTGGACAGTTTGCATGGAGGAACAACAAAACAAGGTTTGGTACTTGATATTCTGAGGAAGGTAGTTCCAAAGAGCCATAACTCATTATTACATCAAAGTAAAGCCACTTGAGAAAAAATGTATTTGGGCTGCAAAATCAAACACTTGATATGCCAGACTTACAGTTGCTTGTTCGACCGTAATTTTGACCTTTTGACCATCCATTTTTGTGTGCTGATTGTTTCTGTGGAGAATAGCCTGTGATTTTAGACGACTCTCATAATAATGCCTATGTACACAGGGTCAGAAATAATGTTGTACTGTCACCTGTGAAACTGGCATTTCCTACGATTTGAGTGCTAGATGTTGCAATCTAAATAACTTAGTGAGTTTTGTCTGAAACTTTCGCAACTTTCTTTGAAGGGAAAAAGGTTAAAAAAATTCTATGCACATCATAGTAAACACTATTATCAGAGTTCAAATTCTGAACTGTCAACTCTCCAATAGACTTGTACCTTGACCAAAGGACTTAAATATATTAGCTGACAGCAGAAGTCTGTAACTGTGGAAGAGGATATTGGTGAAGTGAAGTGGTCGTTTGTAGGAGTATCACCTAAGAAAAAGTAGTTCTGCATGATGTCTCTCTTTACTTTCACCCTAAGCGCTGGGGGACCTTCTGCCCTCAGGGGAAGGGATTTTCCTCTGTTCTTGGAAACTATCTTTTCTGAAACCCTCTTAAAGTAACAGCTTCTCAAGAAACTCATGAGTGTTTCTATTGCAGTCTCTGATAATACTGTTTTAGCAGTAATGGCCTGGTTTTGCCTTTAGACTGTTCAATGAACATTTTATGATGGGGGCTGTATCAAACTTGAGGCTGTGAACAGTTTATTTCACAGGCAGATCACAGGGCTAGCTTCAATTTTCATGGGCTGATTGTGGTGGCCTCCCCATACCTCTGGTAGAGGGGTCCCAGGGGCCTTTCACCCCGCTACTGATTGATGGAGAGGGCTGTCCATCAGGCAGCACTCCTTGCTGCTGATTTGGCTGAGAAGGCTGTCAATCATGCAGTCCCATCCCTCACTGCTGATTGGCAGAAGGGGTGAGGCCACACAACAGGTAGCCTTCTCAGCCAATCAGCAGCAAGGAGCTAGGGTAGCAGCTGTCTTGCCTGCTCCCCTTCCCTCCCCAGCAGGCTGTGTGGTCAGGTCGCAGTGATCTTGAGGACTGCTGGCTGCCACTGGGGAGCCAGCATTTTATTTTTAGTAAGTTGTTTGTTGCCCACCACAAATTTCACAGAAATCACATGATGTCACAGAATCATGATTTGAGTAGGTCCCTCTGCCATAAGCTCAAGCAATAACCAGTATGCCACTATCATCAGTGTTTACACCCCAACACTTGATGCTGATGATGTCAAAGAATAGTTCTACTCCAACTTTGACCATGTTCTGATTAATTCTTTCAAGGAGGACAAGATCATTCTCGTCAGTGACTTCAGTGCCAGTTGGATGTAACCTGTAACTCTGGAGTAGCACCTTTGGGAAGGAAGGAGTAGGGAAAGCTAACTCCAACAGCATAGTTCTTCTGAGCATATGTGCGGAGCATGGTCTTGTCATCATTAACACCACTGTTAGACAGAGTGACAAATACAAGACCATCTGGAGACACCCTTTCTCAAACACTGGCACCTCTGGCTATTGTTAGAGTCCATGACTGAATAGATGTCTATATCACATGAGTCATGCAAGGAATGCATAACTACTAGACAGATCACCATCTTGTCAGATCTGTTATGAACATCTGGCTTCCCCTGAAACACCAAAAACAGCCAAAAGCAATGTGAAGGACTCTCAACACTAAATCTTTTCAAGATCTAAAAATCTGTAAGAATCTCTAACAGAGCCTCCATGAACACTCTCTGCCTATCCATTAGAAATCATTGAGAAACTCTGGAAGGGGTTTAAAACCACTGTCCATATGGCCTGTGCTGAATCCATTAGCTATACCATAGGGGTGTGTGAAATGGGCCCTATTCAATTTGGATTCAACCTGAATCAGGGACAGATTTGATCTATTGATTCTTGTAGGACAGGAGGGTTGGCTAGAGGTATGTAGAAAAACATTTAAAGCTGTCTCTATGTCTGAATCACCGAATCTGTCCAATATCTCCAAATTGATTCAGGGAGATTAAAGGGTCCTCTGATTCAATTTGGATTCGGAGATTCAGCCACCAAATCGGGCCAAATCTCCCAATCGAATCAGGGACCGAAGCTTCTCACAGCCTTGTTATACCACTCATTGACACTAAGACTTGTTCAATGAGTGTGATGCTGAGATGCAAGGTCTCCTTGACCAGAAGAGAAGGCCTCATTCTTCTTGCCAAGTTGACACCTCATCTTAGCAGAAGAAAGGGATATATCAGATCCTTAAATCCAAAGCTCAAAGGAGGATCCGGGAAATCAAAAATCAGTGTGGCAAGAGAAAGACATAGAGATATATCTCTGCGCTGACAAACATGGCATGCATAGTTTTTCCCTGCAACAAAAACCACCTATGGCCCAAATTCCCATGGTCCTGGTTTCCTGCAGTTGCAGGATGGCTTTGTGCTCCTCAAAGACAGTAAATCTATCCAAGCTAGATGGAAAGAGCACTCTGAGGCACTCCTAAACCATAGGTCAACTGTGGTAGATATCACCATGGAACCCATCCCCCAACACCCTGAAAGTGGACCCATAGCCAATCCTCCTATCCTAGAATAAGTTTGGCATGCCATCCTGGAAACCAAGAGCCATAAAGCTACTGGCCTGGCTGTCGTGCCTGTTGAAATCTACGAGGCTTATGGCGAAGAACTGGTACTGAGATTCACAAATTTATTCTCTGAAAAAGCAACAAAGAAACCCTTGGAGACTTGCCAACATCGTGACTTCCTTCAAGAAAGGATCAAACCATCCCATGGAACAATTGACAAGATCTTTGTTGCCTGCCAGATCCAAGAAAAATATCAGGAACTACATCAGTACCTGTATATGACCTTACTAAGTTCTTTGATTCCATCAATTCTGAAGTTCTATAGAAAGTACTGGCCAGTTTTGGATGTCCTGAAAAGTACATCAGAGTACTGAGGCTTCTCCTTGACCCAGATGACTGTGACTGTTCTATGTAGTAGATTGGAGGCAGATCCATTTGTCATCCGAACTGCGGTCAAGCACGGATGCATCATTTCTCCAACTCTATTCTCCATATTTTTATAGTTATTCTGATTTTTATTAAGGATCATCTTTATTCCTGAATTGACATTGAATATCAAATGGATGGAAGGCTCTTCAGTCTGGGATCTTTTCACTCGAAGCCCAAAGTACTCAAAACAACCATCCTTGATGTTTGGTATACTGATGGCTGAGCCATCCTTGCTCACACTGAGGAAAACCTCCAGACTACACTGGATCTCTTTGGAGAAACTTACCGAATTTTGGGCTTCTCTCTCAAGATTGAGAAGACTCAAGTGTTCTATCAGCCTGGCCTGTGCCATAAATGTGACCTCCCTCCCCATATTACGATCAAGAGAGAGATCCTGGACGTAGTTGAGCACTTTCCCTACCTTGGGAGCCACCTCTTTCAGAGAACAAACATTCATGACGAGGTCCAACACAGGCTCCAATGTGCAAGTGCCTCCTTTGGGACATTGTTTTGGCATGTCTTTATTTAGTGCAATCTCTGAAAAATCGCTAAGATCCAAGTCTACAACATAGTCATCATCCTCACTCTCCTCTACAGGTGTGAAACATGGGTGTCCTACCATTATCTTAAGAGCCTGGAAACATATCACCAATGATGCCTTTGGGAAATCATCCACATCAGATGAGAAGATTGCCACACAAATGTCAGCATTCATGCTGAATCCAGTTACTAGCATCAAGTCAGCAATCCTCAAGCACCAACTTTATTGGACTGGACATTGTATGTTAATGCCTGACTCCTGATTGCCTGAACAAGTGCTCTACTCCCAGGTCAGTAATGGCCTGACATAGATTCATAGATTCATAGATTAAGGGTCGGAAGGGACCTAGTAGATCTTGTAGCCCGACCCCCCGCCAGGGCGGGAGAACAACAAAAAACCCCAAAAAGAGAAACGGGACTCAAATGAGTCCAGCCAGGTAGGCATCCAGCCTCTTCTTAAAGACCCCCAGGGTAGGGGCCAGCACCACTTCCCTTGGAAGTTGGTTCCAGCTCCTA
>NW_017729032.1:261640694-261651657 GCF_001723915.1 Gavialis gangeticus | reverse complement strand
TCCTTGATGATCTTCTCAAAGAGTTTCCCCAGGATTGAGGTAAGACTGACGGGCCTATAGTTACCCGGGTCCTCCCTCTTCCCCTTCTTGAAGATGGGGACCACATTTGCTACCTTCCAATCATCTGGCACCTGGCCCAAGCACCACGATCGCTCATAGAGCCGTGCCAGGGGCCCTGCAATAACCCCAGCTAGCTCCCTCAACACCCTGGTGGACATCTCATGGTGGCCAGAGGAAATGCTGCAAAGACGCATTGAAGACATGCCTTAAGACAATGGGTGCCTACACCAAGAGTTAGAACAAGCTAGCTGCTAATAGACCCCAGTGGCACTGCAGCCTCAACCAAGTGGCAGCCTCTTTCAAGGTAAAGCATCTTGTTGTCAAAGCAGAGAGGAGAGGACAGAGGAAGGAAAAAGAGGGGAATCCCAGCCTATAGCCTATACTCCCCTGAAAACCCCCCCTGCAACTTCTGTGGAGGGATTTGTGGCTCAAGGACTGGACTTTTAAGTCATCTTAAGACCCATTAATGAGCTGTAATAGAGATCATTCTAAAATAAAGGGATTGCTGATGATGAGGCTATTCATGTTCCATTTGGGGTTTTTTTATTTGTTGGTTGGTTTGTTCTTTGGCATGATCAACATGCATAAGAGAAGCCATGTCAGTGATGCTGCTTGAGATAATGAAGTGGCGTGTGTGATTTTACAGATTGGAACATTGATGTTAGGTCTTCAAATGGCATATGTCAGCTGAGGTCTGTTGACTTCAGTGGAACTAAACCACTTTTCACTAGCATCTTATTTGGCTTAATTAGAGTTGAGCTCACTAAAGAACCTGGAGAATTGAGCCCCAAATAAACATTTAAGACTTACAAAAAGAACTGGCTGAATTAGGGAAACTTAAATTTGTTTCTTCAGCATATAGGGTGAACTTGATGTTGAGGAATTTTTGGTTGAGAAACAGTGACGTATGAAAAGGAAAACAAATCAATTTATAATGAGTGCATCAAAATTTGGAAGGACTCACATGCACAGATTAAGGCTTGTGACAGAGACTGTGAAATGCTTCATTAATTCTTCTAATGCTTCCTTACTTCAGCACTTCTGAGGTAGAAATGATAAGGCTACATATCTAATCTAGGAAGTTTTTACAATTGAGATTGATAGGTATGATAGGTGGATTTAGAAAACAATGCGGTTATCCTTTCTCTTCTCAGCACAAGTTACAAAAATATTTTGGGGCATGTTACTGTGTTCCCTGACCACTATAAACTGTTCGCAACAGAAATGTTTCTCCCATGATATAAGGCCACGGAGGGTATGTTAATTGTAAGACCATGACTGGAGCTCTTAGACAGATGGTTAAATTAGCTCTAAACAAGTTCCACGGTAGACCAGAACTCCACATGTGTTATAAAACACACCCGAGAAATTGTTTGAAAACTAGGTCTACATAAGTCACCACCCCTGGTCCATAGACAAAGCAATAAAGGTTATTTGAGAAGTAATCAACTGATGATCGAATGTCCGAATCATGTACATACTCCGTGCTTGGCTCTGGTTTAGATTGCTAACATTTTATCCTACCTCCAGTCTCTGTTTAAAACTATTTGTGTAACCTCTTCTTTCCTCTAAGCTGGTCCCCTATTGTGTTATATGCATGTTTTGCTTAAGCGTAGATAGGATGGGGTAGGTCTGTATATATCTAGTAATCAGTTAATTCATAATCAGTGTCCTTTTAATTTTTGGAATGTTGGTCACGTGTCGTCCGTTTCTCTGTTCTGTAGTTGGAAACTGCCTCAGCTATATTAGTAAAGCAACATCTCCTTTAACTTCAGATGTGATTTGCATACTTCTTCAACATTTCTATATGAACTGCTTGGTTTCACCTGATTTAATGCTTCAATCAGAGGTGGAGCAATGTTGCCAGGCACTGGGGCACTGGTGACTCATAGTTGTTGCCATGCTGACAATGCAATTGCACAGCTGCAGCAACCACTGTTCTTTCCACCCTCCTGCCCCAAGTTGGTACCCAGGTGTGTTTACTCATGTACAAAGTTTCTTTCACGTGTGTATGTTTGGAGGATTTGGGTCTTGGTTAAGTTAGCTTTGTTGCTTTGGAAGCCTCTTAATCATGTAAGGTTCTGAGCAAGTTAAATCACTTGGGAAATCCTGCATTCTCTCAGTAGAAGATGCAGGGGTTTTTATGTCTTTGTAACTGTGGAAAATATTAATAGATTCCAGGGCATGTTCCTTTAGTCTTAATACAGGGATTGGATCATCGATGACCAGGCTTAAGTGGTATTGTTAGTTTATTGACACCTTTTACTATAAAGAATATAGTGAGAGCATTGTCTGACAGAGTAAATTGAGTACTAATGAAATCACAATAAACCAGACTGTAACTGAATTCTGCACCAGCCTGAACATAGTATAATCCTTTATAAACTCTGTAGTTATTTCCCTAGTTTTCTAAATTGCAACACAATAAATGCCTGCTTATTTCATATATTAAAATATTGGAATATTCATATCATCCCATCTCCTCTAAAATGGCTTCAGGGAAGGTAGCTGGAAGATTAACAAACCTGGATTCTGATAGGCCAAGCAAGGAAGAGAATTCTTAAATGGAGGACTGCACAGGAAATGACCCGCCAGCAGTTCCTTGTTTATATTGCGAGTGCATCTGCTTGATTGTCTCTGCCAGTTGCAATCATGGGAACTCAATAGTTAAAAATGAGCTCAATAGTTGAAAAGATTCTCTGTCAAATCTTGTGTTTGCTAATGCTCCACCATCCTTTGGAAAAGTTAGGTTATTGAAATGGTGGCTTACTGTTTGACTTACGCTAGATCAGCCCTCTGAGATAATTCCAGTTTTGTGACTTGGATGCCTTCCTAATAAGAATCTCTCAAAAACAATATGTGAGCCACAGCCATGAATCTGTAAGTTAAATGCCTGCTGGAAGCTGTATAAAAAAGGTAACAAGAGTTCACATAGTGCATTGTGATGTACTTAGACTCTGCACAGCTGGGGAATTTGAAGTATATTTGCTTTTCATTGCCATCTTTTCAAGCACTGGCACTTGACTTGCTGCAGAAATTCAGATTGTTCCGGGAGACTCTAATGTTGCTCTTTTATGTTTCATAACTGTCTCACATTTGGAGAAGTGTGGCATGTGAGGAAATATTAGGACATTTATACAAGATTGTAACCAGGCAAGGAATAGTAGGAGAGCATTAACGCTAAAGTTTCTTAGCAGAAATCGGTTCCTTCTGGTTTTGGTCTAAAATAGTATGAGGTTGAAGCTGAAATGGCCTGAAGATAATAGAAGCTGATGCAAAATATTATTAAAAGTAAGAAGATGCATGGATAGCAGAAGTACCTTGGCCTATTTTCACAGGAGCAGAGCAGACTCGTTGATAAAGCTCTAATATAATTATTTCCTCAATGATAAGAGTGAGGTTGATAAATAACTTCTAGTGTGGAAGATAGATATTGTGGTATTGGGGACTATATAGGTAAGTACCTCATCTAGACAGACTAATGAAGTGTACCCTTCTCTTTAGGAATAGCTTGCTTTCTGGAAGGTCACATGTCTCAGTGGCTCAAGGCTCAGGATTGGATTTTTTTTTTTTATTTCTGGTTTCTGTCCCAGGTCTGTCTCCTGACTTGGGATCCAATCTTGCTCATGTTGGAATCAGTTGAAGTCAAAAGTAAAACTTCTGTAAGAACTGGATTTGCCCCCCAGCTCTTTGACCTTGAACAATTTAGTCACCTCCCCTTGCTTTGGTTTTCTCATCTATAAAACAGGGATAATAGATCTTGCTTCGCAGGGGTGCTGTAACATGTAATTTGCCCATATTCATGAAGTGCTTTGAGCTGATTGTTTTTTCTGGCTCAGACCATGGTACCATAACATGCCTGTCTAGTTCAGGTTGGTCCAACACCTGGCAAATCTGGAAAATGAGACTTAGAACAGTGACCAGGCTATGATCTTTCCCTTATGTGTCTTTTACCCTCTTCTTTTATGTTTTAATAATGAGAATGAGCTTTTATATGGACTATTAGCATTGAACAGGGGGCTGGGGAAATCAGGCTTCATTAAAATATAGAAGGCAAATCGGTCTGTTATGTTAGTATTTTCAGAAGGTGGACGGGTAAAATCAGTAGCTAACATGATATACCAGAATCAGCCAAACGACGTGTAAAGTATCAATACAGGAATTGCTAATGCAGTTTTCTAGTCAGAGACATACCCTTATTGAATCTAAAGAGACTCAGACAGAAAGTTCAGTACCCTTAGCATATCTGTTTCTACAGTTATGTTTCCATGAAACACGTTTCCAGAAACCCTTTCGGCAAAACAGATCCAAGAAACTATTTGCCGTCAGTAGGAGCATCCAACACAAATATGTAACTTTTGAAATCACTGTATCAAGTCCTGAATGTGTGAAATGAAAAAATACCCACCATGGGCAAAGATGAATAAAGATCTGCAGTGCTGAACAGAAACCGCTGTGCTGTATTAGTCCACACAGGATGCATTATATTCATTCTGGCTGGAAACAGGAACACCCAAAATGCTGCAGATTGCCTTCCTCCCCACATAACTACTGTTTGTTTACTGAAGGCCAAATGAGATCTGTATATGTATCTGAAGGATGAATTTGGCCAGATATGTTAAATTCTCTCTTGCCAAGAGGAAAATTGGTGTCATGGCAGAAAAGGAAGGGTGGTGAAAGAGAGGGAGAGTTGGTGTGCATGACATCCATTAAAATTGACTGACAACTAAAACAAATAACCCATATTTTGACATTTTTCAATAGATTTTCCAGACACACTAAAGCACCAGTTTATATTTTTCATTGCCTTCATTCTGTCTATGATTCCACCTATCCAAACAGTTATTGTTTGCATTTGGTTCTCTACAGGTGAACTTGGAGTCAATATTGATAACCCCCAGTGTGCAAAAATCATATTTCAGTCTTCTACCCCTAGCCTTCCAAAAAAATGGCTTAAATATCATAAGTTTATAAAACATTGTGTCCTTTCTATCTTCCAAATTCTGTTTAAGAATAAGGGTGCTTCTGTTTATCTAACCAGACAGGAGTCACATTTTGAAGACTTTTTCTGAATTTAGGAGGGATGGGTATTTCAAATGAGAGAGTCTTATGCAAGCCATTGGCTTCAAGAGCTGAAAGTTGATTTAAAAAATGCGATATGATTGTGAGACTCCCTATAAAATCTTAAAATTGGGTAACATTGCCCATTTGCATGTGTCCCTCTGACTTTATTAATACTTCTCATTGATGCTGTGAGTTTGCTGACAGGGATGCAGTTGCTGAACTGGAACTCAAAATGGCTGTAGTGTAGGAAGCATAAGGAGATATTTTTCTAACACAAACATCCTGTCTTAGAGTGAGTCTCTAGTAAGTCTCGTAAAGCAACTCAAACTAAAGCACTTAGCTGGCAGCCTTAGATGGCTGTAATTATAATGGAAAACTAGATCTTTGAAATGCTACTTCACTTCTTAATAATTATATCTACTGCCTTGCATTTCCATAATGCAGTTCATTCCAAGGATCACAGAATCTTTTTCAAAAACTAGATTGCTTAAGCAGAAGCTTCACCCTAAATCACATGGAGCTCTACTTATTTCTAATGAACTCCCCAGTTGGTTTCAATGGCGAGCTCTTGGTATTATTAATATAGCCCTGTGACTTAGTTGATGAAATTATGACTCCTCTGTGGGGACTGACTCAAAAGCCCCTGGATGAACAGACATGAGTGTCTAGTTCTTAGCTAGTAGACCAATACGTTAACCACAGAATGAACTTGCAGGCTGTTGCAGCGTATGAATCTCTAAAAGGAGTTTAGCCACTAGAGGGTGGCAAAGACCCACTCTGGGTTAAAGTGGGTCAGAGAATAACGTTTTGCCAGCTAGTTAGGCAAATACTCAGGAGTGGATGTGTCAGACAGAATCAATCTGCTCTCTAGGTGAAAATAAGTTATTGTATGATGGAAGCCACACTTCAGAAACACTAGGTTAGATTTTCTTCTTCTTTGTACCAGAACACTGGAAGTAGTGCCACTGAGGCAAATGGAGCTGTACTAGATAAAGGCAAAGGTTGGAAGTTCAGAGTCAGGTGCCAAATATTTAAATGGGAGGGCCCAAAAACATGCCTTCTGGAGCAGAGCAGGATTGTCTAATATACAGAATGTTACTACCAAGCCTTTAGTAAGATTACTTGTTATTAATATGAGATGCATTTACTGTCTCAAATATGTCTGCAATGCTTTGAGTAGATGATGGCTTAGCAGTCGGTTATTCTGCACTATATTAAATGTTTCAAACTGAGAATTGAAAGTTGAGTTGGATTTTTCTTAATGAATAATCAGACTTCCATGCTGCTAACGGGTAGAGAAAAGGAAAGAGCAAAACCGCCTTCTACAAAGGAAACACTGATGTTCTGACACTGTCTACATGGGAAACCTATCATGCTAGGCAGCAGTGCCCTCAAAGATAGTGCTGTTGCACATAGACTGCCTCCTAAATCAGAAGCAGCGTAGCCATGTCTGGCAGTACTGTGAACAGGTTAATTAGTACTGTCACTCTGCGATGCTAATTAGCCCGCCAGAGTACTGCATGGACATGCTATGCTGCTTCTGGTTTAGAAAACCACCCATGCAGAACAGTACAGTGTATTGGACAGTACCACTATCAGTAAGTTTAGATTGGAGATGTGTGCTCTACACGTCTGAATTTTACACAGATTTCATACCCATGTAATATCATTGACTTCAGCAGTAACTTGTGATTTAGACTTCAAGAAGTCAATGGGCTACTCATGTGCTTACAGATAAGCATGAAAAGTGCTGTGCTGAACTGGTGTTTTAAAGCCTGGTCCAATGCCAGCTGAAATCACTGGGAATCTTTCTATTACCTTAAATGGGTTTTAGATAACTCCCTTATACCATATTAAGGGAAGGCAGAACCTGCCTGCATCTACTGCTGTCTGCTCACTAGAAAGATGATCGAACTATATCCTAGTCATAATTGGAAAAGATAAACAAGTGGTCCTGCAATAAAAATGAATTATGAACCTATACTCAGATTGAAGAATCTGATGCAATTGTATATGTTTGGTAATGTCTCGTTCCCATGAAAATTTTATTCATAGCAAAGTAACAGCTGCTTTAATTTTTAGTGTTTCAACATGAAGTCTTGGGTGCATTTTTCACCTTAGTGCTTGCCCGTGAGTTTGAATTCTCTTTCCTTTCCTTTATGTTTTAGATCTTAATATAGTTGAAAACTAGATGTAGTTCTAATGGAATAAGAGTTTTCAAAGAATGGAAAAACAGCTTATTTATAATGATTGATTCCTAATGCTGGAATTGCCTGATAACAGCATAGAACATCTCACGTTATGATGCAAAACACTCAAAGTTGTTATGATAATGTTTGTTTCCACAATGGATAAGTCAGCACTCCAAACTTGATGCTTATTGCTCTCATTGATTCACATTATACTTCAGCTAGTGTGGGTCATTTGTGGTTTCTGTTCTTCTGGACAAGCCATATGGCATATCCCGGAGGGACGCAGGGCATTGACCCTGGGCTATTACAAGGCATACATATTTGGCACACTAGACTAGTGATTAAATATTAACCACAGCAGACGCATTATTTCCACTCTGCTTTGAAATGAGTCTTTAATTAGAAAGAAAATAACAGCACTGAATGAAGTTTCATGCTTGTTTTCTGAAGTAAATATTTTGACCCGTATGCCTGTGATACAAGCTCTGAAAGTCCCATGAGACTTCAGATTGCCACTCACAGACCAAACACAGGTGTCTCAAGCTGTGTACAGCTTTCAATCATCTGGCAGAGGTAAGAAAACTGAAAGCAGAGATGCAGGCCTTGCTTTAAGAAGAGCAGGATTTTTGCTAAATTTAGACATGCTGTCTTCAAAACAAATTACTTTCTAAGATGTCACTGTATCAACTGTTGAAAACTGAAGGGCTTTTTTTTCCTGCTTGGTATGTAGGAATTCCTGATAAATGTAAACTCTTGTCAGATAAATTTGCCAAGAGTTTTAATTTGATTCTTTATTTCCCAGTATCATTTGTTATTCTTACATATCCTGTAAGAAGAGCCTTTGCATTTAATTACATTTGGGGGGGATAACCATTTTAAATGCACACATTTTGCATCTCATGAATAATGTATGCTTTTAGGTACATAACTTTAATGTTTTATCTTTCAGAAGATGCTGAGATAATCCAGGTCTTATTTTTTCTGTCCTAAGAAATGAATATATATATATATTTTAATTCCCAATTCTCAAGCTCTTGATTTCATCTTTTCTGTTTTTCCAAGTCCTGAATGTTTTTTTTCTAAGTTTGATGTCTTATGTGGATTCTTTCCTAAACTGGATCCTTCCAAAGTAGATTCTTAGTGCAGAAAAAAACATCCTCAACACACAGAAATGTATTTTAGGAATATAAGGATTTTTTTTAATGCTGCTTAACAAGGGATACTATTCCTAATGTAGCAGCTTATGATTTTAGTTATAAATATATAATATGCATTGCAGAGAGAACTCTAGGTTCTTTGTTTCAGTGAAATTATATGCATCTTTCAAAATTTATGGCAAGGCAGTTCCTGATACTTTTGATAAAACTAAATATGATTAAGGTATTGATTAACTAATAAAAGAGGTGCATTGGCTTAGATGTAAATCTTGCCCCTAGTTTTTGTGAAATAAGCTTTAAAAAAATGGCCACTGTCATTAAGAAGTCTGAATTGCATGACTAGGTTAATTGAAATGGATCACCTCTTGTGATGCTAGTGTCTCATAACTCTTCTGGGTCATACTTGCTCATAATAAAAAATGAAAATGATTTTTAACACAAAACCAAAACATGGCAAACCTGTTGATGAACAGGAATATCGAAGTTCCCATTCTAGATTGGATTGCTGCCTGATGACTGACAGGTGGTTCAGAGAAAGATGGTAAATATCATGAAGGATATCATACAGGTGAACCTAGACAGGCTAGCAACTTGGGTGGATTGGAATCAAATGAAGTTCAATGTCAAAACAGTAAAGTGCTCTATCTGGGGACAAAAACCCCTCTATACACGTATTGGCTTGGCAACACCAAACTGACTAGCACCACGAATGAAAGGGACCTGGGGGTAATAATAGACCACAGCATGAATATGAGTGTCACAGGCCAGCTGGGCACTGTGAGTATATCAATTTAGTTGCAGACTAACTGAGCACTGCAACTTATTAGCTACTGGGCTATTTTGGTTCGGGATCGAGGAGGTGATGTTGGGACGGAAAGCATTGACAAGTTTCACTTATAAAAAAGAATAAATTTTACTTATGACAATGAAAAATATAGTTTGCACATATGACAGTTAGTAAAAAGGTTAAGTTAATAAACAGACAACATAACAATACAGATTAAAATTGACAGTGATAATAAAACAGATAAAGAAATTAACCAAGAGTTCCCACTTGGTTAGTAATTTATTGATAGTCCTTCAGTTAGAAGATACACGTTAAGTTGATTCAGTGAAGTCAGGCATCTCTGAACTGGGCTGTCGGAGGGGGGAACCAGGGGAAGCCCCTCAGTCAGAATCTGGTCTTTGCTCTCTCAGGGAGTAAGAGAGATCTGTGGGGGTATGGGACAGCAATGACCCTTCTGTTGTGTCCTTCCCGAGGGTTACTTTGACATGCGTGTTGTTTTATATCCTATTTATGCTAATTTTTTGGTTATATAGCCATTCATAGTGTTACTTTACAACTGTTATCCTATGGGGTTAAAAGGTGTTAGAAATCATTACAATAAGTTACTGCCCAAGCTTGGGTTTAGCCAATAAGCAAATCATACCACATCACTTTGGGGTCTGAGATTAACATGTCCCCACCTAAGTTCAACCCACTATGTTAATTATATCTTGTAATTACATTTGTTAGTTTTTTACTAATTCTAAGCAAAATTTTATAAATCAGCTATGTCTGCAGCTATAATTTTCAGTTCTGCGTTTTAAAGTTCATGCTGTCTGGAGATTAATACAAAAAGCTATATATAAATCTTCTAGACAGACAGGGACCTGCTCCATTAGCTACGTCTGCAGATACCTCAAAAAGCAAATTTCTCTGGTTAAAGCTGCCCATTTGACCCTTCTGGTTCTGGCCATCACATATAAGCCAGCAGTGCGACACTGTAGCCAATGGGGAAAATAATACCCTGGCATGCATCAATTGAAGCATCTCCAGCAAAACTAGGTAAGTTATTCTCCCACTGTACTTGGCATTGTTGAGACTGCAGCTGGAGTACTGAGTCCAGCTCTGGGTGCCACATTTCAGCAAGGAAATGGTAAAGCTTGAGAGACTCCAGAGAAGAGCCACCTGTCCTGTGTGATCAGAGACTTGTAAGGCAAGCCATATGATGAAAGCCCTGGGACTCTTCAGCTTGAAAAGAGAAGGCTGAGAGGGGACTTGATAACAGCTTACTGCTACATCAGGGGTGTACATCAAGGGCTCAGTGAACAACTTATTTTTTATAAATAATGCTTGAACCACATGAAGTGGCATATTTAGTTAATTTCCTTGTTAAGTTTAATGTCTGAGGCACAATAACCTACCTATATACCAGGATCATATGTATTTTGGGTGACTTTAACAATAGCAATTCTGTTGAGATCCTAATTAATTAAACAAAAAGCAAACTACTACCCTGGATTATGCTTTTGCAAGCTGACTGTTTGTTTGGTTTTATGTTTTGTGCTGACTTGTATAAGTGTAACAGAGGGAAGAATTTGACCTAATAGTTTTTAAAGTACCTTCATTTGGACTTAAAATGCTGTATGTTTTCAGTGGAAATTGTTAGGAAAGTCATCAAAGTTAGGAAATTTGGGGGGAGGTGAGCACGCTAGCAGGGAGTGAGA
>NW_017729032.1:261626495-261640683 GCF_001723915.1 Gavialis gangeticus | reverse complement strand
AGGTCCCTTCCGACCCTAAATCTATGAAATCTATGAAATCGCTTTAGGCTTTAAGGAAATTAGATGATACAAACCTGCATGATTAATTTGTTGAAGTATCCTCCCCTTTTTTAAGATTCAGGGAAGATGCTGCCTCCTCTATACTTGGATGTAGATGAGCCCAAAAGGCAGTAGAACTGGTGACTTTCCATTGCCTAGTGGTAAGAGGCAGGAGCAAACAGTATCATTGTGAAGAAGGATTGTGTGCTTGCTGCATTCCATGAAACTCTGTTGCCCACCTGAAGATGTATTCATCACTTCTAAAATCTTTCTGCTCTCATGCCAGTATCTAGGTTAGCTAGTCAAAGGCAAGCCACCAAGGAGTGGCAGCTCAATACAGAGTTCTCATGCCATTTTTGCACTGGTGCTGTCCTACCATGTAGCTGGGATGTTGCCAGTATATACCACCTGTGCTGGGAGGGCGTCCCTGTCTATCTCCCTTAGTTTCTTCCCTAAAGGAATTCTGTCCCAGATGGATTCAGGATGCTGAGTCTCTTTGCACTGGTTAAGCAATGCACTGTGGCCAGGCAAAGAAGAGAATATCTGTCATAATGGTTATTCTAAAAGGGTTATAATGTGAAGAGGCATCTTTGGGAGGAACTGATGCCATTTAGCAGCATTCCCATCCTGTAATTATCAATGAAAAATCCTCAACTGAAATACCATTGATATCAGTGGATTTCCATTGACTTACCAGGTTTTTGGATGATGCTTATAATGAAGATTATCCCTCTACATCTGAGCAATGACTCCAGCCATATGTCTCATCCCAGTACCTTACAAATAAATAAATCTGAGTTCATCTCAGACTTTATGGACTAATTTAATTAGTTCAGTGGTGAAAAACATGGTTGTTCTACTAAGTCAGTAAAATTGGTGATGGGACACAGTGTTTTGCCAGTTATACCTTTGGTAAATGCAGAGTCAATCCATTGAAGTTCATAGGAATTAGTATGAGTTTACTCTGAAGCAACGAAGGGCAGAATAGAGCCTGTGGTTGTTAATTACATGAAAATCATCTTGCAAAGGTCTCATTAGTCTTTTTATTTGTACTGCAGTGTTTCTACATTAATCATTCCCGCTGATATGCAAGCAATATTGGGTTGGGTTGTTTACGTACATGGAGCGTAATATAATGGTCTGTTTGAATCACTAGCTCATTTGCTTGTTTTGACAATAATTATTCTTGATTTAACAAAGGTGTAACTACTTTTAAAACTGTACACTGAGCATGCACAATAAGAGAAGGCTATAGTCCACAACTGCACAATTAGACCTCACACTTGCCATGAACTGTGTAGATGTAGTCCACCAGCTGTTTTCAGTGGGATTACCCTTCAGCATGAGGGCCTAAAACATAAACACATTGTCTTTGGGGTTTACCGCTGGATAAATGTACACTGACTGGTTCAAGTTTGCTATGCTTCATGAATGGCAAATAACCATTTATTATTTAGTTAGTTAGTTTTATTGAAGAGGAGGGCGAATGAGAAAGCAATTAGATGCTGCAAAGGGAAGTCTTTTATTTACATATGAATTTTTGCTAATTGGGACAGCACTGACTGAACAATATCATACCAGGCTGTGATTTTGCCAAGTCTCTCAGACTGAGAGTTAGGCGAGGACTTGTAAATGAAAGCAAAGAGTAGAGCTGGGACTGTTGCTTAAATTACCATTATGTTTTAGAATTGCATGTAGCACTCTTCACTTCCAGGCCCAAGCTGTCATGTTGTGCTGTGGGCATGTAATGGAACCCTAGCCCTGCTACCAGAAAGTGGGCTGGGCCATTTAAGACCAGAACTTTGTGGGCACAGCCTGCTGGCAGGGTAGGGGTTAAAAGCTGAGCCTTGCTGGCTAGTCAGGTGACCAGAAGGGGGCAGGCCAGAACTATAAAAACCCTGAGCTTGGTGGCAGTTTTGGGGCAGCAGCTGGGGGGAAGGAGTTTGTGCATAAGAGCTCCATGGAGATGCTTGGCTGCCTCTCCAGCTGCTGTAGAGGGAACTCTTGATGACTCCCAGAGAAGCTGTGGCAGTCCCACAAGGAGGAGCATAACAAATGGTGGAGCACAGAGCCATGAAAAAATGTAAGCAGGCGTACTGCCTTCTAAAATTTTTATTTTTTTGTGGCTATAGCCCATAGGCTTACTGTTTGTATTTTGACTGATAGACTGCTGGTTTGTGGTCAAGGCTGTAGGGGAGGAGGAGACCTCATTAGTTCCTTGGGGCATGGGCATAAAAGGCCAAAGGGCCTAGTGCACTAGTGGGTGCAGCCATATAGGGCCAGTAGCCCAGAGCTGCCTGCAGGACTCTGAAGCCAGGTTCCAGTGGGGGAATTTTGGCTAGTAGCCTGAGCTATAAGAAAGGGCTAAGCCTGAGGAGGCAGAAGACCCAACAACTTGGCATCCAGGGGGCATAGGGTGAAAGGGGCCAGAAGGCCTGGTTCCATAGTGAAAGCAAAAGGAGGGCCATGGGCCCAGAGAGGATTAAGGAGCTAGATCCTCAAAGTCAAACCCTACCTGGTGGGTTTAGGCTGGTAGGCCTAGCTAGGGAAAGGTGGGGTGCAAGGCCCGTGGTGGCTGAGAACCCCAACATAGAAGTACAATAGGCAGTCTTCTGCTTGTAAGAACATCTAAATAAAATTTACATCAAGACATGGCAGGAGAGTAAAGGTGGGATACAAGACAAAAGATAGAAGTGAAGCATTATGGGACTTCAGGGGTGCCCCTCATAGGCCACTAAAATGCTGCTGGGGAGGGCAACCTGTTACAGGGCACTAGACCAGTGCTGCTTTGCACTGATGGGTAGAGGATTCCTACTCATAATTTGCAAAGTACTTTATGATATAAATATGCAATATATTAATAATAAAAAATTAGTTTTTAGAGCATATTTTAAAACACTTTATTTCCCTTTAACCCATTTCCCACTTACCACTGTGGGACAAAACCCTATTGGGACCCCCCTATCTATACCACCTCAAATACTATCTAGGTAAAAAGACATAAGAGGTCTATGTTTTCAAAGCACTTGCCTGGAAAATAGCTCTTGAGTCCTGCCAGTGTTGCTGCCTTACAGAAAACACTAATCAGACAGCAAGCTGGCTGCTTTCTAAGCTTTTTCCTCCAAGGAATGCAACAGTTGCTCAGAAATGACCCAAATAATTTTTATTAATGGGCCCAACATTACTTTCATTTCAAAAGAGACAAATCATTTAATAAAATGTGTATTCGGTTGTGTTCATTAGTGCTAATCAGTAGTTCATTAAACCTTAATCATATCAATTTCGGGCCACTAATATACAGGTAGTCTAATAAAGGACACAGCAGTAAAAGAGCACATATTGCTTACGCAGAAGCATATTCGTCCATAGTAGAGCCTGCTTGAATACACCCTGCCCATTAATTTGAGCATAAGGGATTTGAGGATGGAGATGCAAGAGAGACAGAAGGCAACAAATACCCAAGACAAATGCAAAACAGCACTCTGGTATTTGCTGTTAGCAGTACAGCATACCCTGGGCATATTATGGGCCACATCTGATATAGCCTTTGTCCTGGCAGCATTCCTATTGAGTTCATTGGAAATGTTCATCAGGATGGAAAATGTTATCCCAGGGCTTCTTCAGGATGAAAAAAGTAAAATGCAATTACTGGAAATCCAAATGGGCAGAGAATGGTTAAGACTATTATTTTAGAAAGGAGAATTGTTGTTATGCAACTCCACAGGTAGTGGTGCTCAAGAAAAAATATCTGGTGAATGCACTAAATCCTCTAGACATACAAAGAACTAGAACTCTTGGTTCCAAAATGATACCTTTTATTAAACCAACTGGAAAAGGGCAAGAAAATTGTCCTTTTTGTTTGTGAAATTGACAAGTTTCTTGCCATTTTCCAGTTGGTCTTATAAAAGGTATCATTTTGGAACAAAGAATTCTAGTTTTTTTGTATGTCTTTTTGTTTCAGACCAACATGGATACCAAGTACACCCCTAAATCCTCTAAGTATTTAAGTATTTGTATAGCATCAGGGCAATGAGTAGTTCAACTGAAATCAGTAAGACTGTTCTTGTGCTTAAAATTAAGCACACTCTTAAGTGCTTAGCTAGACTGTGGCCATGGTTTTGATGCCAGCATCTTTTGACCTGGACTTATTTTTAAGAATGACTGCAGATAGCTGAGCAAGCTGTTTTGGATGGACAAAGGACTAGCCTACACTTTGCCTTTTGCCACAAATTAGGTTTTGTCTTCTACTTTTCCTAATAGGGAAAGTCTCTCCAAATTCTCTTTTTTGTGGGTTGGTTCATGAAGCAGAAATAAGAGAACGTGGAAAGAGTGCGTCTTGTTGGTGTTTGTAGTTCTGACCCAGAACTACAAAGCACCATAAACCTTATAAGCCAGGCGTATTATAGTTAAAGCTTTAGATCAAAGCAAGTTTGTCAAATTATAATCTTGAATGTTTTTCTGGACCCACTCAGAGCTAATAATGTCATGAGCATAAAGATGAAGCTTTAAGGAGATTATTGAAATGGTGCCTTTTCCTCCTTTCATTCAGTGGGCTTGGATGAATAAAAACACACTGCACCCTTTGTCAGATTCCTATGAAGTCAGCTGCTCTCAGTAGGTTTGGGTGGTGGGCAGCAGGTGGGCTGTAGGTGAAGGAAGTGTAGAAACACATAGGCATGGCCCCTGAAAAGACAGGTTGTCTTTTGTGTCCTTTACAAGGAGATCTACATTCAAAATGCTTGTGCATACTAGTCATGAGAATCCTTGTTCATCTCCAGTTACCTAGGCCTACCTTGCTATCGGCACTGTTTATCTCTATTACCATATCTCAGTGAAAACGGTAAGCTACTGTAGGCAGTGCCAATGGCTTCTGTAGATGACCTCAGTGAAAGATCTCCATACTTGGACTGAATTTTCTTCCTACAATGACAATTTGGCTAAAAATTAGAGACTACTCTTTCCTGTTTTTTAGATTAACAGTACCATGTGGAGGCTAATTCCTGTTTTCTGTGTGCGCATAAAGTAATTTTGTTTCTCTACAACTAAGGAACTAAAAACCCTACAATAAATGCTGTTGGCATTGTACATATCTTAGTAAATGAGTTTCCAGGCATATTAATGCAATAGAGCTGTAAGTGTCTCTGCTAAGATAGCTATATTCATCATATCCTTGCTAAACACTGTTGTGTAGGTAAGTGAATGCTATATTTGCTTTCCCAGCCTACTCTCTTCAGCAATAAGTTGAGTATGTACAAAATGACTTTAAGTCATTTCTATTTACTATCTTGATAGTTAATACTAGTGTGTATTCATCTAGCCTGTCTGATGACCCTCATTTTGTCTGCCTCTCTGTTGACTGAAGGCTAATGCAATGCATTATTTCACCATGTCACGGAAACTCTCTTTAAATAAAGCTGACATTAAATGAGTTTGTGATGCCTTATGGTTGGAAGCTTATAGCTAGGTCTAGACAATACCAGGTTGGTTCAGACAATAATGTGAAGCCTGAAGTATCTTGTTGGGACCCCAGTCCACCAGGGATGAATTGAAATTTTAGCGTGCTTTTTTTTTCAGGCTCTGTTGCCACCTGTTGTAAAGTACAAATATTGATTGACAGTTTTGTATAGATAACTTAAATCTCTTGAGAGAATGTATGTACACCTTTTTTGGATCTTTTCCCTCTTGGTCTCACTCCTCCCAGCCTGCCAGGCACAAGCCATATTAAACAGGAAGTAAAGTGAAAGGGAGAGAAGGCTGTGTCAGACTAAGCTAAGGAACCAATTTAATGGTGTTATGGAAACATTTCCTTGAACCATCTTAGCTATTAAGATGTTTATTGTGAGGTAAATACTATACAGTAAGGTCATTAGGAGATGCCCAGTCCATCCCCTCTCCCACTGGCACAGACCCCAGCCAGGGTCTGCCTGGCTGGGGCAGAGCAGCCCATCTCAGGTTATGCTCCCCCTTGCTGCTACAGGGGCAGGGGCAGGGATGCCAGCCGCCATGGCCCCCTGAGCCAGCTCCTGCCACCACCTCTGCTGCTTGCCACCAGCCAGGCAGACCCCAGCTGGGGTCCCCTGGGAGAAGAGGGGAGGGAGGGGTGGATAAATCCTCTCCCTGACCCCCTTGCCTCAGGGGGCCATGCCAGGCTGGTGTCTGGCCATGCCCCCACTCCTGTCAGCGCAGCAGCAAGGGAGTTGACCCTGTCACAGGCTGCTTGGCCCTAGCCAGGTAGACCCCTGTTGGGGTCCATGCCAGTGGGACAGGGGACAGAGGGGAGAATTAAACCCGCTCACCCAGCATTTGTTTGAGGTTACCACCTGGCTGGCAACACCCACTCCCTGCTGCTCCAAAAGTGTTGGCGGGGAGGTGCTGCACCCTGGCCAGGCAGACCCCAGCTGGGGTCCCAGGGGGAGAATGGAGGGAGCAGGGAATAAATCCCCACTGTGCTCCTTTCATCTCAGGGGGCCCTGCTGGGTCACTGCTTGGCCATGCCCCCAACCCTGCCACTGCGGCAGTGAGGGGGAAACCTGGCACAGGCTGCTGTACCCCCACCAGCCAGAGCCCAGCTGGGGTATGTGCCAGTGGGACTGGGGAAGACAGGAGGAATTAAACACCTCTCCATCCCCAATTCTTTGAGGCTACTGCTGGGGCTGGCCATGCCCCCTGCCACTCAAGAGGGGAGGGTGGGAAATGCCAGGCAAGGACTGCTTCCCCCTTTCCCCTACAAGCCCACCCCAACTTGGGACTGTGCAGGCCAGGGTGGTGGTTTAAACTCCACCCCAATCATACTTAGGCCTGCTGGGCCTGGCCACGCACCCCCCTCAGCTTAGCTTCCCTCCAACCTTCCAGCCACTGGGGAAGGGAAGGGAGGGCTTGTTCTAGCACCCCCAGCTTCTAGACTGAGCCACTGCAAGCATGTGACTGCATTTCCATAATCAAAAGTGAATGTCTATTCACTTGCAAATTGGTTCATGCTATGCAGGTTAGACTAACCTGCAAAGATTGAATTGATTCAGGCTCAGGTTTTTTTAATGTCTGTATTCAGCCACAGTGTTTAGTTCCCAGAAGCCCCAGTTGGAATGAAGGCCCTGTAAATGGAATGTTCCTTTTGGTTATGCATGTTGCCAGTAAAAGTTGAACCCTAGCATTTCCCCAGGATATAACATAATTTATACATATATTTGCTTTTTTCCTAAAATATTGAGAATCTTAGTTTGTGATGCTAATAAAATATTGTGTTGAGAATAGTACTAAGAAAATGTCTAGAACAGATTAATCTTTTGTTTTATATACCTAATAACACATTGAGAATTAGATGTATTTCTAAAATGGCTGTGAAGGTACACTGTATGGTGTAGGGGGATTGCTAATGTGATACAAGCCTTTTTTGGTTTGTTTTATTCCAGTGCATTCACATTTAGTAATAACTGGAAGTTGCCTGTCCCTCTGCTGGTTGTTGAGCTAGTTTCCTGGGATGCTACAATTAGTTTTCCTGTGCCTTAGTCTAACTCACAGGAAATGTGGGTTCACATAGCAGAAAATGCAGTTGTGTGCTTGATCAACACACCTGTTGCTTCTTTTAGCAGAAGATAATGAGGGACTGGAGACAGAGACTCAGCCTAGAGTAGAAGGGTTGTTTTGTCCTTTGAACAACTTTAAAATTGTTCTGAAATATGCTGCTTTTACTTTCTTTTCTAATTGCACTTTAAAAGTTTCCCTCTTCAATAGATGCCCTGGAAAATCATGCAAGGTGGTACATTTTTGTTAAGGTCACTCCCTGCTTTCCTTACCTGATCGATCAAGATTCAGCTTTTGGCACTCTTTTACAATCCAGTGGTCTGTTCCATTGTTGGTTTGATTTTTCACAGTTCTCTCCAGTGGTATTACTGTTCATCTGGGTAATCAAATATCATATGAAAGGTTTCTAGAGAGATCTTGGAAGGCAGCTGCTAACTTCTGCTTTTGGAGGAAGAGTTTAGCTTGAAAACCAACATGTTTTGGGCCTGTTCAGGCCACTGTTATGTGAAGCTTAGGAAAAGAGCAGGTTGAAATCACAAAGCCGATGAGTAAGGGTTCTGTTTCTTTATTCAGGAAGCAAAAGCATTATATTTTGAGTAAAAATACTGAAGAAGGAAGTCATGAAAAGATAGATAAGAGAAAAAATAATTATATGTAAAAGCTTCAGGAAAAAACAGTAAAGGAAGTAAAAATACCACAAGAAATCAAGTTTAACCAACAGGATATTTTTAAATATGCAAGCAGTCTAAAGTCAGGAAGAGTCAGTGGGTCCATTAAGGAATCCAAATGGGAAGTTAGTTTTGTTAAACTGAAATGGATTCTTTGCCTTGATAATCACTAGAGGACACTAAATATTGTACGTGAGAGACTGTGATAAGACTATTTTAGGTGAGAAGGCGGAATAATAATACATACTAAGAAAAGATCATACTCAGATAATTAAAAAAACATATAAATCCTATCTATAAAAGCCCAAAGTAGTAGGAAGGGCAATTAGAATCTAGTAAAAGGAGACTTAAAGAGAAGTATTCAACATGTGAATGGTATCTACTGTAGTTTCCATTATTGAGGTAAAGACCTACAGAACTTTTTTATTGTGATGATATGCCATTTCAATTCCTTTAAAGAAACTAATTTGTTTTAAATATGATGCATAAAAAATCAAACTATCAACCATGTTTTCAGATATTGGGCATTAGCTAGGATAAGATTTATGCTATATTTACAAATGAGTTGTTTTGTAAAGAAATAGGGCCAACAATAATGATTTATTACAGTCGGACTTGCGTTCGTATGTCAACTTGACGTCTGTGAAAATCTACTCTGCTGACCTGAAGAATCAAAGTATAAAACTTCTCCACTATATGATCTAGGATGTTAGAAGAAGTTATGCTACTGAAATATAGAGTTGCCAAATACTGAAGGTGCTTCCATGATGAGTATATTCAATTGTCCAAAGTTCACTTCGATCCACTTCTGAAAGTCTGTAGAACCACCCATGCATGTGTGTACATGCTTCAGGGTTACTTGGCAGATGGTGAGGGCTGCTGGTGGCTAAACAGCTCCTGGTCTTAAGCAGTGTAGACATTTTTCAAGTACACAGTGAATGTATAATTGTACATTAAGAATGGACTGACTGACTGACATTAACAAATCTGAAAGGCCAGTCCTTCATTGTCTTTCTCTTCTACATGGTCCCTTTTAGTTGTTGTGTTATTGTTTAATTTGTTACCTTTGCATTACCTCCTAAAGCTTTTTTCAAGTCAGAGGATGTAAATCAAATCAAAATCCCTCTTTCAAAGATGTTAATCTCTGCCTATCTCTTTCCAAGTGGCATGGCAGGCAGATGGCAAGCTGTGGCTAAATGAATGGATTGATGTCTCTCTACAACTCAAACTGAAACAGTCCAGTGAAGCTAAAGGCTTTGGCTTTGCTCTTCTGTTTCTGATCTTAGCCTAAGGCAGATATAAAACCATCATCAAATGGATGATTTGTTGTTACACTTGTTGTAACAGGCTAAGAGGCAATCTACTGTACAGCAGCTCAGGCCTGATGCCTCTCTGCTCAAGGATAATTGTGATTAGGACTAGTGAGTATACACCTTGATCAGAGCTTCCTGTGGAACAAGGGGCGCTGACTTCAGTGATACTGAAATCCACCTTCTAATGGATAGGGGTGCAGAATCAGTGGGTAAAAGGAAGTCTTGGATAGAGGTGAAAAAAGAGAGGGTTAGATAGTTGATGTATCCTTGAAGATGTGGTCTGGAGAAGGAACCAGTGGATTAGTTTCTTGGGCATTTGTGCCTGGTCCCATCCCAAAAGAAATTTGCTTTTGGTCAAATTCTAATGGGCCACTTCTTGATATTAATTAATTGTGACATGCCCAGTTAATTTCCCTTAATATTTTTTTTTTTGCCCAGCCAATTAAACAAGTAGTCAGATAATAGCTTTGCTCTTGGATAACCTAAAATTTGATACTTCAAGGATTTAACTTGGCATGGTATCGTTAAGGTAACATTTTAGATGTTAAATTTGGAGATAACTGTTATAAACATGTGCCACAATTGGCAGATGCATGCTGGTTGAGAATTGGAAAGCCCACCTTGTGGGAAATTCAGATGTATCAGCATTTGTTTTCATCTTGATACGAAATTTAGCAGAAGTGAATTGTCTTTTTTGAACAATTGCAAAAGTTTCTCTTTTGGACCAACCTGGGAAAAATATAACTCCATCCAGATGGGCTAATGCAGCATCTCAAGGGATGCTGTAGGTCAGATGGTTTTCATTCCCATTCTCATCTGCAACTGGCCTATCATTCCCATAATAGGATGTAGGTATGAGCCAAAGAGGAGACCCAACATATCATAGATAAACAGTTTAGCCAGGGGGTCCAGTCCAAAATGTTGAATAGGGGGAAATGGCATATACACACTGTACAAACAGAAAATTCTAGACCTCTTTGCAGGACTTTATTTATCTAATTACACTGCCATTTCAAATAGTACATGTGCTATTTTATCTTTTGTCATGGACTCATGCTCTGTAAGACTGTATTTTGTATTCTTTCTATAAAGCCAGTTTTTCAAGTTTTCAGTCTCATTTGGGCCCAGATTTTTAGAACGGCCTGGCTTCCCATTTAGGCACAACAGGACGGGGCAGATATTGCATATGCTTTTCAGCTGCTGTTCCCTTTAGCTTAGATTTCAGAAGATATTTGTGAGTGCTGAGGTGTCTTGAATATTTTGCCCATAATGTTCAAAAGTGTAGTAACAGGTTTGTAGCAATATATAATAAGGCAGCCACTTGGCTTCACCCAAACTTAAGAAATCCATTAATGAGAGACTTGCCAATAATGTGAAGGAAAGGAAATAAAGGATCCGTGAGTACAACAATAAGATTATGCAGGGACACAGTTTTGGTAACTGCATATTGCCAGGTTCAGGTTGTTAAATTCATCGCTTGTATATATGTTTGGATAAAATGAGCTTTAAGGGGGAATTTAAATAAGAAGATGGTTTAATCAGTTAATTGGAATGTATTCTGTCTATGGGGAGCAGCATGAAGTATACATGCCAAAGAGGAAACCAAGACACAGTTGCTCTATGAAGCATAACTTTGAATTTCCAGATTTTGGAGCATTAAAAAAAGGCTCCATCATAATATTGCAAATTTGTTCTGAAATAAGGTACTTGTTTTGCAAGAGGGGAGTGCCCTGTTTCTGTATGTGGACAGGTGCAGATCTTATAAAAGTCATACACACAGTTTCAGGGAGCGAGTATCCCAGATGCTGCATTGTACAGTGCATGGGGAGAATGATAGCAGCAGATGGGCTCTTACCAGATGTCTGGAAGCAGAGACGGGGATGGGAATGAATTGGCATTACTGTTGTGTCAGTCTTACTGATGCCATCTGGTGTCCAGTTAGGGAACATGTTGAATTTGCCTAATTACTTTGAAGGCTCGCTTCAAGTGAACTTACAAAGCTCAAACTCTAAAATTTGAATGGCTTTGTGGGATTGCAAATGTCTTTGGCTCCCTGCATTAGATATGTGTATAAATTATGTCAGCCTGTAGGTTTTCTTTCCGCAGCTGATAAAAGCCTTTGATGTGCTTGGATTAGTTGGTGAAGGACCCTAGCTCAGCTGGCAATATCCCACAGAGGATAGATGCTAACATACAGTAAGGATATGAATTCTCTTTGAGGCCTTACAGAGAAGCAGAGCTTAGCTATGGGTTTGACAAACTATTTTGGATGTCTGGAAGGGGATCTGAAAAGTGTAGCACACAACAGCAACAACAAGACCCTGTGTATTGCACTTGCTATTTTACAAGTGCCCTAAAAAGGTAGGTGAAGTACCATTTGACACTAGGAAAACTAGAGATTAAGGGTAGGAGCCTGCAGCTTCCAGTGACTTTGCTGGGTGATAGGTATGAATAAGCACATCTTAGAGACAGGTCCTTAGTGATTTCCTCAAAGTTGGTGTGTGAAACTGGAAGAGGAGTGGAGCCATGTGTCTGAATCCTGTGGCTTGTTTCAGCCCTGGTTCTCTTGACTGATTTAAGGGAAAAAAAAGTACCCCAAACAATATCATAGCTAGTCTTTTTAGCCACAGGCTTATTTCAAACACTAGTAATTTAGAGATGCAATGCCTGGGAGTGCTAGTCAATATGTTTGTTCTCTGTTAGATATACAGCTGCAATAACAAGCCCTCCATGAATTTTATTAAGCCGTGTTAATTTTCTATCAGTTCTGGGAGCTATAGATTTTTCTCACAGAGCCGTTTGGCTCAGCTTCAAAATACAGTGGGAAAAAGTATCCTTTATAACTACAATTAAATACAATTTGAGAGATCATAGCCTGGATGTTAAAGCAAGATTTCCAGAATTAACTAACTGAATAACTAGAAAAATAATTTGAAACAAATAATTTATCTGACAAATTTAGTCTCTAGCTTTCCTTTTCTCTTACTATGCTGCAGGTATAGATCATGTTGTTGTTGTTGTTCTTATTTGTGTTAGAGTAGTGCTCAGAGGTCTCCTCTGAGATCCTCTTCTTACCTTTTTACTGTATTTTCTTTTTTATGGTAATACCCAAGTGCCTTCCAATAGTGTGTTTTGCTACGTGACTTCACATTCTTTGCATCATTGTTCTCTCAGCTCCTCCCCAAGTGCAGAACACGTATAGTACAATCTTTTATTTAGGGGATGGGTATATTTATTAAAATAAATATTCCTGTTTCTGTGTATTTGTTAAAGAAGGCAAGGTCACAGAAATGAGTGGAAGTCGATGAGTTTGTGATAACCCTTTAGTCATAAAGTCAGTTTACTTTACAGATGTGGGCCAGCCACCAAAGAAAGGTCTGCCTCATACCCAAATGAACTTCAGTCTGATTTGAAGATGGTCCCAAAGGGACAGAGCAGCATAGGTGTCAGCTATGGTTTTCTTTCCAGAGCAGTACATGGTTGGTTTTTTGTTTTGGTTTTCAAAAGATATCCTGGGACTAAGTCATGGGGTATCCTTAAGATAAGGCCAAGCTATGAATTGATTAAAAAATCTATGGGAAACCAATGTGAAATGTGAGAGATGGGTTAATGTGGATTGGCCTGAATTTCTGACAAGCTGTGCCACAGTGTTCTGTTACTTCGTTTTCTTGAAAAAGCAAAGACTTCATCTCCAAAAATGTTGCAATGCTGTGGTCCAGATGAGATGTGACAAGGGGATAGATAACTGGAAAAGATACTTGAGACCAGGGAATTTTTGGCCAGGATAGGACACAGTGTCCACATCAACCAGAGATGAGAGCACTATCTCTAATTGCCCAGTTTTATCTGCAGTTTTATCTGCATATACGAGATTCTCTTCACCCTGAAGATCTCTCAAAATGATTAGATGAGCTAGACAAAGGGTGGGAAGCAAGACAAAGCTAAAATGTCTCGACCAAAATCAAACAGCAGGATTAGTGTTACAGACAGGAATGTAACTTGGGTCTCCAGCAGCCCATTCAAGTGTGTCTACATATACTGTATTTATTTGATTACAAGAAGAGGTTTTTTTCCCCCATATAAGCATGGGGGAAGCCCCTTGTATTGGAATTGAGTATGAGCTGGGGGTGTGGGGGTGGAGAAAGGGGGCAGGCTTTGGCTTCACCCCATGGTTAGGGCAAGAGCTGCACCTGGTACCTGCCCTCCCCTGCCACTTCTGCTCCCTGCCTCTCTATCTCACAACCTCTTTCCTCCATCTCCATAGCCTCCACCCTGCTTCCTCAATTTTCCCCCCTCCCACAGCTTCTGCTATCCTGCTCACCTCTCTCTAGCTTAAACTTGCTCCACCTCCAGCCTGCTGTGGTCTTAGCCCTGCCTGATAGCAGTGGTGGATTGCAGCTCCCATTGCAGCTCTGGGACCCAGCCAGAACTGCCACCTCTGCTACCGGGCCAGGCTGGGGTTGGAGGACCAATGTGCTCTGTGTCCCAGTCTGAAGCAGATCTGGAGCCTGCCAGCATGGGGCAAGGTGTGGGGGAGAAGGGCAAGCACAGGGGGGGCAAGTGGTGGCAGGGAAAGGCAGCAGAATGTGAGGTGGAGTCCCCCCTGCCACCACTTTACCTGTTGCAGTGTGTGTGTGTGTGGGGGGG
>NW_017729032.1:261609605-261621495 GCF_001723915.1 Gavialis gangeticus | reverse complement strand
AATTGGATCCTAGACATGGAGAATTATAACAATGTAAAAAATGTCCATATATATAATCTAACTGGGGGGTCATCTTAAATTCAGGGTAATTTTAGATTCTGGTAAATATGGTACATAGTTTCTGTGTATGTAGTTATAGCTTATATAATATTAAATAACTGGTGTTCAATTATATTCTTTTTGGTCTTGTTTTATGGGTTGATCCCAAAAATGGGTTGCAGTAATTCTGTAATTGATAGTCGAGTCTGTATCTTTTTAGTTAGTCTGATAATACAGAATTGTTTGCATGACTGTGGTATTTTTCACAAAAAAATATGGGCATGAATTTAATGTTTGTTTTTGCAAACAGTTCAAGAATTTAATTTTCTACAATATCCCTGCATATAAAATTCAATTTCTCAAATGCTGGTAGATGGCAAATGTAAAAGGTAGAAAAAGCAATGTGAATTCATATTCATTTCAGTGTAAGAGACAATTTGCAGAGAAGTTTGTTCAGTATTCATCTAGCTCTAGATATCAAGGAATAATTAGGACGAGTCTGAATGGAGAGCAGTGTAATCCATTATCTATGTTAATAGATGTGTAGCCAAAACATGTGCTTGGATTATATGCCTGTATGTACTGAAACCTATAGAAACATCATGAGCTTCAGGGTAAAACTCTTGTTTCAGTATCTGACAAACCTCCCTTCTGAGGTCATTCCAAAATGCAGTTTTGAAATATGTACGCGTTCCACAGGGATTAGTAATGTTGAGAAACGGGCAGAGCACTTGAGGTTAGCAAAAAGAAAAGTCAGGCTTTGGTGGGGTAGCTACATTAAAGGGTGCCAAGTTAAATTTTAAAACAAACATAGAAACCCAAAAGCCATATGTTAACACCATTTTTTGTTATAAAGTTATTGTCTCTTAAGCCTACATCCAAAATCCAAAAATAAAACCATTCAAGTGAAGTGCAGTGATACTTAAAAGGAAAGTCTGTACTATTAGAAAAAAAAAGGTATAAAAAGAGTATGTGGCAGATCTCTGAGTGGACAATATACAGTAATATAGACAAATATGGATCCTTATATGTCTCACTCTCTTTAGAACCCATTTAATGAGGAGGCATTTAAACATGGTGTGTGTGCGCATGCGTGCATGTGTAAACTGTATGCGGACATCTAAATGAGGAGAGAAATATATATATTATAAGTATATCAAGTAAACTTTATGTGGAATGTGTGTGTACTCTTATCTCATCTCATTTACAGATGTCCACATGCAGTTTGCTGTATAATAGCTTTGACTTACACAAATAGTTTGGTGCATATACTTAAAAGGAATCTTTCAGTAAGAGGTAAGGAGAAGCTAGCTGCAAAATGGAATATTGGTCATATAATGCTGTAGATGCCAAGGTCTTAGGTTGCAGAATATTAATAAATGCGGCAATAGTAGGGTCAGCATTAATTTCAGCATGCTTTTCATTACTTTCTGTTTTCATTGACCTGAATGCTTGTGTAAAACATGTCATCAGCTTCCAGCTGGAAATGGGGGGAAATGAAGCACTTCGCTTAAAATTCACCCTGAATCAGCATGGATTTGTCCAGGACAGAGGAGTAAATAACCAATGAATTTTAATTTAGGGCTGTGATCAAAAAATAATAAAACAGGAGAGCTTGGATCCAAATGGGATGGAAACACAACATTTTGAGAGCAAGCAATGGATCTGAGCATTCAGCTGAAATAATGGTCCAAATTTAGTAGTGGCAGAAAAGCAGATAAACAAGATGTTTTATCTTGTGATTTGGCACATATGCTGTAAACTTTACATTTAAACACAAGAGGAGCAACAAGTACATCTAGTAAAAAGTGGATTTTACTTTATCATTGAAAATTGAATTATTCCACTAAGGACCAACTTGTTTGCTCGAGACCTGTGAGTTGTCAGAAAAATTACAATGCTGTTTAATACTGTCAACAAAACAGAACAAAACTAAAGTCTCAACTGTTTCTTTATTATATGCTATAACTTCAAATATAAAGAAACATCAACAAGAGGCCAATCAATATGATTAGATTCATGAAGCTGTAGTTACACATAAGCTACATTGTTCCCTGAGTTACATTTGTGAAACCTCATTGTCTTCATAAGGTTGCATGGATGTAACTGAGAGAAAAATTTATCTCTCTGACGTTGGTTTCCTGCATTAATCTTTAGCCTTTTTAATAAGGGCGGAGAGCAAGGGGTCTGAACGACTCAAGGGACTTGTAATGAACTAAAGAGCCTTTCACCTCTAGGTCAGTGGTTCAAATGAAACCTGGAGTAGTATTGACTGAATGCCTTTTTCCACTTCATGGCTGTTCATGGCCCTAAGTGAGATGAATCGAAAGATCCATTTTCACTTCATAGTCAGCAGATGTTTAATACTAGAAAAGCTACCATGATGACTAATGCTCTTATTTGCACGTGCAGTAGAGAAGACGCTCTTGTCTTTTACATGCAAAACTCCTGAACAGTGGTTGAACCATGTTTGTTTGACAGTCAGGAGACATTCTTACTGTCATTGCTCATACTGTATTTTTCTTCTTTTATGTGGAAGAATTCAGTTACCAGGCCTGTCTGTCTGGCCCCCTTCTATTAGTGTTTAGTTAACTAACATTTAAGGAAGAAAAAGGTAAAAGCATATATAATAACACAAGGAGCATAGGGACAAGATGAGAGAGAATAGATTGAAAAGAAATAGAACTTTTTCTCTTCTTTTTCTATTTAATCCATCTTGGATCAAATTTGCAAGAATCCAGACCTGAAATATGAGTTTCGAGTGAAAAGGGCTTAGCCAACTTTTTGTCTTTTCTGTTACTAGTAACAATGCTGTGATATTTAGGTTGTAAAAATGTGTAAATTCATGGAGGGAAAGAGGGAGGGAGGAGGAGAAATACATCCATCAGCTATTTGTGTTTTACTGTCAGTAAACTGCTTCTATTTGACTTGTCATCTTTTGAGCTTTTCCAGATTTTGTCAAGTGTTTCTCTAAATGTTGCTGCCTTGTTTAAAAAATAAATATTTTAAACAGAAAAATCTTTGATGGGCAGCCAGATAACCATACCCAAGATTCTTTCAAAATGTTGTCTCGATATCCAGATAAATAAGTGGCTTGCATTTTTTTAAATAAAATTGCCCTAATTAATGTCTACATTTTCTTTTCCCAATACTTTTGAAAATTTAACCATGTCTTTAGATGCCTAAATTTGGACTGAAGAATTTAATGATAAACATACATATGACAAAATGGACATTGGTCCCATGCACTCACACAGCGCACACTGGACTAATGTCTCCGTGGAATTTTCCTGAACTAAGAAAAGGAATTTTGGACAAGTTGTTTCCTTCTCTTTTTGCTATCTTGAGGTAGAGGGGTCATAGTGACCAGCTTCTGTCTTTTTAAGAGGATTGGTCTGGTCCTTACATGAAGATGTCATAGGAACATATGTCAGAACTAGGTATACTGACATGTTTTCCTCCAGAATGCACCCCTTATCTCCCAGCATTCACTGCAGTATCATTCCTACCATGAGAGCTGCCTACAGCTCATCACTCCCTAGCTGTCCAGAGCCTCACATGGAGGCAGGACTGGAACATGTGGAACATGAAAAGGATGAACTATTGTGAAGATGAAGCATTGGAGAGTGTGTCTTTTCTTTCCTACATCTCCCACTGCTTCAAATACTCCTTTCTGCAGGGATCCTTTGAATAGGCTTTAGCTAAATAGAATGGAAAGGTCTTCAAAGCAGTGGGTAGGTAAATAAATTACTTACTGGGGGCATTTATGCATGCACTTTAGTGTGGAGTTCCCTAATTCACTCCACATAAATCATCACCATTTACATGTGCTGCGCTATTAGGCCACAGTAAATGAGTTAACTCCCCATAGGATAAGACTGCCCAACACAAGTACTATCCTATAGGCCTGTGCAAAGTGGCTAGTATTTGCTTCGGACTCGGCTGATTCAGGGGATAGCAATTTGATTCAGTGACTCAAATCACTGTCCCGAATCGATTCGGCTGAATCTCCGACTCGCGCAGGTCCATCCTCTGCCCACTCTCCCAGCCCTGGCAATGGCTGCCCCACCTGCCCCAGCTCTCGGCACTTTGAAAAAAAAGGCCCTGACTCACTGGGTGCTGCTGGGTGGGGGGAGCAAATCCCAGTGCCCCTCCACTGCCCCACGCTGCATGGTGGGCTCTGCCATGACCCCCCCCCCCATGGCTGCCCTGCTTGCCCCTGCTCTGGCCCTTTAAGAAAAAAGCAACCCTGAACTCACCAGTTCTTGCTCAGTGGGGGGCAATTACTGCTGCCCCGTTCTTCCCCATGCCATGTGGGGGGGCTCTTCCATGAGCCCCCTGAAGCCCTGAGGCTGCAGGAGCTGGTGAGTTGGGGGGGGGCGGGGTGTTTCGGGTTTTTTTCCTAAAGGGCCGGAAGCTGGGGTGGGCAGAGAGAGTGGTCCCATGATTCGATTCATATTTGGAGATTTGGCCACTGAATCGGGCCAAATCTCTTCCAAACCGAATCGGCACCCGAAGCTTCACACAGCCCTACTATCCTGTAGTGGAATTATTAGTCTGCCACAATGTACATGTAGACAGTGACCAGGGCTGGCTGGGGCATGAGGGTGCTACAGTGAGGGTAGTCCCCCACTGCAACATCCTCGTGCCCCACCCAGCCCTTCAGCAGCATGTTGAGGTGGGGCAGAGCAGCTCCAGGCTGGCAGGCTGACTCCTGGGGCCCCCTGCCATCTGGGGCTGTGCTGCCCTGGCTCAGTGTGCTGTGGTCCTGGGAACAGATGTAAATGCTGCACCCAGAAGCAATAAACTCCAGTGTAAACTTGTGCTGGAGTTTATTCAGCTGTACTAATTGCATGTGTAGGTGTATCCTCTGTGTTTTAAAAGTAGTGAATATTTCATGAGATGTATAAATACATGGACAAAGAATGACCTTTTAAATTCACGTGAGAATAGGAATCTGTGAGCTATTGGTTTAAGCTACCCTTCCTCTCTGTATGTGACTCTGAGAGAATTTTTAGTTTTGTGATTAATACTGCTAATGACTGATTAATCTAACTCAGTGCAATCAGAGCATACCACACAGTAATAAATTAATTGTAACCATTTCTCTAATATCTTCCTTAGTATGTGCTGTAGACAGGGGAAGCAGTAGTTTTGTCTTATTTTTTCTTTTGGGCACTTTTGTCCACTGCTTAGACCCAGCGGCATTGTCAGCCTGCCCTTTCTGCAAGGAAGAGGTAGAGGAGACTCTTTGCCATGCCTTCCTAGACTGCCTCTGGCTGCAGCTGCTCTTTGCTGCTCTCATCACCCTCTTTGGCATGCTGAACTTGGACTCCTGTAAGACTGTTCACATCTTCTCTATCCATACCAAGTGGCCAATGGCAGTGAGATCTGCCCAGCCAGTTTTCTGCTGGGCCAGGCCAAGCTGGCAACTCTGAAAAACTGTAGAAACTGGTTTGCAGAGGCAAGCTTGGATGATGCCTTCCAACTTTTCCGCTTCTTGGTCTGGGCACATTTCACATTTGAATTTGGACACTTCACTTGGTAACAAAACCTGGACCAGTTCGTGTCACACTGGGTTATCACGAGGGCCCTTCTTCCAGATAGAAGACAGACAGCTGGTCCTACATGTTTTGCCCCTGAGTGGCATAGAGGAGGGGGTTTCAGTCTCCAGAGACATGGTGTTTTTTGTTGCTAACAAGTATTTCAGGCTCTTCCCCTAAGAGACCCATACCTTTACACTTTCACCATTTGTTTTTAATATTTCTGTAATAATCTTTTTTAGAAGTCAAAAGTCTGTCTCTTTTCAAAACTTTATTATACAAATGTTAAAAACAAATGGTGAAAATGTAAAGGTGTGTGGCCCTCATGGGGACTGAGCACAAAATAGTCATTAGCAACAAAAAGCACCACGGCACCAGAGACTGAAACCCCTTTTTCCATGCCATTCATGGGATTCTAGAGGTAGGACCACCCATCTGTCTTTGGGACTTGTTACAAGATATTTATGGGTGGCTCTTCAAGCTCTTATCCCCTGCATTGTCTGCACATAAACACCTAAAACTAGTTTTATGCACACTTTAGGGCCTTTGTTACAAATTATGCTATAAGCCACACAAGTGCTGATTGTCTTAGTGCTAGCTTGAAATTTGGAGCAGTCATACCTTAAAGCTGAAAACCTTCTCTGACTGTCTCCTACCTGCACAACTGTAACTTGCAGCTAGAGACCTGGTGAGCAGAGCTGATGAGCTAGGACAGGCTCCTATCCCTGGTCTAGTGGTTGGGGTGTCAGAGATGGGAGGGGCAAGAACATGTAACTGTCAATTAGAGGCGGTGGAAGGCTGGACCTAATGGGGCTTAGCCTCCCCAAACATGGAGCAATGGGTAGGGCCACAGGGCGGGGGGAGGGGGAAGGGTTGTGCACATTCAGACGTGCAGCCAGGATCATAGCCCTGGCATGTGGATTACTGCCCAGCATGGCAGCCAGGCAAGTTTCAGTGTACTCTGAAGGGGAAGGATCTTGGAGGGGGGGCAGTGCTCCAATGCCAGGCAGTGATGGAGCTGTCAGCACTTCAACAGGCCAGGCAACAGAGCCAGTGCCAGAGCCCTCCTGCCCCCACCACCTCCCTGCACAGTGCCCTCTGCATCCTCAGTGCTACCTTATGTGGCTTTCCACTTTCTCTTGTGCTGGGCCACACTCCATCCACCCTGCAGGAGCATCCAGGTGTAGCAGCTCTGGCTTTCCATATCTCATCCTCCCTCTCATTCCTTGCCAACCCCAACCCTCCTCAAGCTGTTGCCATCTTCAACTGTGCACAGAAACGCCACAGGAGGAGCCACTGCATCCTAGGATACTGGAGGACTTCAACTTGAGTGGCACAAATGTGGGAAATGGCCACAATTTAATGGGATAGTAGCAAGTTATGCAGATCAGAGATAATCCTGCCCTGGCATGGCATAACTTTGAGCCACATAATGAGTGCTTTAAATCGCTTAAAGCTGTTTACATGCAGCCAATCCAGGGGTTAAAAGCTCCAGGAGCCACCTAAAATTACTGTGTAAAAAGGCCCTTAGGTAGCTTAAAGGTATACCACACAAGGGCAGGATTATCTCTGATCCATGCTACCCAGCTCATGTTCCATTAATGTGTGCCCACTCTAGGCTACATCCATTCCCCTCCCCCAACCTCTCGGTACCCCAGATCCTCCCTCACTGTCCCCCTTTCCCTCCTTATTTGTGGTTGCCCACATTGTCTGTCCCAGGGGAGAAGGCAGAGGAGTGTTAACTTGTCTGCCCAGCCACTGCCACCGCTGCTGCTGTCTGGGCCAGAAGAGTAACAGCTGGCCAGGCAGGCAGATTAACCAGTCACTCCCTGACTGGTCCTTCAGGACAGACAGGATGGGCACCCTTAAGTGAGTAATGCCTGGGGGACTGGGGAAGCGGGATGCAGGGGGGAACCAGGGGAGCCATGGGGGGCAGGGGGAAGCCAGGAATGGAAGTGGGAGGGAGGTGAATTCTTACCCTGCTACTTGTAGCATGACTACTCTGAACTTGTGCTGGCACTAACACCAGTCAACATTTGTGCAGATCATAGTTTAAGGTAGAACAAGGCCCTTTCCTTCTTTCCTTCCTCCTGAGCCAATTAAGATATACACTATTAACTGACACTACAACAGTTTAGCCAACATCTTGCAAAGGAGTTGTCTTACATGCTTTTTAGAGAAAAAAGTAGTTCTGAGTGCTGGTTCATTGTCCTTTATGCTTTTGTAGTATATGTCATAGGAACCAGCCCACCCACTGTGATGCTTAATGTGATTAAAGGAGAGAAATTAGGATTTTTCATTGTCTCTCAGATTCCATAGTTTATCCCTAACCACAGGCCAGACATTATAATACTTGGGGCTTGATCACTGAAGTTAGGCATAAATAGCTTTATGAAATATTAAAAAAGAAGATTGTGTTGCTGGAATGTTTGGCTGACCTCCTACATTAGGAGGATGCAGTGATAGAACAGGATGATGATTAAGATGGAAATCAAGATACTTTCTTTTCAAACAGTATATATGGACAAGGGGTAAAATCCCTGATTACATAGCTGATGGCATTTTCCTCTCTTTGCACGCATGTTACCCATTGTTCATACACTTACAGATAATGCGTTTGAGATAATGCGTTAATTTGTTATCTTCAACATCTACATGTTTCCTTATCTTGGCAGAAACGCAGACTTCAGAGATGTTCTAGCCATAGTAAATGGCATGAATTTCAAAGTGTAAATAAGTTTCTAACAGCACGATCTCCAAAAATGCCAAATTAGAGTTCTTCCGATGGCTTCCAACGACCTAGTCTGCATTCTGGGCACCAAAGAACAAGATGCTTGTCAATCAAGCTCCTTTATATGAATAATATGTGGAGAACTGTGAAGAGTGCAGAGGCAGGATTTTGTTGTTCAGTCATCAGCAGACCTTTATTAAAGCAACTTGTTAGTGAATAAAGCAGTCAATTTACCCTTACAACTGTATGCACTCATTTAGCCACACCACTCCCTGCTTGCTCCAGGAACATCTGGAAGGAAGAAAGGGGTGAGTGGGTGGGGAGAAACACTTTCAAAGGAAACAATCAACTCTAGATCAGAAATCACAGAGCTTCTGCGTTTAAAGTAGCACTTTCCTTTGCAACCAGAATATAATGTGATTCCAAGACACTCGGATTCTGATGTTAACATGTCTCTTTAGGGTTTGATGACAGTTAACATAAATATTAATGACAATTTCATTAAAACTTGATTTTGTACAAAAGTGGATGATTCTTTTTATTCATTCCCTAGTGCTAACTGTTGCTCCCCATTGTATTGGTGTAGCATCATCTAAGATTGCCTTGTATGACATCTGCTTTATTACATGCATGGAAAAACAAACATTTTTGAAATTACAGGCATTTGCAAGGATCAAGAATAGGGCGAGGCCACATTTGATATATTGTTCTGCAAGATAATTGATAGTTATTATGAGAGAGAGTCACGAGAGAAATTAAAGGACAAAACTGAAGGACTATTAGTACAGCAGGTGAATATGAGACAAGTGTATTGGCAAACAATCTTTTCTTTATTTTTCCTTCCTTTTAATGTTTATTGCCCTGGGTTTCTTTTCCTCAAATGCCTGTGTTAATTTTGGTAAAAGAATGATTAATATTCCATTCTTAGAACAGCCTGTTTTGTCTGACTTATTGTTCACGTTCTGCAGTACTTGTTGATATGCTAGCTAATATTCTTCCTTTATTCTAATAGCTTTACTGTAACTGATTTCCTTACAGAAAACATATAAATACTATAGTTCCCAGCATTATGATGTCATAGCACCTATAAATACCTGAAGGAAAAAAAACCCCCATCCTTTTAAATGGAGAGTGTATAGGTCTTCTGTGAATACCTTCCAGCCAAAAGATGAGCAGCTCATAACTCTTCCTTTTGACAGAATAAATGGGAAATCCATGATTCCTATCAAGTAGTGTAGAAAGATCCAGACACCCAAATCCATATACCATACTTCCGCCTGGTACATGTTTGAAGTACTAGCAGACTTAATTGTTATGCCCTAGGGAATCTTCAGAACCACTGTTGGCAGATACAAGTGATATTAACACGACAAATATGTTTCAGTATATTTACCAGGTGATTACTGCTATTTCAAAGGTAGTAAATTCTTACATTTATTCATCTATGATGCTTCTGCAGCAACAGAAGGCAAGCCTGGTTTTTTGAGGAGGAAGCAAGAATTGGATAATATTGTGAAGGCAGTCAAGCAGCATAGCTCTACCATTAACTGTATTTCAACAGCAACATTTAAAATCACAGGCTTTTTCACTTGGTGTATACAAGTGATTTATAATGCCACCAACCCTGTATGATAGCATATGTAGCCTCCAACTGTCTAAGCTGTATTTAGATATTTTGCTTTTTTAATCGCTGCAATATGTTGGACATACTTGGTGTATGACTTGATTTGTGTGTGTGTGTTTCCAACTTCCATATGCATCCCTAATAACTTGTTTATAGTTATTAAATGTCACAAAAGTAAACACCATAGCTTCTCCCTGCCATCTCCAACTTTCTTTTCATCTCGTTCTTTTCCCCACTAGAAGCCATACAAGCTATTTAAAACCCCATTGGGCCACAGACTCAGATTTACCTTCTCTTACACTGTGCAATCCAAATGTCTCTCCTGAATTTAAAGGGATGTAATGGCAGGCTGGGTATGGATAATAAAGTAGAATTGGAACTTGGGTTATTTATGTCCACTTTTCTTGGAAAACTCCCTAAATAATTGAATCAAATACTGTAAACTTTTTATAGAATGTCTTAATTGTTTAGTATTGGGAGACAACATGTGCATGTGCACATTCAAGTATATTAAAATAACATTACATCTGGGAAGTAAAGCCCTCAAATTTTAGGACATGTCCAAAGTAGGATTGCTGTTTGCCTAAAAACACAGACTCTAATGGCATGTTTACATATTTTACATTCTATTTTTTTTCACAGGATCACTGCCTCATTCAGTGAACAGCTATTCAGTACTTTTCCCCCCTCTTTGTACAATGTGTGTCCCCAGGCCTTATTTACTATACACTACTCAAACCCCTCTCCAGCAGAGACAGAATTACTCATTTTCCTCGGAGGCTTTTCATTCTGGTCTCTGACTGCTACACAAACAAATTTACTTTTACAAAAACCCTGTTGGATGGGGGTGGTACTATTGTGGAAATTAAGCATAGAAATTAAAGACCGAAGTATCCATTTTGGGTGTCCAGTGTTAGATACTGATCACTTGATTTTTTTCCCCCAAAGTATTTAGCGTTAATTAGTACTTTATATGTACAAGCACAGTTTCCATTGATTTCTGTGACAGCTCTGAGTGCTTAGCACTTCTGTAAATCAGGCCCCAGGGTCTCGAGCTTGGTAAGAAAATGTGGAACTCTAAGTTAGTAACCACCTCAAAAGAGTTTGGTCTAAATGACTTTTCTAGAAGTGCATGGGGGTATTATGGCAGAGGTCAGATTCAATTCTCTCTGGGGCAAAACTCCACTCCCTTAACCATAAGACTTTTTTTTCTTCCTTCAGTCTCCTATCACCTTCAGGAGAGACAGGGGTTTACACACCAGAGCCTCCTTAATCCTGTGCACTAGTTAAGGCAGGAATCCATTGGGGGAGAAAAAAAATTAAAATGTAATCATTTAAATGCAGAAGGGGGACAAATTAAGATTGCACCATAAACCTTAATTTCTGTGACTTCTCTTCTGAGTGTTTGGCCATTCCGAGTTGGGTTTTTGTGTGTTGCTAAAAAATACAAATTGAAAAAACAAAAAACCCTCAAAGCCTCAGTTACAATGGGGCATCAATACATTTCATCAGCAAGGCTGGAACCTTGCTGCCTTTTGAACTAGCAGTAACAATATGTGAACAGATCAAGTGAAGGATAAAGCACAAGTTTTTTGCAATGGGTTTCACAGGTATTGCTAGCAGTAGAGGAATAATGAGACTCAAAGCTCTGACAGGGAATATGCTGTAGTGGGCAAGACTCTTCTGGCTGTTTTCCCCTAATTTTGGCCTGTTTACCTGACCCAGTTTCTAGTTAGTCTCCTTTTTTTTGGCTAAGCATCCAAATCCTCACCAGATTACAGCTCTTTGGCTTTTCCATTTGCCTATAGATTTTGCCCCTGTTCAAACCTCCTTCAAAACCTTCTCCACTAGGTGGACAAGTTGGTATCTGAGGATGATTTTCCATCTTTGTCCTTCCAGCTTTCCTCTTTACTGGAACACCATCGCAGGTGAAACAGATGAAAGGCATTAAAC
>NW_017729032.1:261585234-261604605 GCF_001723915.1 Gavialis gangeticus | reverse complement strand
GTGCAGTGCCTGTTGTACCCTCCAACTTGTTCATAATCCCAGTCTCTTTGTCAATCCAGTTCAAATCTTCTCTCCATTTTCCTGACTTGTACATCTCAGCATTCCTCCCCAACCTAGCTGGCTTTCCGTTCCCTCATTTTCCTCACTCATTCACCCATTCCTTTGCTCCCTACCTCCTTGCATGCTCCAGTGCTAGCTGTTCTCAGTTAAGTCAGTGACAGGCTTCCCAAAGAAATCACAGCATCACCAGGCTTGTTGTCCAAACCTATTCCTTACACTTCCTCTTCTAAATCAAATTGCTCCCTCTGCATTTGAGTCAGGTTGTTTTCTTCTGAGAGGATCCCTGTGCCTGGCCTAAGGCAGCTCAAAGCCTCCATTACAAGAAATGTAATGCTGCCAGGGACTGGCAACCTTCTACTGATGCAAACAGCAGCTTGCAACCTGGCTGGCACCATGAGCCAACATTTCCCTCTGGCCACCTCCTACAACAGTGAACAGAGGCTTGCAGTAGCTGAGACCATCCCTTCACACAAGGTAGAGCAGCTGGCATGAGCAACTGAAGGGGGCTGATGTGTCATTAGCAAAACATGGACAGGATCAGAAGGTCAGTGATCAGCACACCCTTAGTACAATGCGTGATGGGTTGGTGGACTCTTTGGATCCAGATCCAGCCTACAAACTGTAGGTTGCAGACTCCTGTGATGAAGCTGAGAATGTAGTCTCTAACCATTCCATAATTATAGCTGTTTTATAGAACATTTCAAGAGTCCCTTCAAAGGAATATCATTGTTGATTTAGTTTTCTGTGCAAGTCCTATAGAACTGAACACCCATTATATCATACCACCCAGTTAATTTAATCATATAGAATTTTTCTGTAAAGGCCATGAAATCCCACTGGAGCTAGTGGGAATGTGTAAGGTAGAAGCTGCCAAAAATGTCTCTTAAGGAACCAACAATGTGATGCCAGTACCTAACACACATGTTTTCTCCAAGAATTTCCTTCTGAGCTTGTGCTCAACACTGTGTTCCACTAGCTTGCATAATGGGAGTGTTGGAGAGTCTTTGAGAAATCTTTCTACTTCCCCAAATGTTTTCTCATTGTCATGATCAGGGATAAGGGTTCAACTTATGTGTCCTCAGGAAATTTAAAAGCTGGGACATATTGCCAATATGGAATAGAACAAGATTTGTATCTAGGAAGATTTATATAGTCTTGGAAATGAAGCATTAAAAATGGAAAAAGTGTAGTGTTACAGTGGCACAAGACATTGGTAAGACCCCAAGATCTGGTCACCAATTTTCAAAATAGACCAACTTAAGCTGGACTGAGTTAAAAAATATTCTTATCAAATGAGAATAAAGAAGTTCAGCTCTTTTATTTTAGTGAAACAGAGATCTAGAGGGAACTGTGATCATCCTTTACAAGTTTATTCATGGCATGAATATTAGGCAAGGAGAAGAGATTTTTTTGACTTGCAAACACTACTAGTACAAGATCAAGTGGCTACATAACTCCAGATTAGTTTTGGTTGGAAATTAGAAGATGTCCAACTATTAGAGGGTGAACTTTTAGAATGATCTTCAAAGCAAAGGAGTCTCAATTAAAATAAGATGGAACTAAATACGTTTATGGAAGGGACAGCATGAATTCTGGCACACCTGCAGCACATGTGGTGTAGAGTCTCATGTCTGTGGTTCTCAGGGGGGGTACAAGATAATTGTTGTAGTGTGGAAGGTGGATGGTAATCCTTTGCCTCTGGCTTTGCTGGTCACCAGCAGGAATGCTTCTTCTTTTCTTCCTCTCAGGATTCTGTGCGATTCTTTTGCCTTCTTTAGGCAAAGAATGATCCAAGATGATCTCTACAACTAAAGCTGGGATGGTTTTGTCTGGGGTGTGCCACCAAAATTGGGGTCAGGGAAGAATATTTCCACTAGGTCAGATTTTCAGACCACAGAGATTTATTTATTTTTGGTCAACTTCTGCAGTGTGGACATGATTCATTTCCTAGGATCTTCTAAGCATATGTCAACCAGCTACTTCCCCACTGTTGCAGAAGCATAACTCTAACAGTGCCATAATCTTCCTTGTTTTTACCTATGGCATGGTATAGAATCAACTTAAGATTTTGGTTACCATACCTTGTAGTTATGAGTGAAGGTCTGAAGTGGCAATCTTGGGAGTCCTTCAGGTTAGTGATTGGATGTGGATTGAGACAGCTTGGCTTCGGATCAAAAGGCCCCTTTCAGTCCTATGTTCCTATATGTAAGTGACAAGAACAGTATTAGCTGAATATTTCTAGCAAACCTCAGACTCTGTTTTCTAAAAATATACCATTTTAGTTGTTAATATAGTACAATATTTAGTTAGTCTGATTTGAAGAAGATGAGGAGATTAAGAGTCAGATTCTGTTCCTCCTGTTAGGCATGTAAGTAGACATAGGCATCAGTGTGAGGTTCTGCTCAAGTCCCTGAAAAACAGTTAATGCCAAAGAAGGGTGGCTTCCTTCTCACTGCTTACAGGTAAGATGGTTTGTTACAAGAGTAGATGCATTAATGGATATTCAGGACTTGAACGGGGTGGGATAGGATCACACTTGGATGTATGAGTCAATTTACATGCCTAGGAGGTGGCATAGAATTTGGCCTTACATGTTTTAGAGACTGTTCTCTCTTTTGATGGTGATCTGGAACTACCTGCTTCTCGGCAAAGTGTGGTCTAGTCTATACCTTGAAAAAGTGAAGCAAATTCACTGCTCAGAAATATTTTAGGAGCCTCAGGAATAAATTGTTTCCATCAGGGATGAATTAGCAGAATCCAGACAGGAATGGTTTCACGTGATGCCTAGTAATAATCACTTCAACCCTCCCTTTAATTTAGTTATGGAATTTTAACCCGATGCTCCCATGAGTCTGTTCTATTTCCATTAGTCTCAACAGGATCTTCAGAATAAATCTAGACTATCTCTTCTCTGGATTTAGAGAAGATACCTGATAGCCAAAGCCAGTGACAGATCAGTAAAATAGGCTGTTCTTTTCTTACATTGAACATCTGGTAAATTGGATGATTTTACGAATCTTGCAGGATTTGTTTTTTGTGTTGGTGGTAAATGTTGGGAAAAGAGATTATGCATACATAAACTCTGCTTTAAAGGTGCTTGATGACTGATTGATTGTCTCTCTTCCTCCTGCTTTTAGAGGAAATGTGGTTATACAGTTACTTAATAGAGAGGGGAAAAAAAACAATTTTAATCTTGGCACCAAATCTTTTCTGTCTAACTCCTATATATATTCATAGAAAAGAATACTGGGAAATTATCAAATACCAAACTCCTTGTGATAGCTCATTCAGTAGAATGTATATCCACCATATTTTATATACTGGCTTTGAAATTCCATATGAGTTAAGAATTTAAATTCCAAACTCCTGGTTGTAAATCCACCCACTTTAAAGGCTTCTGTATCCTACATCTTTCTTCCCTTCCCATCTATTACATATCTTGGAAGCCTGAGAATATTCACTTCTTGTTTTTTTGACTGCATGTTCACAATAGCCTCCAAAGAAGCTGCAAGTTTGTAGTATAGTAGCCTAACTTCAGAGATGTCTTTGTAACAGAGTTGCATACAGTCACAGTAGGACTGCACTGAAAGGAATAAAATCACTTCAGCAGATAGTACTCCCTGCTGCTACAGTATTTTTGGTTAAGTTCTGATTTCCAAATACTCTTAGAGGTTTGTGTGTGTATGTGTGTGTATGTGTGTGCACAGGGGCAGGGGGTGCTGACAACTGCTTTCTATCTCAAATCATTCTTGGTCATACCAGTTTCTGAAAGTTCACTGAGGGCAAGATAAAGGATTGTCAAAACAGCAAATGGAAAAGTAGAGAGACTAAAATAGTACCTGATGCTGCAATCTTTGCCAGAGGTATAGCAGGCTTGTTTAGCGCCGGGGGCAGAGATGCAGATGGGAGGTGGGATGGGACTATGACCAGTGGAGAGCAGAAGAGGAGAGAAGAAGCAGAATCTTACTTGCTTGAGTTGCCTCAGTCCAGTAACAACTAATACTGCTACAGCTGTAGTTGTAGCAGCCTGGGCTTGGGCTGTGGCTACTGGGAGACAGGCAGCACCATGGGCTGCCCAAGGTTTGCTCCTGGTGCCCCATTTTCTCTGACAAAGGTGCAGGGCTCTGCCTTCCAAAGCAAAGCCTCCTGAGGGAGGAGGGTGTGTAATTCATTTCCCCATGGGTGTCTGGTGCCTCTTGAGTTGGGGGGGGCACGTGCTCTCCCAACACCAGTCAGTGACCAGGGGGGAGGTCCCACTGGCTGATCAGTCCCGGTGGCTGATCCCACTGACCTGGGGGTGGGGTCCCCCAAGGCTGATTTCACTTACCTTAAAAGCACCCACTCCACTTCTGGAACTCCCGCGGCCACTTCCAGAAGTGGCACGGCCGCTTTTGCTGGCAGCCTTGCTCCCCAGCTGGTGCTCGCAGGTGGGGCACTGGTGCTTCTGGCTGCCCCCTGGCCCGCTGGCTAAACAGGGAGTGCGGCCTGACAGGGGGTGCACTGGTGCTCTCAGGGGGTGCATATGCATCCCTGTGTACCTCCTATGTGTCACCCCTGATCTCTCCTCACCCCCAAAATACACTATTGGGTATAGAGCTGTGCCTACTTGACTCATATGACCAGGCAGTACAGGGCTGTCCCTGCTATGGTGAAAATTCCCTTGTGGGGAGAGGGCCATATGGCTGAGTCCTACATGCACACCCCACCATACACATGCACCCACATCTCCCTTCACACTGCCATACATACAGACCCCCACATCCCCTCACACACCCCAGGCACTCAACCCCCACAAACCCCATACCCACCCACATCCCACATATCCCCCCACACACCCACATGGGGTGGGAGGTCAGCCTGTCTAAGTTGGTGACTGGGCGTGCTCCCTCCTTCCCATTCCCCCTGCCAGTTATGCTACTGGTCCTTATTAAGGCAGGCTTTTATCTGGACCAGAAATGGAAGACAACCTATCCAATAAACTGAATTGTGTAAGCACTATCAGCAGAAATGGCAACACCAGCTATGTACCAGTACAGTGTGTCCTGGAGAATTTGGGTCTGCTGCTAAATGGGCAATTAGGGAAACCATATTGTTCAGCTTATATAATTAGAAGAAGTCATAAATGACATTTTTAGAAGATTATTCTTTAATATTTGGAAAATGCTGAGTTTAATATCTACGACATTTGAATAAGCTCATTTTCCAGATTCAGCTTTACTGGTACAAATTGTTGAAGTCAGATAATACCAGGCTTGTATGGGATGGATATCTAAGTAGGCTTAGACTAGGGAATAATTGAGAGAGATGTTCACTGACATTTTCATATCAAAGTGATACTCTCTGACTATGCCAGCAGTATAATTTTGCAGCCCCATCAAACAATGCATCTAATGTAACAATCCTAGTTCAATAACCACACTCCTAATTTTTTTTGCTCTCCACTCCCCAGTAAACCCAGTCAACCAGTTCTTTGGTCCCATGTGCTTCTTTTGAAAGGGCATGTGTCCTTGATGCCTTATCAGTTCACAACCTGACAGAAACCATTTGAGCTTATTTGAGCTTTACAGTGGCTCCATGAACCAGCACATTTTGTTGGAGAAATATCTTCTTTCGGGATGTCTGTTCTGGCATCTAGCTTTGGTTGGAAGGTTCTCCAGAGTCCTGGCAACAAATTATATGCAGGCCTTTCTCTTTCTTTTTTTCCTACTCAGCACCCATAACAGTCTCTCTCATTGTTGAACAGTCCCATGCAGCTCTTGGCATTATGAGCTGAACTCTCTTGTGCCCTGGCATATACCCTAAGCCTTGCTCACTTGTTTGTGTATTGCCATCACGTATGTTGTGTGCCCTTCATGGTTTCTCATCCTCCTATTTTTAGCCAGAATGGCTGATTTGCACTTTTCTGAGACTGATAATCTCTACCTTTTGTCCTTGGTTTTCTTGTGTGGAAGTCAATTTTACTTATGCAAATGAGCTCACATGAATCAGTTCAGGCTATGCCAATAAAATTAGGCTTCTTTCTTCCTCTTTCCATAACAGTGTTTCCTTTCCAACCCATTATACATGTGGGCAGTTAAATTCTCAAGGCACTTTCTGAACTCTATTCTTTGCTAGAAGGCCACTGTCTTGTATCACCTTTATGAATACGACCTTGACTTTATAGCGGACTTCTGCTCTCTTTCTGTTTCCCTGAAATGCCTTAAGAATCACAGGAATTAGAGACATAAAAGACCTCTGAATTCATCCTGTCTGACCTGCAAGATTGTTTTCTTCAGTATATTTTCTACTTCTTTGCACAGTATACTTCTATACATCTCAGGAGATGGAGCTTTCTCTGCTACTTCTGCAGACAATTCTACAGTCTAATCCATCTTTTTTTCCCTGGCACTCAGCCTAAATGTTTCATCCTTTAAATTTCTTCCCATTAGTCTTAGTTATATTCTTTTTAGACCATCCTATGTAATTGTTCTACCTCCTTGCTTTCTATGCCTTTCAAAACTGTTGCAGATATTTTTATACCTGACTGATTATTGTTCTGCAAGTATAAGTTACATATACTTGGAGTCAGATTTGCTCCTTGGTTTATACTGAGTTACAGAAGTGTAACTGGAAACAAAAATGACCCTATACAAAGATACAATCTGCTGCCATGTTGTGTGTAAGAGATGAACAATCTTCAGCTTTTCTCCCCTCTCTGTAGTCCCCTACACATTCTCTGTTGTATGGATTTCTTTATGGATACATTTCAAACATTATTTTTCTCATCAATAGTAGCAGTCTTTATTCCCAATGCTTCTTCTGCCAAACTTCCTGCCTTAAAGCCTATGTATTTTAAAAATGGGCTAATCTTAGCGTTTAACTATCAGACTTAAATCTACAGAGCTATCATAATTACATCTAAGTATAATTTTGTTTCAAACAAAGGCTTTTACAAACCGTCCTAAATATCCCTGTTGAATAATAAGCAGGTTTTTCTTAGGAATTATTTATGTTAATTCTCATATACTGTTTCTCACTTATAATTTGTTAGCTCAGCTGAAACTGGGTTTATATGTGTAAGTTAGGAAAGAGCTTTGTTTTGCAACCCAATTTCCTCCATTCTTTCTACACATATTGAATTCATCTTATTTAAATGCCCATTTAATCTAAAGGCAGATATTTCAACTGTAGGCTCTAGAAGCCTTTGATATGATGCAGTTTATTGTGATGTCAAATGTCAAACTAGCAAATGTACCATCGGAGAATGAAGGCACCAAGTGAACCACCCATTGCGTCTGAGGCTTAGGTAAAAAGGAAGGCTCGGCTGTATGTCCTTAAAGTCAATAGACACTGGGTAATTTGGACTGAAGTTTCCAAAATTGGAAAGACTATGTGTTTTGCTGGCAGCTTCCTCTTTTTTGTTGTCAGGAGGTCTCCAGTATAAATACCCTTCCTCCCTCAGCAACTATGATCAGAGCCAGGCACCAAAGAGAAGAAAAATTGTTGTACTCGTGCCTTCTTCATTATCTTAGTTGATCTGTGGCTTGGCTGCTTGTCAAGTGCGTTATTTTTGTAACCTCAGGATGTGATTATGTGGATTATAATAGAAAGATATGCACCGGGAAATGATGTTTGTAATTTTCAGACCAAAGGAAAAAGCCTTCTTTGTCATTGTTTTTATGGCATTGTCCAGTGGCTGCTGATGGCACCCAACAGCATTTCCAGATTTCAGATTAGTGATAATCCATAAAAGTTCAGTTATTAAGGTAAATAGTCTTTTACATCTTTCCAGCTGCCTACTTCAGGTTATCTCAGCAGTGTTTGGATTGATTCTGAGCCATCTTACTTATTTTGTTAGCCCTCCCAAACACTGAGAGAGGTATTGACATTATCTCGATAGTATGATACAGGAAAATGACAGATAGGTGCTATCCACAGATTAAAAACTGTGGTGCTGGTTTCCTCATTGAGCCACTCAGAAACCTTCACATCGGTTTTGAACATAGCTGCCTGGACACCATAGGAAACTGTGGAGCCCTATGTGAGACAAGCCTTGTGGCATGTGCCCAAAGTTATTCCCTTAGGAACTTTCTGAGAAGCAGGAACAAAGTTCCCAGTATTATCTGTTTTTTTAAGGTTTTTCAGCAAGCTGCCTGCCTTTGAAAAACAGCATCAAAGGCAGGTGAATTGTTCTAAGCATATTGTCTCAAGGAGGCCACCTGCCAATTATACTTATACCTTCTCTGTGTCACAACAGATCTGTATAGAGATGGAAGATGGTCAAAAACACATGGAGCTGGCTAATTGGGGTGAGAGAGCTCTCTCCCTTCTCTATAATCTTAGCCAGAAATAAAAAATGAGATATTGCATGTTAGTTGGTGTGGTCAGGTGCATGACCTGAATGACAGTTGTGTAAGAGCTTCCTTGGTGGATGTTGGCAAACTCGCTTCTTAAAGGGAGCCTTGACCATCTCTACTAACAGTGGATCCAGTGTACCTCACTAGCCTTGACCAGAAAAGTGAAGCATATATCTAAAACACATGCTATTATGACACATACCAGCATCCTGCACTGTGCTCCCTGTCTGATCTGATACTCTCTTTATACTCCCTGCCATATCTCAACTATGTTACCAGTCCCCTCCTCAGTCTGCCATGTGCCCCCCACCCAGGCTGCCTCTGCCATTTGTGGCAGTCATGCTGCAAATCGCCCACTCCTCCTGAAGCATGCTATTTCCGGCATTTCTAACATCTCAGTGGATCGTACTTTGCATATGGCCTGAAAGTGATTTGAAGCAAGCACAGGAGAGCCTGTGTGATTATTTTCTCCTCCAGATACCGTTCTGTTTCCACAGATTGCTTCACTTCAGTGCTCTTGTGAATTCATCCCCATTTCAAGACAAATCCAAAAGCCATTAACATTATAAGTCATTCCCTTAAGCACACGGATACATAATTTGACTTAAAAAATATTTTTAGTAGTATAAATTGCCAATATTTATTTTATATTCCAATCTATTTATCTTTCAGTTGAACAACCCCTCTTGATATTTTATACCTAGGGTATAAAATACACTTCCCCCCCCCTCATTTTTAGGTTAAGATACAAAATTTTTTTTCTTAGCCATCTATTTCAGAACCAAAAGAGTTAATATGTCCATTGCACATGGGTTTATTGAAATGCCAGGTATTTGTCCCCGTTGGTACAAAGCTTGGAAGAGACAAAAGATGATATATTGATGCAACTAGTATTCTAGCCTGCACCTATATTTAATTAGCCTGGAGACTGGGTTGTGCAGCAGAGCAACTACTGAGAAGCAAGGTGGCAGTTAGATGCTTGCTTTGATGTCCTAAAGCCTGGGATTCTTCTTTCCATCTTTAATAATAATTAGAAAAATAACCATTAAAGTAAATTTAATTCCTTGTCCTAAAATTTTTCAGCCCACAATGCACACAGTCTTCTGGGAATTATCCTATGAAGTAAACAAAATTCTTGCCTATAAAATATACCTTTTAAACCAGGTAGCTTTTAAAAGATTTCAGTCAATCATTCGTTCATTTTTATAAGAGATCTTTAATGGTTACTTCTCTGAAATCCGCTAGGGACATAATTGATATTTACTGGTCATGTACGGTACAGCCATACTGTTTTATTAAAAACTCATATTGCCTCTATTTCTTTGAAGCATATGATGTATGCATCATGCTATGTAGTGCATGCGTTTAATTATTTTCTGCTTGAATTTAATTATCTGGCATACAATTCCATATAGAACATATAGATTTCACTGTAAAATGTGTCTGTATTACATGGTGACTCATCATTTGTGAAAAGCACCGAGAGATTTATTTTTCCGGAACAGAAATATTTGGCCAGATCTTCAGGTGGATTAAATTGTCACAGCTCCACTAAAAGCAGTGAAGCAACAGAAGCTGACAATATATGAAGAGTAGGCCCTATGTGAACTCAGGAGGCAAAAAATTCAGCAGGAAGCATGAAGTCTAGAGTGGCTGCCAGTGAGAAGTTTCTTATTATGTGATAGCATCTTGCTGTACCTTGGGAGTGAGGGGATACTTTTGTGTAGACATACCTTTTCAATCTTGTGAAGGAAGGAGGAGTGCTTGGAAGTATCAAGGATAGTCAGGCAAGAGGACAGAAACTGTGTATTAGGCACATCCCATTACAGAGAGAAGTGAATTTTAGGTGGGTATCTGAGGTGCCAACTGCTATATAAGTACAGAGTCTGCATTTTACATTTCCTGAGGTTAAATTTTGTGGGAGGTATTTATCAATCACTGTGGCCAGCTGCACAAAAGTAATCACAGTAAATCTAAAATGAAGAACCCCTTTAAAGTGAGAATTTAAATGTAGTGACGTGTGAGGGAATTACTTGCAGGGGGGCTAGCAAATCACCTGAAGGGTGATTAAAGAGAGGATAGAGATATCCCTCTTTATCTCCATTGTGGATGAGCAATTCTACCTATCCAATTCCAGTCCCAAGTCTGGGTAAAAGAGAAAGGTTAGTATTAGGAAGGGCATCCGGCTGTAAAAACCTCTGTCAAATCATCATGATGCAGATAAAGATAGTCCTCTTTCTGTGCCTGCAGGGAACTGGACTAGAAGCAATAGCCTCAAACTGCAGGAAAGAAAATTTAAGTTAGAGATAAGGAAGGACTTTCTGCTCATGTGGGTGGTTAAGCACTGGAACAGGCTACCTAGAGAAGGTGTGAACTCTCCATTGCTAGACACTTTCAAGAGCATGTTAGACAGACTTAGATGATTTAGTTTAGGCTTAGATGGTTTAGTTAGGGATGATCCTGTGTTGAGCAGGGGACTGGTCTAGATGACCTCATGAGGTTTGTTTCAGCCATAGATTTCTATAATACTATGATTATGCTGTTTAATGATCTTCCAGCACAAGATAATAGGACAAGATTTCATCCCTGAGTTTCATAACTGATTTTTTTCATTACTGTGCACCAAATCTGAGCTATGTAAATCTGAGTAGCTGCACTTAACTTGCTGGGGCATATGCCAGTGTATGTCAATGGCAGACTCTGCACAATATTTTTATAAAGAATGATTCATCTTGGTCATTATCTATTTCACTGAACTGTTCCAAAAGGGAAGTGCACATTCAAAGAAACACTAATGGTGACATATTGACAAATATGTATACAACAAGGAAGGGAAATGATGTTTCCCCTGAGAATTTTTATACTGGGACTCATTCAGGCCTCAAATCCTGTAAATCACAGAATGGGAATAAATCAGGATTGAAGACCTCTATGGTTCTTTTAGGCCATTGACAGAAATGTGACCCTGCAGCTGGGATCTTGGTCAGTGCTCGGAGATCTCAGCTGCAGTAGCGCACCATGTGCTCCTACATCTGGGAGCTCTTAGCTCACAGGGCTTCCAGCCACTCGAGCAAAGATTGCCAGTGCACACAAGCTTTGTAGGGCTCTCTCTGCATTGACAATAAGGTGTGATGGGGTCTGATCTCACAATCACACCTCCTGCCATGCATGTTGGGGCTGGATCAGATCCCATAACACCTTATTTTTAATGTCTGTCCTTAGTCACTTTCTCTGAGGCAGTTTTGCATCCCCTGTTGCATGGCAGGGGATGCAAAACTGTTGTCCCCCAGAGCATATATGATCCATAGGTTTACTCTGTGAAGACAGAATAGTACTGTTAGTCCATGTCAATGCCTGAGGTGGATGCTTGCATTAAAAGGGCTCTGAAGACTGTCTGAATTTTCTCTTCTCTCCTTGCTTCTCTATAAAGTGCTATCTCTAATGTGTGAAGAGACCAGATACACACATGTACATGCCCCGGGTTCGCTATCTGAATACCCTCTCACATGTTTTAATCTCTCCTGTGCATCAGTCAGAAACAGATGTTGTATAGCTTCAGCCTCATCTTCTAAGACAAGCTTGCCCTTGCTGACTTTGATGTTTCTCACAAAAGTGCTACATTATCATTCTTGGAGGGCACTCAACTCTTTGCTCTATAACTTGCTTTCTACATACATTTCTCTGTCAGTATTTTCATCACCTAACAAAAAGCATTCACCTTTCCTGCATACAGGGATTCAGCTAAAAAGTTAGAGGTCTCTTTCACATCCATTTTTGTGTGTTCAATTCTGATTGAAGTATTTCCTGAACTACCAGTATGTTTAGTTCTGGTAGTTAATTCACAAAGCTTAAATTTTCATGGCTTCCAACAGTGTTTGTTTATTCAGATTCCTTCCATGCCTTCTGTCTCAGAGACGTTAAAAAACAGAGTTTTAAAATCTTAGAAAAGGGCATCACTTTATTTTTTTATCCATATACTAGTGTGTTGCAGGGTTTGTCACTAAGGTGATGTAATGTGTGACTGCAGATATTTCAAGAAACTGCAGCTTCATTCTTAGAAAAACATCATCAATATCTTGAGACAGTGTTTTTTTTCCCCCCCTCTACTTTATCCTACTGCCTGGCTTCTCATTCACTTGCGCTCTCTCTCTGTGGTTTCATACAAAGAAAGAGAAATCTGACTTTATGGCTGACCTGGAAAATGGTGTGTAAAATAATGTAATGCATCAATTTATCAAACTTTCACCCTGGAAAATCCCAAGGGAGATGATGGAGATCGCTGTATTAGACAGCTTGGACATCAAACCTGAGTTAATATCCATTCATATTTAAAATGTGCTCCTGAGCTTTCAGCTCACATTGTTATTTGAACAGTTTGAAAATCCACCTTCTGCTTTTAAAAACTTCAGGGAGCAACTGCTAAGCATGACCTCTGCTCTCTAAAAAGAAATGTGCATCCTTTTGTTTACAAGTGCACTTGGGATACTGGTTTGACTCAGGTTCTGGAAATCTGAATGATAGGACCTTCAGTTTTCCCACAATGCATAAATATAAATATATATGGTGTCCTTGTTGACCCCATCATTTACAAAGTGATAAGTTAATATGTACATATTGCACTTTTTTTTAAATAGTCAGTAGCAGCTAGAAGGTAAATGGTTAGATGATGTTAAAACTTCCCAAGCAAGGCAAAAATCAGTGACTTAGGGTTTCCTATTGAACCTCTTTCTGGTTTTCATTCAAATTAATTTATACACCTAATATTTTCCCTGGATTTTCAGGTTCAGACAACCTCCCAAATTTACTTAGAAAATAATTAAAAGTTTCATGTGTTTTTGGACTACCTTTTTGTAATGTCATGAATCAGCCCCAGGTCTTGCTGCCCAAAACTTGTTCTGCATTTTCTGAAACTTGCTCTGCATTTTCTGGAACTTTTGCCAACATTTTCTGTGAAGCCAGCCTGAGTTATGGCATTACAAGACCTAAGACTGTAGTGTTGCTGGCTGCTGAAGAATGTAGAAAGGCAAGGTGCTAGCACCAAGCACTCAGGTGTGGCATCAGCCAGCATGTTTAGTGTGGAGAAACATGCATGGTGCTTCTTGGCATGACTAATGTCTGGGACCATAATGAAGTGAGCACTAGTGAAAAGGGATGAAGAGGTGGGCTTTGCAGGATTGCATAGCACAGGCACTTATGTAGACAAAACGAGGGGCATGTGTGCACGACACTTTAAAGCAGGTTAAATGCTTTTGCACCATCTTAATGGCATTGGTGTTTGCATGCGTCGGCAGCGTATTGCACATTAATTCCAGCTGCTGTAACACATTCAGGGGTGTAATGTGCGTTAAATGACTTTGGGGAACAGCAAACTTAAAACACCTCTGAGGAGTGCCCTACAGCCATGGAGTGAAGAACCGGGCTCCATGTCACTCAAGGACTATGCAGAGAGCCCAGCAGCAGCCTGGGAAGGCAGCCTCCACCAAAGGAAAAAAAAAAAGCAGTGAGCCTGATCTCTCTCCCCCCAGAAGCCTGCCTGCCTGCATAAGCTGCATGGGGACCTGGTCGTTCCCTCCATGGCCCCACCTGAGCCAGGTGCCTGTGGGCAGGTGCCGCCTGGGGGGAGCCAGGACCAGCCCCTCCCCTCTCCCCACAGCCCAGGGACTGCTTCGCCCACCAGCGGCTTGCCCTTCCCTCCCTGCCGCCGGAGAGGCAGGTAAGACATGGGTATACATGACACAGGGTTTTACTTCACTCTGTTTTGAAGTGGTGTTTTTAAAAACCCACTGCTTCAATTTAGGCCCCCGGTTTTGTCTATATATGCCCTATGCTTGGTTCAGTGAATATGAATGATAGGCCTGGTAGGCAGACAGGGGTAGTGATTCTCTCAGAGGTCAGACAGTAACACAGAAGTACTTTCAAGGTTTTGATAAAACAACCCACCACCTCCACCAGTAAGTGTTCAGTGTTGGTGCATTCTGGGCTCTGTCCTGTTGCCAGTACAGCAGGCCACAGTACTTGCTGACCTTAGCTTATTTTACCTTGCTGAGTGGTGACTACTAATATAGTTCCCTACCCAGAAGTCCCTTTAATGGCTCAGTGCTGCTCTTGATCTGCAGGAACCAGAAAACTTCTGCTTGTTTTAGTGTCCTATCTTAAGTGTTTCACAGAGATTAACTCCCACCCCCCCAAAAAACACACAAAAAACACTCACTTTATAAGAAGTTCATTTTCTTTTGCCTTGTCTTTTGCTGCAGAACTTGTCTGAATGATGTCAAAAAGTTTTCCTTTCTCTTTACTCTACAGGCATAATCTTTTACATTTTTGTCAAAGTTAAGGTAGGAAAAATGTTTGAAACCATCCCGTGTAATTTAACCAGTCACCAGCAATATCCCTTGTTCAGTTACCCTTTTGTCTAAGCCTGCTTCTGACTGCTGCTTTCATTTCACATCAGCTACCTATATCCAAATGGATAGCATCTGTCAAATCTAAAATAATAACAACCCCCCCAAACATAACAAAACAAAACAAAAAAAAGAAAGGAGAGAGAGATCCTTTGGGATTTTTTTAACTTTTTTTTTTCCCATCACTTGAATTCCTTCTACATTTCATTGGCCAGTGCGCCACAATACAACTAGATAGAACTGATGCAAAACATGGTTGGAAAACTATCGCTGATGCTCATGTTATGAGTTGCTGGTATACAGACTGGAATCATGAATATATGTTTCAGCCTAGGATATCATTGCATACTTCTAGAAAAGTTTTTTAAAAATCCATGTTTTATTTATCTTGACATAAAACGTATATTTGCTATGATATAGTTGAAGAAACTGCCTGTAAAAAGCTACCAGATAAAATGTTCACCTTAAATAATTAATACGTTTTTGTAACATGTGCAATGACTATTGACATTGCTGGCAAAATTGGACCTTTTGTTGGCATGAAAAGAGCCTGATAAGCAATGGAGTCAAGACTCTGGTTGATCCTACCAGCTGAATCTCTATGGCACGTGGCTGAGATGTACTGTGGGAAAAGCATGTTCTGTTGCTTCTTTCTGTATAGCTGTCCTGGGGATAAAAAGAGTCTTCAGTCTCTAGTGTAGTCAGTTCAGTCACTTTTCCTAGCAATATATTTGTAAAAAACACAAAGCCTTCTCATACCTAGAACACCTATACACATGACAGACCTCTGCTACGACGTATGCTAATTAGCATGTGTCTGAGCAGACTCAATTCTGAGAGCTGCTCCAATTAAAGCACCCACAACATCATGTGTATTTAGCGTCCCTGCATTTCAAAGTGGCAGTGGAGGTGCTTTGCCACCATTTTAGAGTGTGGGACACTGAATGCATGTGATGCTGTGGGTACTTTAATTGGAGCAGCTCTCAGAGCCACTCTGATTCAAGTGCTCCCCCACCACCCCAGAACACGTGAATAGATGCCCCTAGTTTACTTCTTTGCTAACTTGATTTTTCCTAGCAAAAGAAATGTGAAAGGCAGAATGAAAGAAATAAAAGATTTTTCTAGAGTTCTAGCTGCATAGAGCAGGGACAAAGCCTAATCTTCAGCCAGCTTATGATTTCTTTCTTGCTTAACTAAAGCTGAAACAATAGCTGCTGCTGAAGACTGGTGTTTACAGGTGGATCTATGATTTTGAAAAGAGCTAAAGAATATCCAGGGCTCTGAAACAGGAGAGAGAACAGGAACAGCTAACAGACAGTGAAATTGCCCTGTGGTTGATTTGTAGAACATCCTCCAGACCATTAAAAAGGACAGAGGATCAGTAACAGATGTGGAGTGAAAAACAACGGACCACTAAGTCAGTTGCCTGAATAGTAATGCCACAGCTGCTGCACTGTGGAGCAGGTATCAAAACAAAGTGCTTCTATTTGGGGCAGAAAATTGGCTTCCCTTGCTTAATACATGCACTCCAAAAATCAGGTGCTGATTTTGGAGGGAAAAGGTATGCGATGTATGTAAGTAAGTATGGTCATTAAAATAGCACACCTTAGGCTGGGCAACAAGAAATACATGTTATAATGCAAGTGACTATGCAGCTTGAACACTAATCTTAATCTTCATGTATGTAGATGATTGTTGTATATAACACAAGGGGACACTGACCTCTACTTTCTTTTTTAACAGGTTTGGTGTAATCATTGTATGTGTATTCCTGAGTTTAAAGAGGTGCTGGTTGTGATGCTACTCCTCAAGGAGTGTTATTTCCCACCTCAAAGTGCTATTTCCAGTAGTTTAGAGCTAGAATGTAGAAAAGCACTTGGGGCTGACACCTGGCTTTCAGTAATAAGATTTTTATTTAGAATCTCTTTTATTCTCCTTTTAATTGTAATCTATTTTAAATGAGCTTAGATATAGATTAAAAATTAAATAGCTTTATAGTTTCACCTTTTCTGATAATTAAACATTTTTATTTATATTACATTTATCAAGTCTTTGTAAATTGAACAGCTGCCTTTGGAATCATACATTTCATTTTTAATTAAGCCTGAAACCCACAGCAGTATCATTTAAACATATGAAGTTACTTTCTCCTGCTGCATTAATACTGCAAGACCATGATCTGGCAAAACACTTATGCACATGTTTAAGTGAGTAGCTCTGTAGAAATCTGAGGATCTTTCTGTGCTTACAGGTAAACAAAAGCTTAAATATGTTGTTCGTCTGGAGGGTCTACACATACAGAATATACTAACAGACTGCATCTTAACTATGTGCCAGAGTCTAATGTCTTTGCTACTGAAATGAAATATGCAACTATTCCATAGCCTATACTTGTGCAACAGTAGACCAAGTATTTACCTCCCCCCACCCCCGCAAAATTTTTTTTTGGCGGGGGGTGGTGTTTGTTTTGTTTACATCAAAAAGCTTCACTGGTCTAGTATCTGCATCTGAATTTGCCTATTTTTAGGGTGTAATGCGAAGTACAGGTTTAGTGGTGGATTACATTTGGGAAAGTTTGTAATTAATTTTTCTGTGCTAAGGAAGGTTGTTGATTTGTTTCGTTTTACTAGGCTTGGGCTTTAGCAGGATTTGCCAAGAATGGATGGATGCATACTGATATAAAATCAAAGGAGATAATCAAATAAAATACAGGCCTTTCCAGTTTACTGTACTACCATTTTATCCTTTGATCAATTAATAGATTACTATGGCTAGATCCTTATGCTTTCGAACTACTCCTGCTTCCTACATTTTTTTATTAAATTTGGAAAATCTTCAGACCCCCAACATGCTTTTGATAAATGCAAGAAGATACTGTAACAAAATATAAGGCTCAGCCTAAGTTCCCAAGCTTAAAAGACATTTTCTCCACTAAGGGAGCTGGCTTTTGACAGTATATTATTAGCAGTGGAGCCTCTGGGGTCTCTGTTTCTCAGGAGGTTTCCTGTAGAGATTAAAGAGAGGGACAGTATTGATCTCTGAACTCTGTCTTCAAGGGCCCTCGAGGATGGAGAGCAGCTGCCCTCTACATTTTAGGTCCTGTTTGAGACTGGGTAATTGAAGCTATCGTAGTGATACACTCCCCAGTCTAGCAAGCGTTTGAGAGTGGATCAGCAAGCAGTGTCAAAATTGCAAGAGGTCAAGTGCTATGAAGAGTTGACCTATATGCAAGGGCATAGGGATTGATTCATACTACTAAAACTCTATCTGACTTTTCCAAGCTTGACCCCTGACTTTGGGGTAATCCACTATGTTGGCAAATGGTACATGTTGTTGGAGTCTTGTTTTCATGCCTTTCTCAAAGATTGTTTTCCTAAGAAGGTGAAGATAAGTATAGATCATTAATTAGGGAAATTCATTTAACTAAGCATTGGTTTCCTGAAGACCTGAAGCATTGTTACCTTCTTCAGTTGTTCAGTGGGTAGTCGTTTCTGAAGGAGAAATAAGTAATTTCCATCACCAGATGCTTTTATCTGGTTTTCCAGTTTCCTAGAAAAGACAGTCAGGTTCACAAATAATGGCCCAGACACCCACTGTATTTACTGTTTCCGTGTAACTAATAATCGAACCGTGATGAGAAAATGCCTGCTCTCTGTTACAGAGCGGGGTCCTCTGTTACATGCAACTCATCCCATATTCAGTTTATCTTTTCTACAAAGAAGGACATGATCTCTTCATAGTTTATTCTCTAGTTGATTTGTTGGCTCACATTGTGGGTGGGAGCGGGCAGATGTGCTAGCCAGAGATGCTGTAGAAGAGAACTTTTTTACCTCTTTTTTTCACCAATGACCTGTTTCTTAAGAAAGTCCTTATGCTGCCATTGCACTGATTTCAAGTGAGCTGTGTATCACTGATGTTATTCTAGTGCTTTGCAGCTGCATTTATATTTTCAAATTTTTGCCAATGGTCAAAATGTTTTTTTCCAAACGTAATGTGCTGTGTGAAATAGGATATATCACTTACTTACTCACTAGGGCTGTGCAAAGCTTCACCAACTGTTTTGTTCTGATGCTGTTTTGACTTGTTTTGAGCTCGAAACAGTGAAATCAAAATGAAACTAAGGGCTTTGAAACAGCCTTGAAACAAAGCAAGGCCAGTCAAAATGTTTTGAAAGTTTCAAAACATTTTGAATTTCAAAGCAGCCAGCCAGGTGGTAGGAGACGGGGGAGAGCCAGGGCTGTGCTCCCAGTGGCTCCTCAGCCCTAGTTTCATAGTTTCATAGTTTCTAGGGTCAGAAGGGACCTGAGAAGATCATCTAGTCTGACCCCCTGCTATGGCAGGAAAGAGTACTGGGGTCATAGTTTCATAGTTTCATAGATTTAGGGTCTGAAGGGACCTAGTAGATCTTCTAGCCTGACCCCCCGCCAGGGCTGGAGAACAACAAACCCCAAAACAAGAAACGGGACTCAAATGAGTCCAGCCAGGTAGGCATCCAGCCTCTTCTTAAAGACCCCCAGGGTAGGGGCCAGCACCACTTCCCTTGGAAGTTGGTTCCAGCTCCTAGCCGCCCTAAC
>NW_017729032.1:261579870-261584909 GCF_001723915.1 Gavialis gangeticus | reverse complement strand
CCCAATGCCTGCTGATCCCCCCTGACTAGTTTATAACAGGCCACAAGATCCCCCCTCAGCCTTCTCTTTTGGAGGCTGAACAGGTTCAGGGCCCGTAGCCTCTCCTCATAGGGCCTGCCCTGCTGTCCCCTGATCATATGCGTGACCCTCCTCTGGACTCTCTCCATGCTGTCCACATCCCTCTTGAAGTGTTGCACCCAGAACTGGACGCAGTACTCCAGCTGTGGCCTGACCAGTGCCGCATAGAGGGGGAGGATCACCTCTTTGGACCTGCTCGAGATGCATCTGTGGATGCATGACAAGGTGCGGTTGGCCTTCCTAACTGCCTCCCCAACACTGCCGACCCATGTTCATCTTGGAGTCAGTGATGACTCCAAGATCCTTTTCCGCCCCCGTGCTGACAAGAGGGGAGTTCCCTAACCTGTAGGTATGGTGCCGGTTGTTCCTCCCCAGGTGCATCACCCTATGTGGCTCAGGTGAGCAGGGAGTGCAGCCCTCGCTGTCCCCGCCACCTGCTGCCAGGCTGGGGCTGGCAGAGCCGATCGGAGCACAGCGCTGGCTCTGCCTGTCTCCTGCCATGGGGCTGTGCTGCAGTTGGCTCCTCCAGCTCCATGGAGCTCAGCCCAGTGGCAGAAGGTGGGCAGAGCTGGCGCCTCCCACCACTGGGCTGAGTTCCACAGGGCTGCAAGCCACTGGGAGCTGAGCTCGGTGGCAGGAGGTGCTTCCCCCCTCCAGGCTCAGTTCCACAGGGCTACAAACTTCTCAGAACTGAGCCCAGCTTGGGGGGAAGCACCTCCTGGCTCAGTTCCCAGTGGCTCGCAGCACTGAGGAACTCAGCCGGGCTGGGGGAAGTACCACTTTCAGCCTGGCTGAGTTCCCCAGCACTGCAAGAGACTGGGAAGTCAGCCCGGCTGGAGGAGGCTCTTCTCCCAGTCTGGTTGAGTTCCTCAGCACTGCAAGCCACTGGGAACTGAGCCCAGCAGCGGGAGATGCTTCCCCCCAGCCGGGCTCAGTTCCCCAGCGCTGGCAGGAGGAGCGACCTGTGATCCAGCAGGCAGATTGGAGCCCACCCACACCCCCCAGGAGGGCTTTGGGGACTCTGCCAGACTCCTCCCAGGGATTCAGGATCTCAATCTGCCTGCCGGATCACAGGATGCTGCTCCTGCTCCCTGGCTCCTGCTTGTCAGCAGCCTGAGGTACAGTTTACTAGAAATTCCTGCACCTATCTCCTTGAAACATGGCAGGCTTCATGCCCTCAGAAGGGGCTACCATCCCTGAAAGTTTCATCAGAATCAGACAAGAATGACGAAGTTACAGGCTGTTTCATGCTTCCCCATTTTAGCCGAAACGTTGAAGCAGCATTGAAACAGTGAAACCGTTTCGACAGAATGGAACACAGTTTTCAAAATGAAACAAAACTCGAAACAAAACACTATTCTGTTGAAACTGAAGTTGAAGCGGAATGGTGCTGTTTCACACAGTCCTATAATACTCACCATATCCCCAGCTATAAAATGGAGAAAGTATTATTTGCCTTGATTCCCTCAAGTTGGTAAGTTGGTGAAATGTGGTGAAGCAGTTAAGGCATCTTGCTATGGCTTTGGAGATAGCTGACTTATATAGACTTATGCCAAAGATTGTCTCCAGTTGACTCTACAATAAAAGGGTACCTGGTCATTTGGGCTGGGGAATCAAAGAAAACCAGCTGCAATGACATTACTCCTTTTTTGTGCTATTTGGCTACATCAGCTGCCATGCCTTAACCACACTAACCCAATAAAGTCCTCTACTTTGGTAGAGGCAGTGAGGCATAATTATTATTGTCAATATATTGTAAACGCTGGGAGTGTAAAGTGGCAGCAGTGAAAATACAGTAAAAGCTGAGTTACCCAGCACCTTACAAGCCGGTATGCTCTGTTAACTGGCATGCCGGCTTGTAAGGAAAAAGTGAAACTGGAAGTGCCCACCATGGCACTGGAGCCTCCACAGCCTGGGGCATAGCAGGCTGCACAGGTCCCCCCTCCCTGTCCCCTGAGGCTCATGGGAGGGGCAGCGATGCGGCGGGAGGGAAAGTGACACCCCAGACATGGCAGGCCGTGGCCCAAACAGGCAAAGATGCCTGTTCATGCTGCTCAGTTATCCAGCATATTTTGTTATCCGGCACCCTCCATTCCCCCTGGGTGCCAGATAACAAAGCTTTTACTATAGTACACTAAGCAAAAGTGGCTTTTTGAATTCATGAAAGAGTATGCATAGTGATAAATAAGTATATATGGTACAAATGTTGAAAAATTCCAAAATTGCATGTCATTGTACCAATTCCATGGAAAGCCAGAGAACTATAAAGCCAAATGCATTTCATTGCAAAGGTGGGGAGGGAGGGGAGCTTTTAACAAGCTATATTTGACCAGGTTCTAATTCCAGTGATTAGAAATCTGATCACACAGATTAGCCCACACAGATGTCTAATTGGTAACTATTTACTTCCTTCCAGGTATTTTGGATATAAGAGGACATGCCCACAGACATTTTAGATCAAACATATCTATACATACCTCATCCTCCTTGCTCAAAAAATAACAGGAAGTCATTTTTTTTAATGAGAAAGTTGTTGGTTGTTTAGGATTTTGATAAATTTGGAGGATAAATTGCAGTTGTATTCTCGGTGATTTAAACAAAATAGAAGTGATGAAGATGAAGACAAATCTTTCTGCCTTCTTTACATTAGCAGAGCAAAATTCAATTCGGCATCAAAGGAGGATAAATAGGGATAAATGTAATGGCAGTCTTTTGTTCTCTGAATGCTGTCACAGAGGGCTTGAAAGCCTGAACAAATAATGAGAGAGGCAGAAAGAGTAGCAGCAAGTGCATGAGGGAGACAGCACAGCAGAGAGCAGGAACGGCTGGAGGGAATATCTGTCGTTATAATCATAGCAGAGACAAAAGGAAAGCCCAGAAGCCAAGGCAGCTTGCTGTGAGCAATAATCTGAATATAAAAGTGCAAGGTCTGGAGTAGAGGCTGCTATTCAGCAATAGCGCTTCCCTGAAACCTCCTCATCACTTATCTCTCACTTTAGCAGTTTGATTACCTCATAGCTCCTGCCTTGATCCCGATTCTTTCACTCTCTCCTACTCTCTTTTGAAAGCAATTTGTAACTTTATCACAGTGGAGGAGCAGTCAGTCCCTTCTATGGCTTTGTAGGAAGCTCAGGTCTTCCAAGCTGCTATAGTTACTTTTCCATCAATTCTAACAACTGCACTGAAGGGTAAGGGGGAAAAAACATGAGCAAGTCACTTGTCTCTTGTGCAGGAAGCCTAGGGAATGTAATGTATGCTCTTTTTTCAGTGTTGTGTACTGTAACTTTCAGGATTACTTATAAATATCCAGCTGAAGGCTTTCCATTAACTGGAAGTAACAGAGCAGAAATGATAAAGACCATCATCAGCTCAAAGGGTTTTGCAAAGTTCTACAAAGTATTTGCATTAGTGAATCATTTGTTGGTCTCCCTTTTGCTACAGATGGTCTTGTTTCAGCAAGTAAGATGAATGTCACAAAGTCGAAATGCAGCAAGTTCTACTGACTCAAGCTCTGATTTATGGCATTTTAGATCAATTAAAATATGTACATGTAGTGGGAAAATGCTGCAGGACCTTTCTGCAGGGAAACATCCACATAGATGCCAGGGATTATTTGGGGGAGAAAAACAGCAGGGTGTAATAGGAAAGGTGTGTGGGCTTACATTTATTTAACCAACGTTCATAAAACAGCCAGGAGACCAAGAAAGAGAAAGTTTACCTTACAGACTGTGGTTTGGTAGAGAGAGGCCCTAGCTAGTTTTATACAAAGGACTCTGGTACTGGGAACAGTCTTACTGTAGCATCACAGAGTTAAGGGTGTTGCTAGACATTGCCTTTCCCATGTGTTAAATGTTTTTAAAATGGGATTGTCTACACATTAAGGCAGGAAAAGATGAGCTAAATGCCCTCTGAGGATCTAAAAAATTATACCCCTTTGGGCAAGGATTTTCTTCACACAGTATTAGGCAGTTCACGATGCAGTAACATCAGTCTTCTCCATGGGACAGTCTTCTAGTAGCTCAGGATGCATTTGTAACCCTCACAGGCGAGTGGGGAGCTGCAGATGCGGAGTGGGGCAGGTAAGCCAGGAGCCACTGGAGCACTGGGAAGCCTCAGGGTAGACTTGGCAGCTCCTAGCCACACTCAGTTCTCTAGTGGCAAGTTAGAGTTGTGCATGTTAGAGAGGGTATTAACCACTAGGCTAGGGATGGACATTCAAAAAGCCTAAATTGATTCAATCTTTACAAGTTAGTCTAACCTGGCTAGGCTTTACCAGTTTGTAATTGGACAAGCATTCTCTCTGACCTGAAGAAATTCAGGCGCATGCCTGCAGTGGCTGAGGCTAGGAGCTGGGGGGCACTAGAGCAGCCCTCCCTTCCCTTCCACAGTGATGAGCTGAGGGGAACATGGCCAGGCCCTGGCAGGATGCCGTGATTAGGGAGGGGTTTCCCCCACTCCTGAGCAGCCCAGCTGGGAATGTTTATCACCCCAACTCAGTGTTGTCAGCTCATTAAGAAAAAACAGAGGGATGTTACCAGCTACCTGTTGATTCTGCCTTTGCTCCATGTGCCACAGCTCAAGGGTTGTCAACGTGTGGTCTGCTAGTTAATGCTGGGAGGTGTCTGTGAGCAATTGGGGAATGCCTGTTTAGCAGAGAGTGGTGAGGGGAAGTGGGGAGCAGAAGCCAGGCAGATGCCTGCAGAGGCTGCTGGAGCTGCGGCCAGATCTGCTGTGGAGCAGAGATTCCTGCCCAGCCAAGAGAGCATGCCGAGATGCTGGGGGAATCTGATGTAATTTAAACCAGCAAGTGGTCTGGGACAGACATTGCATGAACCGATTTTTAGCCAAACCAGTTAAGTCTGATACTACATTCAATGAGGTTTATTTCAAACCAGTTTCAGCCTTTTCAAACTGATTTAAGTGCACTGAACATCTGTTCTGTTACAGGTTTAAACCGGTTT
>NW_017729032.1:261575420-261579859 GCF_001723915.1 Gavialis gangeticus | reverse complement strand
TACAGGTTTAAACCGGTTTCTGATCACTTAAACTGGTTTGTGTCTGACCCTAGCCATAATGTACAACTGTTCACAGCATGTGCTAATTTTAATACCACCTAACATTTCTTAGAGTTTGGATGTGCAGATTGTAACATATAAGAACATCCTAATACATCCTTCTTTCAGTTCTCAGGCAGCTCAAGTGTCTTTACCCTACAGTGCCATATGCAACATACACAGTACCAAGATTTCAGAGGGGCCTAAGAGATCCTGGTGCCTAATTTTAATTATATTTATCCCAGGTCCACATTATTTTCTTGTTCACAGCCACAGAAAAGCTTTGAAAGATTACATGAGTATAATTATGAAGCAAGTCCCGTTCACTGTATTCATGCCTAGAAGGATATTGAAAAAGCATTTTAAAAATATGCATTGAGGACAGGAATCCAATACCTGGTTAGGAAAAACGTCCTATTGCACACACGAGTGTGTGTATGTGTGATATATATGTATCACACAAACACATATGTTTGTCATTTCAACATTAGCATACCTATTTTCTAGGTTAAGTTTGAACCTATTTGGGGTTTGAACCAGTTCAGTTCTTTCCAGTGTTAAGCAGATACACCTTCCATCAACTCATGCCTCTGTCTGAGAACACAATAGCAGGACTCTTCTTGTATTTCAATCCTTTTTTCAGTTTTACAGTATTGAATGAACAAATGGCTAATCATGAGCTCTGTTTTATTTACAAACTTATTTTATAAAATCAAATCAATTACAGGAAATGTTTAGACTTACTATCTACAGTCATTGCTGGCAGACATTGCCTAGAATTAGTGTGCTGACAGTAATATATTTCACTTTCATGTGAAAAAAGGAAAGTGTTAATGTATTCAAACTAAGGGTTATCTGAGACTCTAATTATCTGAAAGTAGCTCTGCTAAACTGCAAATTAATCATACATTTGAAACCATCTAGAACTGCCATAGCCCATACCTACTGTCATGTTCACAACTGCATGTAGTTCTAAACACAGTGATTGTTTTTCTGTCAATATTAAGCATGACAGAGAGAATTCAAAATATTTACATCATAACAGGATGACTAAATTTGAAATTTAAAATGTCCATGGAAACAAAACAAATAGGTATATTAGTTATTTTTTTGTTCCCCTTCCGCCCCCTGAAAAACCCACCCCCCCAAAATGGAAATTCAAAATGGATATGTTTTTATTTAAATGTGTGTGTATTTTGGTAAATCATTCAAAGTGTGATTTCTTCAAAGCCAAGGGAAGAATGGCGACCTATTAGAGCACTAAGTTAGGTCTTAGGAAATCTGCTCCATCATTATCTTCCTGCATGGCCTTGACCACCTCACTCCCCATCTGTAAAATGAGGAGGACAGCACTTCTGTACTTTAAAGGCTGCTGTGAGAAAGACATGAAAGACTGTGAGGGGCTTGGATAGTGTGGTGTTGAAGGCTATGTAAATAGCTTAGGCTGGACACACACTTTCAAAATATTCTACAAAAATAGACAGAAGCTTCATTGCTTTGTTTCAAAATACTTAGCCAATGCATTGTTTAACTGTTCATCCTTTTTCTTTCATTTTCCAAAAATGGAGCCTTCAGTGAATGAAAGATGAATTATTTTAGTGTTCATTAAGATGTTTACAACAGTTGAAGAAATTATGATTTTTCTTTTTGAAAAATGAGAAATATTCCTGTGTCAAATCCTTTGAAATGAAAGCAAATTAAAAAAAAATCCTAATGTTCATGTAAACAATTTTTCACAAATGATTTATGCAGTTCATTGTAAACAAGTACCACTAAAACCTTTTATGCTGTTAACTATACCATTAAATATCATTGTGTTCTGTAAATGCCACATAGTAAAAGTGTCGTGTAATATCTCAGCATTTTAACATTTTTACTGGGACAGTTTTTCATATCCTTCCATTTATATAGCTGGATGACTTAGCTGCCTAGAAGTCTTTTGCTGAGGGCAGGTCATAAAACCTGGTGCTGTACAGAGAATAGTAATTCCATTGCAGAGAGGATCTCAACATTTTGAGTCTTGGTTCTCATTTAGAATGAAATCCAACAATTTTGAAATTCCAGATAAAGCAGAATCCAAGTGCCATAGGTAATATCTTTTGCCTGTTGTAACTAACTTCTCCCTATTGCTCTCTTGAGGTTTTTCCCTACATGTTTGTGCTATTTCTTTGTGACATGCCCTTCCTTCCCTGTATATTCTTCATTCTTGGGTGGCTGAAAAGTTCCTTGTGTAGCCACAAGTGTCTCTTACGGTTTCTCTTCATTGGAGTAGCCTAATATTGAGCTTCCAGTATTCTGTCCTTTAACAAATTGCCTGGCCTCTTGGTCCCATTTTGCTTTTAATTTACTTAAGGGGACATCACTTACTTCATTCTGAGTAGTTGAAATTTGCCTTTTTGAAGTTCAGGGTCTTTGTTTTCTGCCTTTATGCCTTCTCTTCCTTAGAAACATACATTTTGCCCTCTCAAGTTTGTTATGTTAAGTCTGAGCTCTCCTGGATGTGAGTGCTGGGTGCCTTGCTGCTAAGATAGGAAAGTCCCCTCTCAGTGGTATAAAACTATGATTTCTGACCCTCTAAGGTGTCACAGAACAGAACTTTTGGCCAACAGGGGAGATGAGTTTGTTTCAAGTATACAATTTAACTGTGACTGCAGGGACTGCCATAACTAAGACCAGTGCCCAGAGCTTTCAAAATTTGCAGTGGCCATCCCAGTTTTTTTTTTTATATGCCTTAGCTTTCCCTAGAGGCTTGTTAGCACTGCCTTTTGAATCTCTGCCACCAGGATGTCCCTTCTGCACCAGTGTTTGCAATGGGGTTCCTCAGAGGCAGCCGTATGACTGTCTGGTACAGTACCTGGGCTGGGGGAAATCATGCTCTGACTTGCCATGGGGCTTTTTTGGACTCCTTAACATTGCTCATGCCTTCTTACATGCAACGAAAGGATAGCATTGAGGAGAGGATCTACCCCTTCATTTTCCAAACTGGGACAGTTCCAGGGATGGAAAAATTGTCATTGGCCCATTCCTGAATCTTTGAGGAAGCGACAGGTTTTAATGGGCAAAGCAACAGTTTGCACAAAACTGCAGATATGGGGGGTGGGTGGGGGTTTGTATGTTGGCTTTTTTATTTTTAATGAAGGTTGTCTGAAGTAGCTTATGGCTATAAAACATTAGGGTAAGTCCTGGGGTCTGGGCTATTGAAGCAGTGTATTGGTATGACTTAATAGACTCAGGTTCAGTTAGACAAAAGTACATGATAAATTCATTTATCACATGGTTCTCAGCTTCACATGCGCACGTGTGTGTGTGGCCTTCCTTGAGCCGTATATATATATATCATTTTGTATGCATTAAACACATTGCATTTATTACATTGCATTTATTGTATGTATGTATAGTGCCTTTAAAAATAAAAACAAATTTATATGCAATAAACTTGTATGCAGTGCACATGCTTTCAAGCATGTGAAACAGCTGTAACTGGAGTATATAGTATATACATTTATATTATTCAATTTTAAAGTATGTGTACCACATGCTATTGTCTGCACAGTAGATATTCACAAATCCAAACTGCAATGGGGTTGAATCCATTATATAAATCTGAAGTTGTCAGAATGATCTATTATCACTGGTTCTGGTGTCTACTGTTCCATAAAGCACAAATTCAGGAACCTACTTATCCTGATAGGAGAGGGTATTTAGATATTGTACCAATTATTTATTATTATTTTTATTAATTTTCTAGTGCCAGTTGCAATAGAAGGTTTTATTACAGGAATTAATACACAAAACAAGAGCATATAATCAAAAGCTAAACATAAAAATGTGCCCTGCTCATGAGCTGAATACAAATGTTGAGGATAAGGAACAGTTTGTAAAAGCTGTTCAGAGATGATGCAACTCAAGGAATTGCTATGGGGGCCCATACTCTTTCATCAGAAGGTCACCGGTTAGAAAATGGATCAGACGAGTGGGAATGAAAACTGAGTGTTGTTTTGCGGCTGAAGTAAAAGGAAATATGTTCTAAATCTAGTTTGTAGAGTACATCACAAAAATAACCACTTTAATTGGCACTAATTTGCTCCTTCCTGGTATTTTCTGCAAAGAGGCCACAAAGAATTTCTGATACCAAAGGCAGGTTGTAGAAGCTGCATACCCTCTCAACCCAGAGACAATTTCAATAAGATTAAGGACAAAGTACTGTGGTGAAGAAGTGTTTTGGAAGCTTTTGCTTTTATTGCTGATGCTGCTCCTGCCATAATGATGGTAGATATCAATTTCTACTGCTGGCAATTTAGCAAATCACAAAAAGTTGTTTTCAGATATTGCAGAGAAAACATTTGAAGGCTGACAGTTACTTTAATTATCTTTTGATGCCATATCATTTTTTTTTTTTT
>NW_017729032.1:261551811-261575409 GCF_001723915.1 Gavialis gangeticus | reverse complement strand
ATTTTTTTTTTTTTTTTTTTTTTTTTTTTTTGGAAAGAAAAATAAAAATGCAGTCTCACATTGACACTTTAGATTTTGGATGTACCATATTAGAACTCTCAGTATTGTTAGATAATACAACCTACTGCATCACTTTCTTTAACAGGAAGGTTCAGGTGAACAAGCCAAAGGTGTGAAGTCAATGCACGTGAGTTAAGAGTGCGTTAAAGAATGGGGAATATGCTCTCCTTCAGGTGTAAAGTAGCTTTAGATTCCTTTTGTCCAAGTTAATGATTCCCAAACTTTATTTGTTAATGTATTACCTTTGACTGCCCGCATGCAAATTTATCTTCTCTATGCATATTTGGCTTAGATAAATTCAATGTTAAGTCTTTCTGAATTGCTGAAGTTTGGCCAAGCAGCAGGACAGCAGCCTGGGACTTTTAAATCCTGAAGAGCATTCCCCACCCCATTCCCTTCACCTCCATTCTCAGAGGCATGTTCACTCTGCATTTCTGCCCTCCCAGTCCAGCTAAGTTTCCCTTTCCTGCCTTCTCCCTTAGGCTGTTCCCAACCAGACTGAGAGCAGACATAAGGAAGGAGAACTTCCTCACTTGCTGCTGCCACTGCCATCATAGGCTTGTTTCATTCATTGAGATATGTTCTCACCAAAAAAAGATACTTTTGACAGAGTAATGTTCTCTCTTGGAAAATATCTTTCAAATACTTGCTGTTGGTCTATTTATAATATTCTGTTAAATATTGAAGCAATCATTATACTGTTTGGTTTTTTCCATTAGTCAAATTACAGGAAACACTGCAATATATCACAAAGGATATCTGAATATATTTCAATATGCCTCTGAACTACTTTCAGGGTCTTGACTTTTTAACTTATCTAATTTCAGTTGTAACTGCAGCCTAATCTTTATCTGGATTATTGCTGAACATGAGCCACAGGTCCTTTTGATTAGCTTTCTACAACTGTAAATCAAGAAAATATAAAAGATCTACTAGCTTCTTTTTGTAGAGGTGCTTCTGTGGATTTGCTCAGATTCTTGGATCATTCTACCCATGCCCTTTACTATGGTAAAATGAAGACAAGTAAATTTCAAAGGTGGATACAGGCCAAATATTTCATAACCTCAGTAACATACTCGGGGGAAAAGCTATTTGGTAAAGACGTGGGAAAAACAGTAATAAAAATAGGTGGGTAGGTTGGGGTAGGTGTGTAGGGGTAGAGATGGGGGTTGAGGCAGTGAGGTGGAATACCTACCACTTCAGCAACTGAAAAAAGCCATAGACTTCCTTTTATTATGCCTATGAACCCACAAAGTCCACAGAGAAGCTTCAGTTATGGAAGCAGATACCTGGAAAATGGCCCCATTTTAACTAATTAAAGGAGTCTCACCCTGAAGATGCCCACTTACCTGGGCAGACGTTTCAGAAATTTGCCCATGTAAGGGAGGCATATACTTTGGACAAGTGAGTACTACAAAAAATTCTGATGACCAGACTCCCCAAAAATAAATTCATGGCTTCTGACAGAACAAAGAATTCCACAGATAACACAAACCACTGGCAGATCCACAAGGGATGGGGAGATGCTTTTGCATCTCCCTTTGCTGTTGGTTTGCTTTTGAGAGCTCTGTTCTCAGCCATAGGCTGCATGCACTCTGTCACTGCCATACCCTGCGTTTCACCATTATGGCTCCACTACTGCCAAAGCATGTATGGGTCTGCGTAATCAAGAATCTCTTCTACTCTAGAGTCAAAGATGTAGTAATAATGGGACAGATGTTTATGAAGAGCACTTTCGTTTTGGTTCCAAAGAGTGGGGCATGATAGCCCTGTTAGACCTCATGTTTAGGGACCTACCCACATCGGGGAGGCAGATGGCTGATTTCATGGGCAGATCAAGGGTTCAGCCACCATTTTCATGAACTTTTTGTGGCAGGGCCTCCATGCTTTGGATTGGCTGAGGGGCCCTGGTGACCCTGCCCCCTCACCACTGACTGGCCAAGAAGGGTGTATCACGTGGCCCCACCCCTTACTGTGGCACCACCCATCTCTGATTGGCAGAAAGGGGTGTGGCTGCACAACAGGCAGCCCTCTCACCCAATCAGTGGTGAGGGCAGGGGCTGCCACCATCTTGGCTGCTCCCCTTTGTCTCAGCAGCCCCCCAGGGTTCATAGGCAGGCTGCATTGGCCATGAGGACCACGGGGCATGAGGACCACTGGCTCTCATTGTGGAGCCAGCATTTTATTTATAGTATTTTTTTTTTTTGCTGCAGATTTTGAGGACATTGCCCAATTTTGCAGACAATGTCCCTATTCATGTTACTCAACACATCTCCTATTGATGCGAGCCTTAATGAGCGCATGTCAGATCCTGAGTAGCAGAGACATTCTGCTTCCTAATGAAAAGAGAGTATAAAGTGGAAAGAACCAAAGGCATCGTATTACCTTTTCTCTGTTCTTTGGGTTATTTAGCCAGTATCTGTATCCACACACAGCATGTCATTGCAGTCGCATATATCAACCAGCAATGGGGAGCAAAAACTTCTTTCCACAAAATTTGTTTGTCTACAGAATTGGTCAAAAATCATCATTCTGTGAAAGCCACCCACCTAAAGGAAGAGGGAAAATAGAGCAGGAGTGTGAATCCTTCAATATTTCACAAGGTGTTGAACGTTTGTTTTTATAATCAGATCTTTTTTGCCTTGAGGGGAAATTGAAAGACAATGAGATTCTTTGCAGGAGAGAGGTCTGCAGTGGATGAAATTTGATATTCTCTCTCGAGGTTAGGTACACAGGCTCCATTACGTCTTTCCCCCACATCCATACTAGCAAGTACATTAAAAATACCCTAATAAATCAGAAGGGACAAAATTTTCAGCAGGTGTGCCACAACCCTGGCACCCTCCCCAAGTATAAGCCCTGCACCCTCCCCAGTGCCATTCTGATCCCTTTCCCTTGATTGATCTGCTGCTTTGCTTTCTGCTTCCTTTCCTATCTGCCACTGTGTCCCCTGCTCCCTCCCCAGTATGTCACATACCACACACAGAGGTTGTTCATGCCACTTGTGGCACAAGTGCTGCAGGTTGGTCATCCCTGTAACAAATGGCTCAGAATCATTCTAAGTATGTCAGAATCACCCTGTATTGACCCTATAAACCATGTGTCTCAGAGTCAGTAAGGCAATAAGGTGGAATGTTCTCAGATACTTCTGACCCAGCAAGGATTGTTAGACCAATTGACTCCCCAAATCTCAATCTGCTGACTCTATCAGATATAATCTAATATAGCTAGGCTCCCCTAACTTTGTAGTAAAGCAGATCTCATTAAAATTGATTTGGAGAAGGAAATGGTAAAATCTAACATTTTGGTTCTGGTGAACTGTCTAACAAGTTGCTCTTTGTGGAAAAAATGCATAAACATGAATAGTCATAGAAAAGTAGAGCTAGAAGGGAGCTCACAAGTTCATTTAGTTCAAGCCTGTGCTCAAGGGAGGATGACCCCTGTCTGAACCATCCCAGAAAAATGATTGTCTAATCTTCTCTTGGTCATTCCTGTTTTATTTCTAAGATTTGGATAATTTGGAAATACAGGAAGTCCTCAGACTTTTGACGCAGTTCATTCTTGGAGACTGCGTGTTAAGTTGAAATGTAATTTGGAACCAATTTTCCCATAGGGACAATGTTAAAAATAGGGGATGGTTTTCTTTACAATGCTCAATACAGCTGTGTCCAGCTGGTAAGTCTGGTATGGTGGAAAGGGAAGGAGAAGGGAAGGGGTGTTGGTGGGGGGCAGATCAAGGCCTGCCCCCCCGTGGTGAGGGAGGGGCTGGAGCTGAGGAAAGTTGCTCATCTGGCTGCTCCCACCACTTCTGCAGGAGGGCATGGGGGACGTGTGCCCCTGTATTTGTGTGGGATGGGACGGAGCCAGAGCTGCACTGGGAGTGGGGGCTATGCCTTCCTGACGGGGTGGACTGGGTGTCGGACAGGGCCACTGCACGGCCTCCAGACAAGTGGCATGCAGTGGCAGGACTGGCCCCACACCCTACCTCCAATGAGCTATGGCTCTGTCCTGTGCCTGCCCTGCCTCAGCTGTGCAAGCAGCGGGAGAGCATGGGGGGGCGTGTCCCCCAGATCAGGATGGGGGGCAAGGTGAGTGGTGGAGTGGAGGCTAGGGGGTGGAGCCCCAGTCCTGCCCCCCACCCTGATCCTGGGGCAGACGCCCCCCCCATTCCCTGCTGCTGCTTGCCCAGCTGGGGCAGGGCAGGCATGGGACAGAGCTATGGCTCATCTCGGGGTGGGGGGTGGGGCAGGTGGCTCCCTCTGCTACACGCCAGTTGTCTGGAGGCAGCACAGTGGCCCTGTCCTGCGCCCGCACCGCCCCACCTCACCCCACCCCAGCTGAGCAAGTGGCAGGAGGGCATAGCTTTCACTCCCAGTGCAGTTCACTGCAGCTGCAGCCCTGCCCTGCCCTGCCCCACACAGATCCAGGGGCACACACTGCTCCCCCATGCCTTCCCGAATGAGCAGCAGGAGCCGCCAAATTAGCAACTTGCCCCAGCCCCTGTTCCAGTCCCTCCCTCAATGCAGGGGCCCTTGATCTATCACCCTCACACCCCTTCCTTTCCCCCTCCCCCTCCACCACACCAGACTTACCTGTTGGATGCAGCTGCAGCTGTATCTGTCATTGCAAAGTCGAAACCCACACCTGAAGGTCAAAACAGGGTGTCAATTTATAAATGTCTCAAGTGCCACTCATTGCAACTCAAAGTTGCAAGTCGAGGACTGCCTGTAAAATCAATATGTTGTTCTTTAGGCCTAGCTTAAAAATACTGAGATGTAGCTGGGAGCCTACCACAACAATAGGTTAATATTGCACCCTACACCGAACCAGGAAAGATTAGTTTTGGTGCCATTAAAATTTGGGAATTAACATTAGCTTTCCTAGTTGTTGAAAACATGACTAAGACTTTTCACAGATTGCACTTATGCAGTGGCCATTCCTTTATTTTATACAGTCAATAATGGGGATAATTTAATTATCCAAGCAATCATTTGACTTGCAGTTCTCTGTTAAAATAGAATAGTACATTGTATATCTGAACCCTGGAAAATAAGTTGTTTTCCAGTAGATTTAGTAGAAATATTAAAGTCAGTTTATTATATATTTGCTTTGTATTTTTAACATATTGCTAAACCATAGAGCTATGGTTATCTGAAATTAATAAAGGTCAAGTTAAAATCCTGAAACCTTGTTTTCAAATGTATTTAAAGCATGAGCATTATGATCAGATAAAAAAGACTCACCCCTCATCTGGAGAACATCATTACAAAAATAGCTCTGTACCCCAAGAGGCAAGAGTGAGGAATGCTATGCTTTCATGATTTTATTGAAAAGAGTCAAATTCTCCCACTAGACCATATAACAGAACAGCAGACGGTTGTAGTCTCAATATTTTAGGGTAAGGCACTTCATTTCTGAGATCAGAGACACTCTCTCAAGACCTCTAATCATATTTGAAAATGTATATAAAATTTTTTTTCCAAAACCCCATCTCTAATACAACTTTTGCTTTCAAATTGTATTTGCTTTTGTTATATAATCTCTCCAGCCTGGCTGACAGCTTTCATATTAACCAAGGTCCTTTAAACCTCCATGATTATTGAAGACTACTGGCTTGAAATGCAGAAACACATTAGTCATATCTCTAATAGTGAGATTTAGTTAATTACCCAATACTAAATAGTGTAAAGAACATCTATTACTCCTAACAGGCTGCATGATACTTGTATTCCAGTACAAGGGAAAGAGTATTTGGATAGTAGAGAATCTGTGCTGTGATGGTTCTGTTCTATCTGTGAGTACTCTTGTGGGGCAGGAGGAGAGAGCTAATTTTCTAGTGTCATTTTCTGTTCCTAGCAAATGATACAGCTTTCCAGCTGCTGCTTTCTTCTGGTCTGTCTATATCATGCTCATCCCCAGACTGGCTCAAAAGGCAGAAAACTTATCCATTAACCTTACATTTGTGTGTTCAGCATCATACTAATTTCTGTCTACGTGTACATAGCCTAAAGAGACCACTTCAGCAGCTAAGGATGGTTTGGACGTAGGAATACCTCAGGTCTTTCCCCTGGGAATCTTTCCTTTTACACTGGTGGCATAGGAAACATGCTATGGTGGACCTTAGCTGCCTGAGGACTTTGCTAAACCGGGCAAGTTTTGAGGGCACTATCTTTACCAATGCAAAGTGTATATTTGAATGTCTGTTGTTTGCTATTCATGGGATAAAGTTCCATGCGCTTCTGTTTGCTCCCTGATGAGATGAATGAAATTATTTATATGGAGCAAAAATGAATATCAGAGAATGAATAATTTACATCAGGTATGAATTTTCGGACAAAAAATCATTCTTTATTAAAATTCCTGAAACTCTGGGGATCTGCAAACATTTTTTTGAATACCCAGGAGTTATCAGAGGACTTGCAAATATTGAGTAAAGTAGGCCCTTTACACTTAGAGTAAAGCCTATCCATTTATTTGCAAATATCATTTTGCATTATTCAATAACTTCTAGTAACTTGCATTAAACACTTAAAATATAAGTGTCGACATCTTATGGTTTTAATGTTTCCTTTGAGCAGCAAGCCAGCATTCTCCTCAGCACTTTTGATCTAAGTAGGAGCTGCTGTTCATTGCTGTCTCCATTGCCCTTTTAGGACTTTGACTAAAAGCAAGAATTTTTTTGTAATCAGTTTGCCTTGTGCTTCGTTTATAGATAAAGGGGGATTATTGTGTCCTGGCAATTGAACTTCAGAAGGGCAATTTATGACAATGTTTTCAATTTAGAGTTTCTGTAGAATTTCTTTCTAACATTCCAATAGACTCCCTTCTGAAATTAAATGAAACTACTTCAACTGGATGCTTCATAGCATCTCTAAAGAAAATTACCCCATTTTTCTTTTGAGCCTCTCTGGCTCCTAAAACATTTTTCATAGAACCCTCTTATTTCACAGTTCTATGGAACTTTTTCATAAGGGCTGCTGCTCAAATACATACACCAAGCAAAGCATGGCAGTTTAAAGGAATAAAGTCATGTTTTGGTTTTCTTTCTTTTTTTTCCTTCTTTGCCTTTATCACACAGCTATCAGGGGGTTTTTTTTCCCTTCAAGATAGCATTTTTGGACTAAATTAATTCCTACTGTAAGTCTACTTCAGTGCTGAATCCTGTGTTTTTCTTCATGTTGCATTACACAATTTTTTTACATCCAGACCTTTTTGGATGCTGCTGTGACTTCCCTGTAATAATCTACTCTCCTTTAATCTCACATTGCCCCTTTTTTCTTGACTCTTTGTTTTTTTCGTTCCATTATTATTCTGGATCTTTTGCATGCTGTTGTATGCTCTTGTGATTCTCTTCTCCTATTTTTATACTGTTCTGCTCTTCTCTGCTATTCTGTTCTGGAACTGATGCATCAGGCAGTACCATATAGACTGTAGGAAAAGTTCAGTGTTTTGTATTTGTAAAAAGAAAGCACAGAAATATGGGTATCAGTAGACACTGGAATGGATTACAACTGACTGTCATTACAATACTTACAAGGCTTTTCTCCAAAACTAGACATTGGTAAGGTTTTATGGTTTGTGGTTGGGGTTGGTGGGGCGGGGCCTTTGAATAGTAAATTGGCCAAAATTGCAGTTGTAAGGAGATTTACATTATGCTTGGCTTTTTCATCACAGCTAAAGGGAACAGAATGGGCGCATCTACATGAGATGCTTTTCTGTGCGTTGGACTAGTCTACTGCACAGTAAAGCATTGCCGTGTAACTGAACAGCAGTGACTGTGCAGTGAATTAGTCTACTCCACAGTTACCTAGTACTTGTAAATAGAGGTACTAGATTAATTGTGCAGTAGTCACTGTGCAGTAGTACTTGTGTAAACGCTGACAGGGAGAAAATTTGCTCCCAGTCAGCCACACCAGCAGGAGGTCCAATAAGCACCAGGATGGGGTCACTCTCTTCCCCCTCCCCCCCATCCTAGTACTGTGCAGCTCCCAGCTCCTGTGGGGAGATGGGAGCTGAGCAGCCCCAGGACTCAGAAACCCTCTGCTTCCCTGCCTAGCCACTGGCTGGCTGGGAGCTGTCTTGCTGGTGGACCACTTCCTGCTAAGCCTGCAGCTGCCAGTAATAAATTTTCTCCCAATAGGTGCATGTGTAGATACACTCCCAAAGAAATATTACTGCTTAGTATTTTACTGTGCTGTAAGCTTACATTAATATAGTAAGCATGCATTAATAGCATGTATAGATGTACCCAATATGAACTTATTTGGAGTTTGTTTTTTCCTAACTAGAACAAAGGCCCCAACATTTTTTATTTTATTAAACAAAAAAAGTTGTGATATGGGAATGGTGGGGGTTTTTCCCCTTCTATCCACCTGCTCAGTGGTTAGAGCAGTGAATCAGGGTATAGGATATGTCTGTTCAAGTCCCTTTTCTGCTTAAGGGTATCTTAAGGGGCAAATGCTCTAACCGTTAAGTTACTCTGAGGTTGGGCATTCTCAGTATCTCTGTTTCACCCTATATAAAAAAATTAAACATAGGCTGGAGCAGGAATTGGTGACCTTCTAGGTGAGTGTCCTTAACATCAGACAAAAGAGACAGGCTCACTCTCTTGTTCTCTGTTTAAACAACTATCAACATATTTTGTTAGATAAAATAAAACAAGAGGAGGAATTGAGAGGGAACTACCTCAAATACTCTACCTCATTGTGGTTAGGAAACTCTTCTGAGACTAGAATAGGTATTCACATTCCCTCACAGAGTAAGGAACTGATCCTGGGTCTTCCATAGCCTGGGGAGCACTTTCATTGTTGAGTTATTTGGTAAAAAAGCCAACATGAAATGGCTTCAATAATGGCAGTTTCATACATTTTTCATCTTTTTTTCTTTTTCTGGGCAAGACTGTTTGGCAAATTCGACCTGAATTTTAAAACAATCTAGAATGATCAAAACTGCACTTTTTTGGTAAATTTTCTATTTCCCAAAGACATTTCACCAGTCCTCCTTCAAATCCTAGTGGGTACTTCTACAACATGTGCCATTAATGTGGAACAATAAACTCCAGATAAGTTTGAACCACATTAAACTACTCCTGGGCACAGTATCTACATGTGTGCCTAGGACAGCAGGAATTTGAGCCTGGTGGAACAGTTTACAGCAGGACCTCTCCTGCTTAGTGGTAGCATTGGTCAGTCAGCATGAGGGTCCTGAAAGTGTGGAACCATGTGGCTAGGCAGCCAGCAAGAGTCTGGCTCCCAGCTGGCTGGGCTGACCAGGTGCAATTTATACCCACAGTCAGCATCTACACATGTGTTTAATTGCAGTAAATTACCCCAATGTAAGATAATATTGTCCCCAACAGTACTTTTTTATGCCAGTGTAAATTAGTTTACTGCAGACTAATACCATTGCATGTGTTGATGGTGATGCTTTACTCAACAGCTAATTGGTTGGCTCTACAGTACAACGTATGTGTGGATGTGTCCAAGAGACGTACCTGAAATATGATCCTTATTGGAGCCTGCAGATTAGCTACTACAGTTCCCTTTTTTATAATGAGATGTCTTGAAGGCTGCTTGTCTATCCTTATTTTTTACATAAATATGTTTATCAGGGTTTTAAGTGGAACAGGCCCAAGCACATCTCATTTTACCTTTATGAAGCATTTTAAAAAGCTGGTTCTGTCTCTGTCAGTTATAGACTGAGAAGTGATTTCCATAGGCCATAGAGACCAAGAGAATTCACATAGGAAGGACAACTTTAAACTCTTAGGGAAAATTAAAATAAACTCTCTTTCCTATACATACTAGCCACAACAGAAATGCTACTATTTTTCCATTAAGTTAATGGGTTACTGAACTGTCAACATCCAACCAGAACTCACAGAACCAAACTACAGCAAATATATACTGTCTTATTCACTTTTATTAATATTTCCAATGCCTACAGACCATAGCTTGGGGCCCATTGTACTAGACACAGCACTGATACTTAGTAAAAGTCTTTTGTGACCTCTTGGAGTTTACAGTGGTTGAGAGATGATAGTGTTGAAGAGTTTAGAACCTGCATTAAGGAGACAATGCAGGCAGTGACATCCCTCTTTTACAGAGAAAATGAACTTAACTGAATCACTGACTGGCTCAAGGTGGCAGGAAATCTGTGACAGAGCCAGAAACTGAACCAAGATCTTCTAAGTTCCAGGCTAGTGCCTTAATTGCAAGATTGTCCTTCAGCCCATGCAAAGCATTGTCATTTGTTTCCATAGTGAAGTGCCTTTGTGCTTGCAGATGATTCATGAAGATCTCTATAGCCTTCTCAGTCAGCATTCCATCTTTAGAGAACACTTCTCCCATAAATGACTGGGTTTGGCTCTTGCAGCCAAGTAGCATATGAAAAAAAATAGTCATGGTCTTTGCTTTGAACATAAGTGGTTCTCAAAAATGAGAACTTCTCAAAATAAGGTCCTGCACCAAGAAGTCAAGAGGTGTCAAAAAGTGCTCTTCTACATCTCTATCTGTTGACTTTGCTTTTTTTTAATTAAAAAAAAAAGCAAACTCTGCATGTATGGTAAAGGAAAATAGAATAAGTGTAAAGTTTGACACAAGCTTCTTATACCAACCAAAAAGTCACAAAAACATGCTAATCATTGGTTATTGGAAGACTGTTTACAGTTCACGTCCACTTAAATCTGGCCTCTGTTTCTCATGTCAAAAACAAGACTGCACAATAGAAGGCATTTAAATGATTTAATAGGCAAGCGTGCTTCCTTCCACATTCTAAAATATGTCTTTTCAGATGTTCATATCATGAGTATGTATAGAAGAGAATGTCATCAAAGCAGAATATTGAATAACCTCTCAGGATTCGATCACTGAGATGTTTGCGAGTCATGGATTTTCTATTCAAGTCAAAAAGCAACAAAATAAAACTAGGGGAGCCAAAGAAAATTCCACCAGTAAAGCCTTCCATATTTCTTTTTCATAACTAATGCATTGCACTTGGTCTTCCCAAGACAACTAATGAATCATTGTGAATCCAGGATATAGTATAACTTTTGAGTGATTCAGTATTTAACTTCCTGAAAATCGCTGTACCATTTCATTTTGAAAGAAGGAAAATATTGCTATTCCTCCCCTTTGCTAATAGAAAAAAGCTACTCTAAGCCACTGTTCTGCTGTTTATATGCTGAGACAAGGTCAATTAATATTTGGGGAGGGGAAAAGGGTCACATTACTGAAATCCTGCCAAATCTTGAAAGGAAATAGTAAAGCATCCCTGAATCAAATCTCCCTGATGCAGCTCCATTCCTACCAGACACTTATGCTTTTGTATCATGATTGCTGTCGCCATGTTTTACATCTAGAAATAAAGTCTCAGAAATGAATGTGGGTGAAAATCTTTAAAGTAAGATTAATCCACACCTTATTAACTAAAAAGATATATCTTGTTATTATTTGTATTATGCTGATGTTCAGAGGTCCCTGGGATTAGGACTGCATTGTGCCAGGCACAAATGAGGTCTTTGGCCTGAAGAATTATGGACTATAAGAGTCAAATGGAGAAAGTTACAGAGAAATTATATGACTTGTCCTGACATCAGTGAGGCAAGGGCAAAGCTGGTAATAAAACACAGGTCTCTAGTTTTTTTCACTTGAGGTTTTGTCCACTGAAATACAAATCTTTGGGAATTGCAGGTTTCTATTCTTTTTGAAAAGTCAGTTATTACTTTACAGTCATTTAGTATTTGTGTATTCAAGTACTAAATAACTGCACTGTAACCGGAGTTACTGCATGGTAGCATCCCCACATGGCTTCCTGGTGACACTGACTGCACAGTAGTGTCACATCATGATTCATGCCATGAGATGCTACTGTGCAGTAGTAACAAGCTACTGCAGAGTAAGCATCTAGTGTAGATATGGCCACAGAAAGTTAATAAAGAAAGAAAATAAAACAGTGTCAGTAATGGCAGGACAGTTCTATCCCACTACTATCTGGAGAAAAAATGTCTACTTTTGCTTGACTTCATTGCCAAGAAGGCACCTGGTCACTGATCTGTGTTTCTGGAATATGGTAGGTTAGTGAAATAGAAAATGATCACATCAGGAGCAAGGAACAGAAGAATTGTCATGAAAAGAGGAGAAAATGGAAATTGCCACATTGCAGAAATGCACTTTGCAGGTATATGGGTTAAGCACATTTACCCACTCAGTATGGCAAGGACTGAATTGCCCAAAAAATGAAAGGGCACAGACCTGGCATTAACATAGTTAAGCAAAAGAGAATATGGAAATGAACTCCACACAGCTAGGACTCGGCAACATTCTCTGGACATAGCTCTAGCCCAGAGGCAATTAAATGAGGTGGATAAGGATCTGGCTGGCTCACCCTTCACAGAGACTGTGCACATGCAAACATTTACTTTGTGAAGGTGACAAGAGAAAATTAAATTGAAATCCTGTTGTAAACAGACAGGTAACTCTTGCTTTCTGTGCTTTGTGTCTCTGCTCAGCCAGGGAGGAACAGAGGTATTTTAAAGTCTAGGTTGTATGTCCATAATAGCAATGCTCTAAGTGAAAAGAGGAAAGTAAAAGTGTTCAAATTTTACTTTTCTATAAATTCTGCTTATCTCCTGCTTTAAAAATAAACAAAGCTCCAAGGATATATTGAGGCTATGCTTACATTATCCAATCAGTAAGCAAAAATTCCATGAGACTGAGGTGATCCTTCCTCTTTCCTGACAACTACCTACCTGAGGTAACACTAACAGTGAATAAGAAGCTAAGGAGATAAATTGCAGTCTATCTAAAAGAGACAGCGTTAGCCCTTGTTTCCATCAGATTAATTAGTTATAAATAGTTGATCTAGTGTTATATATTGTGCCTGTTATTGTCCACTGCTACCCATATAAAAATGAATGAAGAAGGTTCCTCTTCCAATGTGCACTTCTTTGCTCTTTAAATACCAGGATGAAAGCTCAGGCATTCTTATTTTTACCCACTTGAGAATCTTAGGAAGACATGAACTCTTACTCAAAACTTGATATTCACAGATTGATGACAGTTGTATTATCTTGTCTCAGCTAGTTACTCTCTCTTTCTAGCTCCCAAATTCACCCATGTTCTCACTAAATAACACATGTATTTAATCATCCAATTAACTACATCTAAAATACATTAAAATATGTAGGTTAGACATTGGTGGATGAAGGCGAAACCCGAGTCATTCTCACTACACATGAAAAGGCTCAGCCTTTGCTAAGGTTTATAAATAATTAGCAGTAGTTCAGAAATTCACTCTTATGTTTAAAAAGCAAGGCAAATAGCTTTTAAAACTAGCCCATAGTGAAAAGAATCTGAGCACGCTCAAAGGGGTTGAATTCAAACATACCAAAACAGTCAAAGAAAGGACATTCATAGCTAAAAGTTACCACAATGCCTGACTTTTAAGGTACTTGGCCCTGGAGTGGAATCCAGAATCTGGTATTAGGCACCATGGTATACCACAGAGTACATGAGGAGACTCTAGATATCCTGGAATAGGTTCAGCATTAATGACCTCATTGTATAAAGAACTAGTCAAATGTTCTGCAGGCACCTAACTACTGCTGGACAAATGCTGAGGACAACGTGGGTGCATCTACATGTTCACTTTATTGTGGAGTAGACTAATTAGCTCCGCAGTAAATCATCGCCATGTACATGTGCTGTAGTATTAGGGCACAGTAAGCTAATTAACTCCTACTGTTGGGGACAGTAGTGTCTTATGGCAGGGTCATTTACTGCCATAAGACACTACTGAAAAGCATGTGTGGATGATGACTGGGGGCATAAATCAGTCCAGCCAGCCAGGGGCCTGCTCTGGCCCGACTCAAATTGCTGCTCTCCTGGACGTACATGTAGAAACTACACCCATGAGCAGTTTACTCCAGCTTGTACAGCTCTGGAATTCTTTGCATTGCATTAATTACATATGTAGATGTACCCAGTGTTTCCTAAATCTTGTCCCTCTTGTGAGCTTTATATATGGTTGTAGGGAAGTACCTCCATGCACTTGGGATCTACAGCTCAGAACCTTGAAAGTGGGACCTTACACTTTTTCTTTCAAAGAAGTGAGAAGGACTTGCTATTTTTTCAAAATATGGTCAGAGAAGGAAGAGGAGATGATGATGGTTGTTGGTACCTTATTATATAATATCTTGTTGCTTGACAAACCCACTTAGGAGTTCTGCTCCTCCTAAAACCATATCTGTATTTTTTTCCAGGAAATAAACAGTAGCTATTCTTGGATCTCCTCCCAAGTACATGTGCAAACACTAGACTACTAAGTATGCTCTTTCTTTCCATCTTTTTTTTCTGATCCAGTGAGTCTTCAGTTCCTTTCTGTACAATGGTACAACTTCAACAGTAGATTGGAAAGTGTCTCCAGACACTCCACTGGAGTGTCTTCAGTGTCTTTAGAATAACCTATAGTTTGATTATCGTTACTGTATTTTCTATCATGCAACACTTCCCCAAATAAAGCCTGTACCTTGATTTTGCAAGATAGAATGTAGAAAAAAGGATTTTTCCAGGGTCTTGGCCAACTATGTGACATAGAATAAGTCCTTCTGGAAACAAAGAATGTCCAAGAAGCGTGGCACTAGGAACTTCCTGTTGTGGCACATTGTGTCTTGCAATGCCACACTTCCTTGATACACTGTTTCCGGGAGGACTTACTTTGTCACAGAGGATTGGGCCCCAGAACCTTACAAATGAATGTTACAAATGGCTGTTACTTCTTTACTGTAAGTAGTTATTTATATAAGTTTCTGTAATTAAAGCATTATTTCCACATCAGTAATATTGTTAAGATACTACCAGCAGTGCACTTGCTGCTTCAGGCACAAGCTACAGTCCTCAGGCAATAGCTACAGGTGGTAGAGGGTTAATGCAAGACTCTGCCTCTTCAGTTCACTGAACAGACAAAAGCAGCAGCCATCTTGACAGTTGTGTAGCGTGAACAGTCTCCAGGAGTTCTCCAGTGAGAAAATATGGTATTTTTAACTTCCCGTTAGGAAATTTGGAGTTTGAAATGTCATCTTTTTTCAATTTTACATAGCAAAACAATTTTACTTGGAAAGTGCTGAAACTGTCAGCTGCTTAAAGGAATACAGGAATTCCCTATTTTTAAGCAGATGTGGTCCTGATTTCTAATCTCTGCAGTAACAGTAATTCACCTATATATTCATAGATTGATGATATATAGCTTTATCTAACTATCCTCATCTGTAAATTGATATTATTATGTACCTGCTTAGCTTACTGGGATATACCGATCATACAATTATTGAAAGGTAGGGCCAAAAAGGACCTCACAAGATCATCTAGTCCAACTCCCTACTCAAGGCAGAATAATATCTGATATCTACTCTAGATCCCTGCGCAAGGCAATTTATCTCTGACTTAACCACTATAATGAAGTGTTTGTTTAACATGCTCTTAAAAATTTTCCAGGGATGGAGAGCCTACAACTTGACCACCCCACCTCCAACCTAAATTTCCTCTGTTTCAGCTCGAAGCAATTGGTCCTAATTCTGTCCCTCTCTTCCCCCCCCCCCAATAACAACAGAGCATAATATATCTCCATCCTTTCTGTAATCATCCTTCAGGTATTTGAAGACTGTTATCAAGTCCTTCTCAGGGCTCTCTTCCCCAGATTAAATAGCCCTAACACTTTCAGCCATTCTTCATAAATCATGCAACCCAGGCCTGTAATACAATGGCCTTCAACTTTTTTAAGTAGGAGATCACTTTTGGAATTTAAAAGTAATGCAAGATCTACCACCCTCCCCACCCCCCGCAGGTAAGTCTGTGGGGAGGGAAGGCTGGGGGGCGGGCAGATCAAAGCAGAGGGAGAAAAAATAATTTTGGGCTGTGCCCCCCCAGCAGATAAATCTGTGGGGGAAGGTGGGGAAAGGGCCGTGGGGGGTGGGGCAGATTGTGGCCCCAGCCCTAGCCCCACTTCCTTCCTCACCACTGGGGCCTCAATCTACCCCCTCCGCAATGGTGATGAGGGAGGGAGTGGGGCTGGAGCAGGGGCAGGCCCTGCAGCCAGGGCAGGGTGGGATGGAGCCATGAGCAGCTCATCCAGGGGGTGCAGGGAGAGGGGGGCATGCACCTCAGAAGGGCATGGGGGGTGAGTGCCCCTGGACATGCACGTGGGGCAGGGCTGGGCAGACTGGAGCTGAGGACTGGGGCTAGGCTCTTGTGGCGGGGGAGGGCCGGCCTGCCAGGAAGAGCCCAGCCACAATGGCAATGCTGGGAGAGGGGCTATGCGGGGGGAAACTGTAGCCCACCCAACCCTCCCTCCAGCACCACTGTTGCCCACCCCAAGTGCAGCACAGCCTGGTGCAGCCTCCCAGCCTCAGCCCACAGCAGCAGCTGCCCCACCCTGTGCAGATCCCAGGCACACTGCCCCCATGCCCTGGGTAGGGGAAGGCTGTGCATGTGCGTTCCCGGTGGAGGCTGGGCTGTGCTGTGCCGTGCTAGTGGCGGGTGGCAGCGGCACTGGGAAGGGGGGGTAGGGGTGTCTACAGCCCCTCTGTAGCCCCACTCCCAGCTCCACTGCTGCCACGGGCTGGGTTCTTTCTGGCACATCAGCCCCAGCCCCTGCTGGGAAGAGCCTGGTGCCAGCCCACAGCTCCATCCTTCCCCACCCTGCCCCATGTGCAGATCTAGGGGCACACATCCCTTGTGGCCACCTGGAGTGTATGCCCCCTGCCCTGTGCCTCCTCAGATGAGCCACCCGCAGCTCCATCTTGCCCTGGCTGCAGGGCCTGCTCCTGCTCGAGCCCCACTCCCTCCCTCACTGCTGCTGCAGCTGCCTGTGCTGCCCCATGTTTGCAGGGGGCACATGTGTGGCAGAGGCAGCTGCCATTGTGGGCTGGGCTTTGTTCCTCGGGCCCTGCTGCAGCTGGGCTGGGAGTGGTGGACACCATGTGCATCCTGCCACTGGGCTGAGCCACACCCACACATGGCCAGCTGCAGCGGGGCTCAAGGAGCAATGGCAGCTGCTTCTGCCCCACACAGAGATGGGGGGCACGTGCCTCAGCTGGGGTGTGCCCAGTGGTAGGAGCTCTCCCTGCCCCTGGATGACCCTTCAGGCTCTAATTCTCCCACCACCTAGCCAGGCTGGAGCCCCGCTTGCCTTCCACTGCTCCTGGCTGGGCTGCACCTTCCCTCCCTCACTGGAGGGGCCTCAATCTGGCACCCCACCTTCCCCCCTCATACTGACTTGTTGGGCTGGGGGGTGGGGCATGGATGCACACATGTGCCCAACTCCCCCCAGCCCAGGATCAACTAAAAGAGGCTCCCCAATTGACTGGTCAATTGGGACCACTGCTCTAATCCTTTTGTTGCTCTCAGCTGGACTCTTTCTAATTGTCAGGGAAAATTTTAAGTATGTACTGACAACACAGAAGAGCTGGGACTGACATGCGCATTTGACTCTGTGAGTGAAAAGTTCCAAGGCTCACCCAGCCCGTGCCCCCTGGGTGACCTGAGGGCCTGTCAGTCATTACTGACCCACTTTCCCCGCAGACGCTTGCTCAGTAACAGCAGAAATATGAGGTAATCTGACTAGAAAGTTCCATGGAGAAAATGTTCTAATTGGCCACTAAATTCATATAAAAGGTTAGTGAGCCCCACCCTAGGGGGGGGAGATCTGTTCGACTGAGGACAGAGGCTGGTCTCCAGGGACTGTCCTTCAGTAGGGCTCTTTGGCCTATTGGTCTCCTCCCCCGTTTCGCGCTTCGTATTGTTCTGTCTTATTCTGTATCGACCCCCTGGTTTTCTGACTCATCTGTGGCACCGATTACCGACTACGGACCCGGATCATCCCTACTGCTTCGACTTCGGCATTGATATCCGCTTACCTGGCTTTCAACCTCGGCTTCCATTCATAGACCATCCGTTGTCCCGTTGGACTGGCGTCACGATTTTGTTCTTCGTCTTGCCGTGTTACAGTTTTGTTATATCATTCGTCTACCCTTGTATGAGCTGTTGAACAGCTCTGGGACTTAAGGAGTGGGCAGCTGCCCCTATCCCTCGCGGGGTAGATAGCAAGGGCTCACTCCAGAACCCCGTGGGCCAACAGACCCCTCCGTTGTTTGTATTCGTTTCTTTTCAAGCTACTGTAACTGAAGCAAGCAGCCCTACCTACGCCTTCAAAGCGTAAGTGTAATAAACTCCAACTTGTTTAAGAAAGCATACGCATCTGCGCCATTCAGACTCCATCGCCGCTAATCCCTCCTGTTCGTGTTCCAATTGCCAACCCCGGCCCACCGTGACCTTGGGGCCCGATTCCCTGACACTAATCTGTCCAAATCTTGTTGAAGCGTTGTGTCCAAAATTGGACACCATATTCCAGGAGAAGCCTCACCAGTACAAAGTCCAGTAAAAGAATCACATTCTTTGATTCACAAGGTACTTCTGTTAAAACAACTTAGTATGCTGTTAGCTTTTTGGGCAACAAGAGCACACTGTTGGCATATACTCAGTGAATTCCACTCTAACCCCTAGGACCTTCTCTGTAGTACTGCATCCTAGCCAGTCATTCCCCAGTCTGTAATTTTTTTCATGCAATTATTCCATTCCAAGTGCAGAACTTCACACTTGTCCTTGATGATTTTCACAATTTGAATGATTGCTAAACATAATAAAAACTTCCAAACAATGGTGCTGATTTAGATTAGATTTACAATCAATTAGCAACTGGCAGAGGCCATCAACTTATTTCATATTCATATTTGTTAACAGATGGAAATGATATGGTAATTATTTCTTTAAGTCCTTCTAGATACCCCTAGAACTCTAGTGAAAGGCATTATAGCTTGCTTTCCAGTAACAGATGATTGCACTGAAACCCAACTTCTTTTGTGTTGGATATTATTGGTTTTCCTTTTCAGCCTTTTTTCTAAAATCCCTAATCATGATTTTTTTCCCTTCATATTTATATTGTTCTGATCTGTTCTGCATTACCAGTATCTTATACCTCCTTATTCCTGCTAGTGACCACCACCTGGTCTAGGGGGCTTTGTTACACATTGCACTTTGAGATGCTCAAATGTTGATCGCTTTAGTGCTAGCTCAAGTTTGAAGCAGTCACACCTTAAACCTTCTTGTTTTAATTTGCATGCATTCATTCTGGGTAACTGCTACATAATTAGTCCATACATTTTTACTACATTTTTGGGAACAGTATTGCAGCCAGTGAGGTTCTTTTGTGGGTCTACAGTACCAGGTCTCCATATTTCAGCAATGATATTTCCTTTAGTGCCTTCTAATTTTGTCCAGAAAAGAATCACTTCAGTTGGAATCATGGCCATGTTTGATATCAACTGGATAAGTAAAGGGAGAAAAAATATTGGTTTGAGCCAGTTTTGAATCACAAGAGAGATCCGATTATATTCATCAGGTATCTTTTTGTTTTCACTTAGCAAAAGCAGCATCTAAATTATCAAGATCTGTGCATTGTCCAAATAGAAGTGAATGAGCACATGCTTGCATATTGCTTTAATCTATGTCCAGTTGCATATGAGTTAGTTCCATTGAATTTAATGGAATTAGTCACGTGGGAAAGGTTCTGCACAGGGAAAAGATTCTTCAGGTTTGGGACCAGATGCTTAACTTTATCAATGTTGAACAGTCTGAAATAATGGGGACTGCTTAAAATTGGGTAGTATATCAGCTAAACAAATCTTTGTAGGATCAAGGTATAGATTTCAAGCTCCCTGAGGTAAGGGCCATATTTTCTGTGAAGGTGCCCAGCAAGTTTCAAAAGTACACAATTAAACTCATTCAAAGCTCTGAATTTTTGTAAAGCAAGTATTCTGTGATAAGAACTTTATACAGCATGAATCACACCACTCTTCCATTTTCTAAAATAAATTTGAATTTATGTTTAGATTCTGTTTAATAAAATTTGTTTGAAGGAAAATGTTATGTAGGATACTTAGGGCATGCATTTACCATTTATGCATGCTATCCATAATGACCCAATAGACCAGAACATCTTCAGAGGAGCTGTCACAATTTATCAAGTCAATGATGTGTGAAATATAAATTCTCTCTGGAAGTTGTTATGGACCATTAAGTAAATAATAATACCTGTTTTATAAACTCTATATTAATTTTATATTTATTAGAGAAGGTCAAACTGATACGATAAAATAAGAACCAGTTTGAATCTCTGACAGGAACTTGAACTTTTCTGGCTGTTGAAAAAAAGGAGTTACATTTCTCTCACACATCTTTTCTGCTTCTGAGACTTCCTGGCCAAAAAATAGAAAATAAAATCTGGCAGTTTATTGCCATAGTAGATTTACAGCAAAGACAAGCTTAGACAAGTTGAAATAGACTTTAGCTGAGCATCCCAAAAAGAGTGACCAAAATGATACAAAACTCCAACAACTTTGGTTGCTCCAGAATCAAGTTGATGCAAATAGTGGAATGATACTTTCCCACCCAGCAGTGCGAGATTCCAGTGTTAAAAACCCCCCACCACTGAAAGAAGTGGTATACTGCACATGGCAGCAGCCTGTGCTGGCAGAAACTGGAGCCTGAGTGGCCAGAGCCACACTTTGGCTTCCAGCCAGGCTCCAAGCTGCTGGATCACCACCGCTGCTGCCCCTGGAAGCCCCCAGGACCTGAGGTAAGTCTGCTAGGGCCAGCACCAGCTCTGATCCCAGCCTCTCTTACCCCACCTGGGACAATTTGCCCCACATCAGCCTTACGTGCAGGGGTGCGAGGTGTGGCAAAAAGCAGTGGCACAAATTTGTGCCGCTGCTATTTTTGCGGTAGCAACTGCACACCCCTATGTTTGGAGATGTACCCATAAAGCCTGTAATGATTTCATGTATTTTAATTTCAAGGCAAATAATTCAGCTTACCTTTCCATCTCCAGTTTCATTTTCCCTTTTTAAAATCTTTTTTCTCAAGTGTAAGAGTTCTATTTGATATATTTTTTCCTGAAGTTTTGTTCATTTGACCCTAGGAAAGCTGGTACCTGCATCCCACTGAATTTCAATGGATTTGGGCACCAATGTCTTTTGAAAGTCCCTACTTAAAAAACAATCATACTTTCTCACCTAACTCATGCCCCTGAATAAGACTTGTATCTTGTTTCTAAATGGCTGAATGAAGAAAAAAGATTTTTTTTTCCCTTGAAAAGACTGGTAAGTACTGTATTTTGCAGGCAAAATATAGCTGCAATGTAGAGGAGCCATAACATTGTGGCTGCTTGGTTAACCCTCTAACAGCTGGATGCTGCAAGTGCTGCTAACTAAGCAAACTGCCCAACCCTTCTCTACTTGAGCTGAGCTGGCAGCACCTCCCAGGTCATTTGAAGGCCTAATTCTAGCCAGCTGCACCTGCAGAGTCAGCTGAGGGCTCACCCAGCTGATTCAGTAGGAGCCTCTAATCTGGCACCCCAGGTCTATAAAAAAAAAAAATGCAGCAGAGCTGAGCCCCAGGTGTCAGGGGCACATAAGCAATGCAGTGAGCATGGCACTTTGGTTGTCCACAGCCAGAAACTAGGGAAACCCAGGTGCTCATGTGCAGGCTTACAGCTCATGTGCTGCCATTACCATATTTTCTTGCTTAAAGCATGCACCCCAGCAGCTGTTTGTTGGGGGTGGAGGGAAGGAAAGGTGCATGTCAGATTCCCAAAAACACAATAATAAAAAAGCAAGCATGATGTAATGTTGCAGGAATACAACTGAGAGGCCACATAGCAATTCATAGCTGTGTAATGGGTTTTATCAAGTTGCCCTGAGCAAATTCCTATACCTTAGAGTCTTTCACTATAATGTGGGCATAATAGCTTCCTCAGAATTTTAATGTTATAGACGTACCTTTTTTCAGAACTGCCCATGGAGACACTATGAAAACATCAAGTGATTTAATAATCTTTTATGATGGGTCATAATTACTGGCAGTCCAAAAAATATACCACGAATTATAGAGCAGGTTCTTAGCTGACATAAGTTGGTTTAGCTCTACTTAAGTCAACGTATCTCTAACAAATTAGACGAAGGAGGTTCTGTCTCGATATATATTTTAAAACATTAATGACCTAAAATTTGATTGTGGCTGGCCCATATTCAGATTTGCAGAGGTGTGGCAGATATCAAAGCCAGCCTGGCTATATTTCTTGCACATGCTAATGTTAGCTTGTAAATATTATGCCTCCCAGTAATCACTAATGGCTAGTCAATGATTTTATCAGTCTAGTTATTTTACTAATAGCTATCCAGTGATTGGTACACTAGTGTATCAGATTTTGTATTCTGAAGAGTTAAGTGCTTTACATAGCAGAGGGGGGTGTCTCTGTGTGTGTTTTGAAATGGAAGATCTATTCTGGGAGTAGAAGTGCAGTTTACCATTTTCAGGCTCACCTCCTAGATACAGCCAGGTTGAGAAACGGCTCCATTTTTGTACTGTATAAACATTTTGTCATATAGCTAATTCCTTTTTGTAGCCTTTTCTTGAGTATATTGGATGGCACACCAGTTTGAAAATAAATCATCACACTCCCATCCACAATGGATAATTATCAGCATGTAGCTTGGATTCCATTTAGAACATGAATGATTGCAGCCAAAACTGTATCGCATGACTCATCAGTTGATAATAAGATCTCCTCTCATACAGTACCAAAGTCATGTCATCATAATCTATAATGATAAAGAAAAAAATTACAGATTTTTTTTAGTTTCTGAGAAAACAGGAGCCACAGATTCTCTAATATGTTCACAATAAGAGGGTTTTTTTTTACAGTGACTTTCATTCTTTCACAAATTTCATTTAAATATATGCCCACCTGTTGCCCTTAATTGATTTCCTAATATCAGCTTATTGTGTGTCTCTCTCTACCTTGCAAGTAAATAAAGTAAACTGGCAATTAAAAACAGAAACATTCCTTTTTTTTTTTAACAGAGCAGGGCAGCTCCATGCCCTGGGCAGCAGTTATGGCCAGCTGCTGGTGCAACAACTACGTATGTGCCATCTCCTTTCCAAAACAGGAGCCCAGGGCTGCTATCACAGTTACCTCACCCATCAGCTACTTTACTGTTTATTAATACTATCTTTTGGATGCTGAGGGTTGGTTTTTTTTAAATGACATCTTAAGATAGGATGACTAGAAAATTGGAGTTTAACCAGAATGCAGAAGTGATGCTAAGTATTTTACTAAGTGAATCAGAGGAATAATTTCTGTAGTCACTGAGTTTAAAGCTTGGCAAATAGTGGAGTCAAAATGGGCCCTGTTCAGTTTGGATTCAGATTTGACCTGAATCAGGGACATTGATTTGATTCATTGATTTGGATCACTGTCCCCAGTTCAATTCAGCCAGATCTGAAGATTTAATGCTGATTCAGACAATCAGTAATTTGGCTATAGACACAGCTTTACATTTTTTTTCTACATACCTCAAGGTACCAGGTTCAGCTCATGAATGCTGTGATCATGGGGCAGCTGGAGCGTCCTACAGGAGCATGGGGG
>NW_017729032.1:261535551-261551750 GCF_001723915.1 Gavialis gangeticus | reverse complement strand
CTCCACGTGCTCAGCAGCAAACCTGGAAGTGGATTAGAAGTACTTTCGGTCCACTTCCAGGTCCACCAGGGAGTGTGCAGTGGGCACCCCCCTATTCCCCCCTGGCTCAGCCATCAGCCACAGGGGAACCCCAGGTGCCCCCACCAGACCCAGGAGACACCAGTCACTGAGCCAAGGGGCATGGGGGGAGGGGAGGGCAGCGCACTACCCGGAGGACCCAGATGTGGACCAGAAGTGCTTCTGGTTCACTTCTGGGTCTAATGCCAAATGCGCTGGGGAGGCTCCCACGCTCCTGTGGGACACTCCATCCACCCTACCATTGCAGCATTCACAAACCACCTGCTACCTTGAGATATTTACAAAAAAAAATTAAAGCTGTGTCTATGTCCGAATCATTAAATCTCTCCAAATGGATTTGGAGAGTACTGATTTGATTCGGAGAGATTAAGGGGTCGCCTGATTTGATTCGGTTTCAGTGATTCGGCCACTGAATTGGGCCCAGTCTCCTTCAAATCAAATCAGGGACCAAAGCTTCACACATCCCTAATGGCAAATATTAGAGCTAGGCCCAAGCAACAGACCCCTTATGTAGACTTTGAATATCCTGAAGTTCCTGTGGGATGTGGGGAGGGGGGTGTTGGTCATGTTTTATTTGTTTTGTTTTTACTTTGTTTCAGTGGAACTAGGATAGGTCATCAGGGCCATGATCCTAGAAATATTTTAAGCATGTGCTCAGTTTTACTACTGTGACCAATGCCCTTTGTTTCATTAACACCATAAACCTTTTGGGATGTTTGAAATACAGACCTAGATCTGGATCCAAATTATGCAAATGAATCCATCAATATTCCATATACATATATAGATTTATATAATATATAAATGTATATTGAATAATATATTGCTTCTTTGGTGTTTTGTGTGATGAAGAAAACTAAAACTATAAAAAGCAAACAGGTAAATTTTTAAGAACATGTTGATTTTATATTAGCTCCATGATAGAAATAATAGGTGAATAAATTATATACATCTTAGTACAAAGAAAAATGACCCAGGAAGCCCTTCTACTCTCCCATTCCTATTAAATGTGTATTTCACCTCTGTACAACAAACATCACTTGAATGGATTGAGTGATTTCAATGGGACTACTTATTATAGTTAAGCAAATGCATGAGTGTCTGCCATATCAGGGCATTTGTGTGTGACCATGTTGCTTTGTGTTATTGGCTGCTGATTAGAAAAGACATAAAGTATTTTTCTCTAGCTGAAAATCTAGCAAAAATCTTCCCAGAGTTCAATCAGTGAGGACATGGGGTTTTGAAGATGTGGAACTAGTAGGAAAAACTATTTTCATAAGTAACCTTCTAGTATAATCCCAACACAAAATCCATATGAAACAAATTTAAATGATGTATGTACACATTAATAATACTTTAATCAGCCTCAAATGCAAATCCATGTGCATAATTTTACCATACATCAATAATATTATGCCCTTTTTCTACTAAACAACACCTTCTCTAGAAAAACAAATTCAAATAGTCAGTTGATATGTTAAATAGCTGAAATTTCTCACCTAACAGTAACTCTTAACAGATTACATTTAGATACCGAAACATAGATAGCTAATATATTTGGAAAATCCCTAGGTCAGAGTATAGGTTGTTGTGTAATGATGAAATATGCATTTCTTTGACTGTAATGTGAATAACGTATGCATAATTCAAGTTCATGATTTGGGCAGTGTAAAATTTATGATGTCCTTTAACTATTTGCTTTTTTGCTTTTAAGTGCTCCAGCTATGCAAATGACATAATAGGGAATCCACAATCATCATTTAACAACCTTTCTGAATTGTTTTGGAATTTAGGAGTCATTCTGCAAAATTTGGAACCAGATTCAGGTGGTACATACCTTAAATGTTTTGGGGGAGGGATTGGGGCATTCAAATCTGGACCTGTGGTTAGGATCTGGCGATGTACGTTTTCCAGGAAGAGGGCGTTATGCTTACATAACCAAAAAGCAAAATTCTGCTTTTATAAGCTAACTCCTTCCTAGACCCAGTGCCTAATAAGGAGGGGCAAGGTTTATTTATTATTATTGGGATTCTTCCTGCTTGCTTTATGGTTGCAGGACTGCTACAAGTGACTTTTTTTCTATCAGTTAGTCAAGGGCAAAAAGAATTCTTTATCCCTGGCCTGTAGAGTTTTGCCTGAAGCTGTAAACCATAGAAAATTGAACTTTAGAGCCTCGTTACATGTTACATTGTGAGCCACACAAATGTTGATCAGGGTAGCTAGCTCAAGTTTGGAGTAGTCATACATTCAGGCTAACAGGGGCCTGGAAGACTGAAGAGAGAGAATCTTCCCTTGCCAACCATTTCAAGTTTTCCTCCTGCCCCGAAGCCTCTGGGGCTCTTCCCCTGCCTCTTGGGGTTCCCCCTGCCCTCCCTCATCCCTGGGGCTCCCCCCACACTCCTCCCCAGCTTACCGGTGGCTTCCCTCCCAGTCTGTCTCGGGGGATCAGGAAGGGAAGCGTTAACTTGTCTGCCTGATGCCCACTGCTGCCACTGCCAGGCTGCTGCTCTTCTCCAGGCTGAGCCGACCCAGACAGCAACAGTGGCTGTGACCAGGCAAACAGGTTAACCCTTCCTTGCCTGCTTCTCCAGGACACACAGCATGGACAGTCATAAGTAAGTGGGGGAAAGCAGTGAGTGGGGATCTTGGGTGCTGGGTAGGGCAAGTATAGGGGCAATGGGCCTGTTCTGGACCAGTGGGGGAGTGGGGGGGTGAGTGGGGGGGTGTTTACACTAAGAAGTAGCCTAGAGTGGTTACATCTTAGTGTAATACAAGGGTAACTCAGATCAAAGATGAGGTCTGTCTTTGGCTTGCAAGATACTAACCTACTTTCTCACAAGACAGTGATTTGGAGGCAAATTCAGACATATAGCATAAGCTCTGCCTCTTCTTTCCTTCTGATAGCCAATCAATTATAACACTTTTGTTTTCTTTTTTACCCTCTCCCAAATGAAAAGCTATCAATTAAAGTGCACAGGGAATTGAACAGACATGAGCCCATGTCTGTACATGCAAACATGAGGGGAAGAAGCTCAGTCTGTCTTTTCCCTTTTGTGAATCAGAAGGAGAGTGACAGTTATGATATCCTTCACCACATTTGTTTTTTTGTTTTTTTTGTTGGGGGGTGGGGGTGTTAGGATGTGCTAGTCTGGGAAGGTGAAGGCTGTAGTGTGGTAAGGCTCTGGGAGGAGACAAGATGTCTTTAAATCTGTTTCTTCTCACAGTTTGGGCAAATTAGTTAAGAAACATATTACCCACAGTTTACAGAGAAGAGCGTTTCAGGAAAATAAGGAAATATGTCCAAGGTCCCCTGCAGGCCAGGGACAGGTGTTTCTAGTTCTCCTAAGTCTTAAATCCCTGGAATTTGGACTAAAATTCTGACAGTGAGACGTCCTGTTTTATTTTGGACAGTGTTTTCTTCAGCACATATGGTTTGGAACAGAAAACAATTGGATTACTTGTAAATCGTAGAAAGTAAATAGATGGATTTATGCAAACCCTGGAAAATGTATGGGCTAGTTTGTAAAGCTTTATCACTTGCTATGTTGCTATTTAAAGTTACTCACAAGGGTGCCATAGGGAGAATGTGACAGGGAGAAATTTGAAGTTCCTAGGAGTTAATGCAGTCATTAAGTCAGTGCAAGACACAAGCTTAAAACTACTCTATCATTGAAAACATTCCTTATTAGCCTGCCTTTGACAGGCTGAATTCTTCAGTGTGCACCAAAGTTGTATTTGTTTTTTGTTTTTTATGGGTTTTTTGGGTTTGTTTTGTGTGTGTGTTGTGGGGGGGAGGTTGTTGTTTTGTTTTACTTCTGGCTCCATATTCACACTGACAGATATTGCTAAAACTCTGAATAGAGAGTGAAACTCACTGTTAATGGTAAGCCCTGCCACTCTGCATCTGTTTTACTTAAAAGATCTAGTCATTTTCCTTGTCTATGGTTGTGCCAGTCCTGGATTTCACATAACAGTTCAATCCTAAGGCCCAAATGCCTTTGCAATAAATCAAATCCAGTGATTTGAAAAAGTTTCCTATGCCTTTGTCCCAGGCAAGTCAAGAGTAGGTGTCTGGCTGATTCAGTCTCCTGTCACCAGCATAAGTAAACCTGATTTCCTTTAGTTTAAATACCATAGTTTCTGTGGAGACCAAGCAGTATTTCACATTTAGGCATGGATGATCATAGACCAGCAGCTGTAAAACATTGTTTAATAGTGGCCAACAGTATCTGCCTTGTTAAGAGAGAGACTAACTATCACCATATTTGATTGATTCCTCATATTATTCCTCAAATTTACTATCTTGGCTAACAAATAACAATGATGGTAAAGCTTGCCTATATCATATTAGACTTTCAGCTATACCTATATAGCATGGCTTTTACATTTCTTGTCAATGTGTTTGCCATATGTGATGTATATGGAAACAATCAAGTTAACATCAGGTGGGTGATTTTAAAGAAATTATTGTGGTGAATTCATTCCTCAACCACTGAAGCAGTAAATCTAACGTGCTGATGGGAATCAGATGTAGCAGATGGTGTTCATTCTCCATCAGGAAGTCCATTCTGTAACTGTTTGTAATAACCCCTCAAGAAGTTAGGATGCAGAACTGAAACCATCATTCCTCTGCTTCAGGGACTTATTCATGATCCATCTCTCACTAAATGAAATGGAGGTTTTCAACTGACTTCAGCAAGAGCTGGTCTATACTCTGATTACAGAAGACTTACAAATGGGTCTGGAAAATCAAAGTTCTCCATGATTCTGTCATCGTCATTGCATATAATCACGTGTGCCTTCTTATAAAATGTTTCCTGAGTCCTATATCCCCTACATCATGAATTTGGAGCATGCCTATAGGCACCACAGTAGCGTTTTAGATTTGAGGAGGGCACCATAATTTGGCAAAGCAAAGAGAAAGCCAGGATTATCTTGGTTGACTAAAACTAAAATCTCCCCACTGCAATCTATTGTCATGCTACTAATTATTATCTGCATTTGGTAGGAACCAAAAGCCCCAACAAACGTAAGGGCCTCATTGTGCTAGATGCTACACTGAAGAATGTGGTTCCTGCTCTGAAAAGATTACAGAAACAAGATAGACAAAGGGTGATATCTCCATCTGACAGATGGGGACCTGGAAAAGAGATATGTGAGGTGTCCAAGCTTATGCAAAACGCCTATGAATGAAAAAAAAGTGAGAAGCCAAGTCTCCTAGGTTGCCTGTACACAACCATGGAGGCTACTGTAATGTTCTATAACTACAGCGACTCGGAGCAGACTCAATTAATCAAGTCTGCTGGAGCATGGTAATTACCATGCATCAGCAGTCTCCTTCATCTCACGTATCAGTGTCCCCTCCCCACGCTTAAAAATGGTGGTGGGAGTGCTTGCATTAAAGCTTGAACTTTAGTTCAAGTGCCCCCACCACCATGTTTATGTGCAGGGACGCTGATACACAAAGCTCTGTGGCACTTTAATTAAAGCGGCTCTTGGAGGTGCTCTAATTAAAACACTACTTTCCCCACCCTCAGAGCATGTGCAAAAGTGCCCCTAATTCCTAGACCAGTGCCTTGCCAATAAAAAACATACTTCCATTCTTTTATTTTTGCAATAACTTGTAATGAATATATTCTCTCAGTGAGGATGCAGACAGAAGTGATAGTTTTTGAGCTGTCTGACCCCTGACATTGCTGTACAGCTGTGACTTACCACATGTTTACCACACTTTTAAAATGGCCGATTGTGAGAAAAATTAACCTTGGTTAAATCTGCTATTCTATTAAAGCACTAAAAATGGAGCACTTTAGGGAACTTGTGTTCCCTCCAGGGCCAGTTTTTTACTACCAGCCCAGCCCTGACCCCCAGGCTGTCAGGGGGAAGGAGAGAGCTGGATGTCCAGAGCTGGAGGGGAAGGTGTGGGGAACAGGAACAGGGCCTGCTCACCTCACAGCTCCCCTCCCACCCAGTTACTCTGGATGGGTATTGCGGGGAGCTGGGTAAGACCCCCAAGGTGAGGGGGGCTCCATTTCCCCCCCTCCCCCTAAGCTTGGGCCATTCAGCAGCTGGGAACTCCCTCGCTGACAGCCCCAGAGCTCGGGGGGGGGGGCACACGGTTCAGTAGTCTCCTGGGTGGTTACTGGAGTACCCTGTTGGCCTGAGCTGGGGCAGGCCGGCTCCCTCTTCCCCCCACACCCAAAAAGCAAATGTCTGTTCGGTCAGGAGAGGGTGCTCTAATTCATGGCACTTTATGTAAAGCGCCATGAGTTATAGCAGGGCCTTAATATCTGTCTGCACCCAAAGTTTTATTCTTACCCTTGCGTAGTAAGGTCAGCTTCCTTCTGAAGTATGGCAGGAAGGTGACATTTTAAACATATTAGATTCAATGTGTATATTTCTCACTAAAAACCTCCTTTGCAATCTAATGTATTCAGAAGAATCATAGTATTTTGTACTAGGTATTGGTATTAGGAGTAAGTATTTCACCAACAGCTGATTAGCTGCTGTAGTATTCATAGTATCTGATCAGACAGAGACCTGCTGATGCCTATTGCAGGGAACAACCTCTGTTACTATTCTAGACTTCAGCTGTCACCTGTATGCTCTTTGGCCAAATGTATAATGTAATACGAAGGCTGTGTTTCCAAACAAGAGCCGCTTAGTATCTTTTTCTCTTTTGGGAGAATTTTGAAAATTAATGTTGCCGATTTTGCCAGTAAGTTTCCCAAGGAATGGATTGGGTGAGACTAAAGTCATTGCCTTATTCCAATCACCTGTTATATCAGTGATTATTAGTAAGGTGCTAGCTGTGGTTTCAAATGTACTGCTAGACTTACCAGCATGATGCAGCTTCTCAAATGCCTTCTTTCTGGAGGCAAGGATTTCTTTCTGGAGAGCAGTGGCAAATCAAGCCCTGGTAAACGAGAAGAAAACCTCTCTTGTTGCCCCCGTGTACTTTCAGATGTTCCCCTGGATCCTTGGAAGCAAAAAGTCGGATTAGTTCAACAGAGGCACAATATGCTAATGAACAGAAGTGACAAATTATGTATAATGTATTATTCAATGTATGCAACTAGATGCACATTCTTCTTTTAAAAATTTAATTCAAGCTGTGTTGTTTAATTATGTAACTAGATGCACATTCTTCCTTTTAAAATTAATTCCAGAAGGGAAAGTACAGCATCAAGATTAAACTCCAGCACCAAATACCAATGTAGAGATAATCTACAATGTACACAAGGGAGAGTGAGTTTCAAGGAGTAAACCTAATATAAAAGACGACGATAAAAAGGTGGGTGGGTCTGTGGGTGTATGGGTAATTGCCTTTAACTGTAAAATTAACTACTTGAACTGATTTAGAAATGAACTTGTCCCTGTGTTCATTGTCTTACACCCTATGGATTTCACTGTTCGCAATGACAGCCAATTTCAAAGCAGCTGCTGCAAAATCTGCAAGCAGGCAGCAGAGAGCAGTACAGAGTTGTTGGTTTGTGAAGGAAATGGCTATCTCAAGGACAAGTGTTGGCCCACAGGAGAAGCAGCAGAGATCCTAAATAGCATGCTATTGCTTGTTGCTTCTCTTAGTTACTTACGGGCCTGTCTTCTCCCTGGTTTGAGAACAGTGTGTTTAGATAAACAGCAAAGAACTGAGACACTGGTGCATCTTGGCAGATGTTGCTTGGCTTTCTTACGATACTTCCTTGAGTTGTGGAATAGTGTTCTGCTTTCAGGTGGCTGCTATAGTCAGAGGGGAAGGGAATAGCAAAGCATCTAAAAAAGGAAATGTATATTTTTAATGAAAAAGTTTAAATTACCACATACCAAGTCGTATTCTCTTGTGATCAACACCTACTGTTAGCTAACTTAACTTCTCTAAGATGAACGTGTTTTGTAGCTTTTTAACAAGAGTTTTGGTTTTCCTTAATGAAGTAAACTTCTCAGGGCAGGAGGAGGGAACAGAAGATGGTTTATGTGCTCTAAATGGCACTGAAATGCTGTTGAGCATTTGACATGACTGAATGGATCGTGTGTGTGTGTGTGTGTGTGTGTGTGTGTGTGTACATGTATCTCCATGAGAGAGAGTAAGTTTGAGTTGGGCAGCTTTCTGTAAGTCATATCACTTTTGATATAGTTTTCTTTCCCATGTTCCCTGGCCAGTTCATCACTATGTTGCTCCACGTCTACTATAATGGATGTTAAAAATTATCCATAGCTTGGTACAGTTCTGCACACTTGGCAAAGTAGCACAAATGCTGAACTAATGAAGTAAGGAGATTGTTGAGACACGGTGAAGAAGCTTGCATTCGACCTGTCTGCACTGAATTTGCTCTGTAGATAAATTGTCCCTGTAAGGAATTATTTTACGTGTCCCCTTCAGCACCTGCTCCCTTGTCATTGGTGATTTTCTTCCAGTACACCAAATATATATCTTGGGTTTAAGCACACAGATTCCTAGCAGTTATGCTGGGTTTATCATGATGATTACTGCAAATTCCACAGGTCACACATTGCTTTATTGAAAAATTTCCTGACTCCCAAGTCACATTTGGGGTTAAATTACTTCCCCATAGAGTAGGCAATTGGAAATCTCTGCCCTACTGGAGTTACTCTACATTTTCTCTATTGACTTCTTTGTAGCTTTCTGTTGCACAGAGCAGTATGCTCATGATTCCAAGTATGGGCTTTCTTATTGCCCAACTATAGTTTGTCTGAAAAGATAAGAGGATAGTAATTCTTCTTTATGAATTCTCCAGTACATGATATAAGCATCTCAGGTATTTATAAGTAGGGTCTTCATTTTATATACGTATTTATATTGTAACAGGACCAGGATCCAGCTATGTAACTTACAAGCATAGAGGGGAAAAACAATTCCCAATTTACAATTGCTTTTCACATTTGGTACCTATTTTTCTTCATTCTTATGCAATGAAGACCTGCAGTTCTTTATGTGACATGAATCCAGAGCAGGTCTGGGTAATGACATAATTTATGTTTCAATAACTAAAAACAAAGCATTCAGTCTTCCTGATTTTGGAGGAAAGTATGAAAGCAGGAATAATCAACAGAGGGATATTTGCTTGTGTTTGCAAACAGTCTGAAATAATACTTATTACATTGATCTTCCCTTTTCTTTTCCATAAAGTGTTAACTGTAAGACCTACTATCATAGACTTCCCCAGGATCTTGATGGAAGCCAATTCTGTGTACAGCAGGAAAAGAAGTGGGATGAGCCCCAGTCCACTTCTCCAAGCAGATACTTATTGCCATAGCTGGGATGTGTCCCTGACCTGTGTCCCCGACCTATGTCCCATTCTGCCTGTCAAGTGTTGTCTTGATGCAGATCACTAAGTAGGATAAACCAGCATCACTCAGAAGCATAATCTTCTAACATACCTTCAGCTTGCTTTGTGCTCATATCCTCTTGGGCACGTCTGTGCTGCAGATCATTATGCCTAAATCTGACAATCATAATCTTCAGTATGAAACAAAACAAGATAACTTCTTTCATCCAGCCAAGGCTCAATACCTTCAAAATGAGTTGTATGCACTTAGCCAGAGTTTCTATTTAAACTAATACCACGTCCTGTTTTATTCAATTTATGAGAGATTAACATATATTTCTCAAGATCCACAGACCAGAGCAACAGCCTCCAGCTCATTAAATGAACCATTGACAGCTTATGAGCTCCAGATTTATAAGTTATAGTTTTACATTGTACATGTATGCAGGAAGATGAGATACAAAAAAAAAAGCTTCTTGTAATGCTGCACCTATTTAAGTTTGTAAAAATCAATAAGGCTTTACTCAGACATAGTGTATATAATCTCTATTGTGCTTCTGTAACCAATAAGCAATCATGCTGCCCGGGTAGTTTAGGCATTTTGAAAACTACCAGCTTCCAAAGAAACAATGGGATATAGTTGTATGTGTGTATATGTATATGTGTATATTTATGTATATGTATATATATTTGAATCTCTCTGGGTATTTTCCTGTAAGTCAAGGGTAATATGCTGAATGGGATGCCTGTGGCTGAATATAACAAGAGGAATGTTACTGAGTCAAATGAAACATAAACCTTAATAAAAAGATTAGCCTAACCCACCTCCTTCTCTCCCCTTCCTCTCCTGAAGTTACAAGTATGGAAGTATATGAAGAGCATGCCTGTATTGTATTCTGAAAGAGATGCTGGTTGGGATGTAATACAGAAGCACAAAAGCACCTGCTGGGGAAGATGAATAGAACTGTATTGCACTGACATGGGAACAGCTGAGTACAGTTAACTTTTCCTTGTAATTCTTTCAATTCCTTGGGCAGGGTTCTCTGTGCTATAAATTTCTTTTGACTCTTGCCTGGTCTTTTCTGGTTGAGACTGAAAAGAAACATCTGTGTGTAAACCGTCCCATCTGAGTGTTTGTCTAATAGACACTTAAATACTTCCAAAGATGGAAACTCTACAACGTCTGTAGGGAATCTATTTAACTACTCTCAGAGTTAGAATTCTTTCTAAAATCTAATATAAATCTCCCTTGTTGCAACTGAAGCCCGTTCCTTCTTGTCTTTTCTCCTGTGGACTCAACAAATATCTATCACCATCCTCTTTCTCAACCTTCTTCATACTGAACCTTTTTTGTATTTAAATACTATGAAATCCCTCCTCCGTATTCTTTTCTCAGACTAAGCGTAATCCTTCCTATGCCTCTGCATACAATTGCTCTCTAAGTGGTACTTTGGGACTTAGCTATAGCCATCTATATATTTTGGACAGCTTATATAGGTAATGGAGAATACAGCAAGCAAAGCACTTTAAGGTTCATTTTTTCTCTTCGAGTAGAAGCTGTAGTCAAGGAGCTATCAGTTGAAGACAGCATACTTGCAGATTGTTACAGCAGATTTTCCACTGCCAGTTACAGAGTACTATTCTAGAACTGTTTTGGGCAGGAACAATACGAAAACTAATGAATTTCAGGATGATAAAGGCAAAACAAAATCCCTTTTTGAGAGGGAGTAACCACAGAAGCTTATTGCTCAGATCAAGAGATTCCTCAGTTCTTTATCTTCCTTCCTTCCTTTTTTTAAAAAAAAACCCAGGGAACCTTGACCTCTGCTGTATTGCATTGGCTCATTCTCAAGGGGGTCAACTGCACATCTGCAGGAGAGGAGAAGCAACAACACAGCTAGGAGGAACTGAGTGGAGGGAGAGGGGAAATCAACAACAAAAAATTTTTGTAGGCCACAATGGTAGTTACATTATTCTTTCTTCACTAGGTGGACTAGAAGTGGATGGAGATCAGAGAAATCCTGAGGGAAAAATGGGTGGAAATAGAGGGTATTTTTGAATATGGCACTCTGCTAAAGGCAGATATTTGAGTGAAGGTTCTGGCTGTGTTTAGGGACTGACATTTAAAGACACTACAGTATCACTGCAATAACTCATCTTAATCAATCACCCGTGGTGCTACTGTGTGTGAGACAATATTAATTAGATTTTATGTGAAGGCAATAGACATACCCATAGAGAAATATATATTGGATATTTGGATTATGTGCATGATCCAAATCCAACCCCACAATGTTATTTATAGTCTCTGTGTCCCCACCCTTGATCAAGAATCATTTTCTGACTTGGTTCAAAATTTTACATATAGCTATAGGCTATTTTGAGTATAAACTATAATTCCCTGTAACAGCAATATATCATTTGAATCTATGGCAGGGTTAATGATACCCCCGTGCAAATTCTGGCGCCTCTTAATACTGAACTATTTACCTGAAAACAGAGTGTACGTTTCTATAGCTAATCCATCATAATTATCTGTTGAAAGATTTTAGCAGCCACAGAACACTCAATCTAAACCTTTCTGTTGCTGGTTTCCCTCAAGTGATTTATTCCCTTTAATCATTATGTTGTGTACAATGGACTTTTCCACATTTTGGCAATGACACGTTGTGTTATGGTGTGTCACATCAGGTTGCACACATCAGTCACGTTGCATTTATCTCATGTACGTAATGTGTCTGATGTAGCCAGATATGACACATCAGGATACATTTGGTTTGCAGGGGAAGAAGGTGGAGACTTGAAAGTGTCTTTAATGTTATTAATGCTGTCAGTATTTTTTTTTCAAGAACATCCCATCACCAAATGCCAAGATGCAGCTAAACATCAGAAATTGCAAATGACAAAGTACCTAGCCATGGAAAGCTAACGTCTTACAGAAAAGTGTTTTTAAACTTTGAAAAGGGGGGGGGGGTCTTTATTTGTTTGGCTGGAACGGCCTGTAACATTGTTGATGCTTTGGACCCAGTAAGTGAATTGAAGATTCTCTGCTTTCATCACTGCTTCACTGCTTTCAGATAGATGCCTCTAGCCACTTTGGCTTAAAGGATGTGTCCAAAATACCATGAGAGCAAACATTCTCTCATTATATTTTCTCTAGGTGTGGATCTGAACTCCACTTGGAGAATTTCCATCTCATTTGTGTTTTGTATGTTGCAGGAATCTGCTGTATCTTCCCCTCACCCCATCCTTGTTTTCCCTTGCTGCTTTCCCTTCCCATTCCTTCAGGTTACTGCCATCTGGGTACTTTGCATCATGCTGAGAGCCTGAATACGAGTCCCTTCAAAGACCATAAATGTCACTCATTAAACTGCTGCAGGGGGCACTGGTGAGTAACATGCAACGTTGCCTTCATTCTTCCTAAAACCAAACTTTTTGCCTTTATAGTTCTTCTCATCCTTTGTAACTCAGAGGGTGGGCTCTCTGATCAAGTATAGTGTATGATGAAACAGTTTAGTTTTCTTCTCTTGCCCCAACCCTTCCACCTATATTAAAATATATATGTATAGTTTTCAAAAAATGCATGCAAGAGTAAAGGCAAATATTATACTATAATGAATATATTCCCTAGAAGTGACAGTAAATATTATGGTTGTAACTTCAAGAGCATTCTTGGCAAGAGAAATCATTCGCAGCTGAAAAGATCAGGATCAGCTGCTATTTTTTTCAATACATGCTTGCGTAATCGGAGCAGAATGGTGTGACCTACTCACCTTAGAATTTGCTTTATCAAAATAGGACCCGAGTTATAAAAGCTGAAACAGCAGCAGACACAAAAATAAATGTATTGTTAACACTTGTGTTTGGAGCAATCTGTTACCTTTATGTGACAAATATCAATAAAAATCTTCCCTGTGTTGTGTGACAAAGATGCTTGTCCTTGCTTGCGCTCTATACAAAACAGCTTTTGCTTCAGAAGTTATGGTAGGGGCCTGATCCCAAACCCACTGAAGTCATTGGAAAAAACTCTCTCTGTCTTCTAACTATGTATCAAGGATGCAGGGGAACATTTGAAAACACCAAAGAGTCTGCAGAATCAAAATTTCATGCTGAAAACGGACTTTGGGCCTGATCTACAATTTGTGTAGCTACTTACCTGTTTTGCACATCTGATATTTTAGTGAAATAGTTACATTGATAAAACACCTGCTGCAGGCTAATTTACCTTTCCTTTGTAGGCTGTGCCCACAACAGGGTGTTGTATCCTTTATCTATACTTCTTTCAAACCAAGACAAGCTAAATATGTACTACATACTGCAGGTGCCAGCAAAAATCTTTAATGTAGAGGCGATACTGGTATGACTTTTTTTCTTTAAGTGGAAAGGTACCATGTTTGTACAAAGCACAGCTTCGCCAGTATAACTGATGTGTGCTATGAGTCCTATATCAGTATAGCAAACTAATATTGCCAGAGTGTATCTACATAAGACACTTTACCACGCAATTGACTAATTGACTGTATGGTAAAGTGCCACCGTCTACAAGTGCAAAGGCTTACTATACAGTCAATTAGTCTACTGTGTGGTTAATTTGCTACCCAGAAATGCAGGTAGCAACTTAACTGTGCCACAGTTACTGTGCAGTAGCGCATGTGTAATTGCCAGCTGGGTGCAAATTTGCTCTCAATCAGCCTTACCACGAGGGGCCCACCCTCGGCCTTGATGCTGGGCCACAGAGCTTGGAGCTTCTCCAGCCCCAGGGCTGGTGTGGTTCTTTGCCTGTCTCAGCCTGTTCTTCAAAATGCTGCGGTGACCCCAGGGTCCTGTGCCACCTGCTGCCGGCCATTGGGTCCCACACCAATGCTTCTGGACCAGCTGCAGCAGTCTGTCTGGACCCTAGCACTGTCCACCTGCCCCGTCCCACTGCCTCCCTGCCTGTCCCATGCCATGACCCTGCAATGTGCACTGCAGGCATCTGCCAAGGCTCAGCAGATCCAGACTCTCACTCACAGCCACTGAGGGCCATTGATGGCACCACACTGGTGTTATCCGCAAGACCACACACCACTTCCTGAGGGTGTAACTGGTCCCAGGAGGAGACCATGGATGTCATAGCACTGTGGGGTGAGGCTGAGGTCCAGAGCCAGTTCATCCAAAGCAGCTACACCAACACCCACATCTGTGAGGGCCTGGTGAGCTGTATGCAGGCGTGCAGCATGACTGATCAGTAGGGGTGTGTGAAGCAGGCCATATTCAATTTGGATTCGGATTCAGCCCAATTCAGGGGACAGTGATTCAATTAGTTGATTCAGATCACTGTCCTGTTTCGATTCAGCTGAATCTGACTCTGAAGATTCGATGCTGATTCAGAGAATCAGTGATTCGGCCGTAGACACAGCTTTAAATGTTTTTTCTACATACCTCAAGGTACCACATGCAGCTCGTGAATGCTGTGATGGTGAGGCAAATGGAGTGCCCCACAGGAGCAGAGGGGGGCCCCCTGCATGCGTGGTGCTGGACCCCCTGGCTCAGTGATTGGCTGTAGGGGGATACCAGGTGCCCCCCCCAACCCAGGAGGCACCAGTCACCAAACCAGGGGCGGGGTGGGGGGGTCTCTTTTGCACTCCATGGCAGATCCGGAAATGCTTCTGGTCCACTTCCAGGTCCACCATCGAGCATGCTGGGGACCCTCCCCCCCGCACCCCCACACTTCCATGGATGGTCCATCTGCCCCACTGTCTCAGCATTCATGAGCTGCCTGTTACCGTGAGGTATGTAGAAAAAACTTTTAAAGATGTGCCTGTCCTAATCATTGAATCTCTCCGAATCAATTTGGAGGGTTCCAATTCAATTAGGAGAGATTAAAGGGTCTCCTAATTTCATTTGGATTTGGAGATTTGGCCACCGAATCAGGCTGAGTCTCCATGGAATCAAATTAGTGACAAAAGCTTCACACAACCCTACTGGTCAGTGTGTCAGTGATGCATAAAAGTCAAGACCCTGCATGTGCAGTGGGTTAGTGTCACTGACCACAACTGCCAGTCAGGGGCAGCCTGCTGGACCGTGCCCTTTAATTGGCAGCTGAACCACATCTTTGTGTCCTGGAACCCTGGCTGGAGCCATTCTGAGTATTCCATCACAGGTCTGGTGGACTCATGCAAGTGGGAGAGGGTTGCATGGCAGCTGGAGTGGCACTGGGCAGACCAGGCTCCGTAAGCCCACCCAAGGATGGAGGCTGTTGGGTAGGGGTGGCTAAGGGGCAGAGCCCAGTGACAGACACCCTGCACTGCAGGTATGCACACCGTGGTGAAACCAGCAGGTGGGGGCATTGCCTGGAGGTGAGGGTGGCTGCTGCTCTGCTAGAGCCATTGGCTCCCCCTCTTGCCCCGCAGCCTCCATCCTTGGGTGGGCTCACGGAGCACACTATACATAATCTGCATGGGCAAGAGGGCACTTTATTGTGGTGGGTGGGTTGGTTGGTGGTGGGGCTCTGGTTCAGGAGGGAGGGGGGGACAGGTTCTGTTGTTGGGAAGGGAGGAGGAGGGGTTCTGTGGTTCAGGAGGGAGCTGGGAATAGGGTCTAGTGGTGGGAAAGTATGGGGGAGAGACTCTGTTGCTCAGGAGGGAGGGGGTCTGTGCTTGTGGAGGGGAGAAAACCGTCCACAGTATGTTGCTGGGGGTGTGTGGTGGGGCTGGGGTCCGTGGCTGGCTATCTAGGTGGCCTACAGTGGGGAGTGCAGAAACAGCTAGTCTACCAGTGCACCTCATACCCCGGTGCCCTGGCTCCTGCTGCCTGGTGTATGGCTTGCCCAGGGCCTCGGGGGGGGGGGGGGGG
>NW_017729032.1:261520275-261535394 GCF_001723915.1 Gavialis gangeticus | reverse complement strand
GGGGGGGGGGATGTTACTGTCATTGCCACCGCAACTGGTGTTCCCAGTTCCAGGCATCCTCCACCCAGTGTCCATTCTCCACCCCAGCCTTGTGGAAGAGCTCCCTTTGGGCCTAACAGATGTTATGCAGCACACAGGCTGTGAAGATGACCCAGGGGACATTGGTCTCCACAACCTCGAAGCAGGCTGTGAGGGTGTGGCAGCATCCCTTCAGGTGGCTGAAAGTGCACTCCAGCAGCACACAGGTCCAGCCCAGGCACCTATTGAAATGTGCCTGGTGCAGGTCTAGCTGGTTGGTGTAGGTATAGGGTCGAATGAGCCAGGGGAGGAGTGGATAGGTGAGATCCCCTAATGAGGAGGGGTGAGACTGCCACCTTGCCTAGCTAGATGTCTGGCATCCCTGGCCTGAAGCACTCACTGTCCACCAGGGCTGGCAGAGTAGAGTTGTGGAACACATGGACATTGTGGGCACTGCCTGCCCAGCCAGTGCTGCTCATGTTGGTAAAGGCTCTGTGATGGTCAACAACAGCCTGCAGCATGATGGAGTGAAAGCCCCATTGGATGTAGTAGGGATGGTCACTGTGGGGTAGGCAAGTGACAGGGATGTTGCTACTATTCAGGGCCATGATTCACTGGGGGAAGCCCAGGGAATGGGACCCCACCACCGCCTCCAGAGGTTCAGCCACTTGGAGCACAGTGTGCCCCAGAGCATCCTGGATGGTACTGCACACTTCAAGGACAGTCTTCCCAGCATTTGCCTGGCCCACATTGATGAGGTGGCCAATGTAGTGCACGCTGGGGGGCAATAGCTAGCCTGAACAGGGTGATGGCCTGCTGGGTCCCTGCATGGAGGGAAAGCCACGTGGTGGGGGCCTCCTGCTCCAGGTGCAGGATGAGCTGATTGAGGAGCTCCTGGAAGGTGTCCCAGCTCATTCAAAAGGACTCCAGCTACTCATTCAAAAGGAATCCAAGGTGCTCTGGTTGATGTGCAGCCACCAGTCTTGGGTGGCTGAGCTGGTCCACTGGTGGTGGGGCTGGGGCCCCAGGAACTCATGGGTGGCACTGGTGGCAGTGTCCAGGTGCACATCATTGGTGTCCCTGGTGGGGTCTGGGCAGGCGGGTCCACCTAGAGGCTGGGTGGCAGCAGTTCAGTGGCAGGGCAGATCTAGTTGGCTCAGGCACTGTGGTAAGCTTTGCCAAGTGGCTGTGCAGCATGGGGGTGGAGGGGAGCATACAGGGCCAAGACTGACTGACCTGGGACATGTGGTGGTCACCATGGCAGTAAGTAGGGTGGCAAGCAGGAGCCCAGGGCACAGGTCATTGCTCCTGGGGCCTGAAGGTGGTGCAGCTATTGCACAGTGGGCACAGATTCTGGCAACAGTTGTAGAGGGCTGTGCCGGCACACTGTAGACTACTCCAAGCCAGAAACACGGGTGAGCAGGGAACACTGCACAGGGCTGACTTTTAAAGAGGTTCCCTGGCCCAGGCACCTGTGGTTGGACCCTCCATCTCCCCCTGGCTGCTGCAAGGTGGCAGTGCAGGGCCATAGGAGGCCAGGAGCAGGCTAGTGCCATGAAAAGCAAATCTGCTCCCAGATAGTTGCACATGTAGATGTCTGCCCAAGGCAGGTTTACTATGCAGTAAATTACTGCACAGTAAACCCATATACATATGGGCACTAATAGCATATGTAGATATGTCCCTATACTGATAACATGCTCCTAACATATATATGACCATACTTAAAACAGTTAAAAAGCTGAATACAGGCAAGCCTATAGGCACTAAGGGACCTCAGTCTTATTGGAAGCCGATGGAAGTTCAGCTCCAAAATAGCCAAATTGTTTTTGAGAATGGGATTTACATACTGAAGTAACATAGGTGCTTTTGAAAATGTTACCTTCTTTCTCATGAAAAAGGAGGGAAAACTTTCTCATAAATGTATGATGATACTCTCAAAATGTCTGCCAAAGAATTACTTCATTGCATTAACAATGCTTGAATTATCAAATTTCCTGCAGTTTTGCCAAACTAAAATTAGTGATAAGCAATTTAAATATTTTACAGCTGTGCTGCATCACACAGTAATTGTGTACTTAATAATACATCATGTACACCATTACTTAGAAGCAAAGTTAATTAATTTGCTGCTTAAATTTTTCTTTAAAAAACAGTTCATAACTTGTATATATGTTTATTTCATAATATTACTATATGCTTGAAGTTACGTGTCGCAATTAACTACAGGATTAAAATATTGGGCACTTAAACCTAGTTAAAATGTCACTTTTTCATGCAAATATGCTTAGTACCTTTTAAGGTGATTGACTACACAGTTCTTGGAAACATTTCTCTTTCCTAGTGCCTCTCCATTTCTGGCTCTGATACAAGAAAGCCTTGGGGCACTCAGAAAAATGAGAAAATAAGAATAAAAAAAAAATACCTTCAGTCATTTCTGTGCACTTTCACAGCTGTTAATAGAAACAGTTCTTCCAGATGAAGGATTCTTGTGAGATGCAGCTACTATTGTGTACAGGGCTGTGCACATATAAACATTTTTCAAGGACACCTTAACTGAGGAAACTGCTCCAGCATGTGCTTAACTTGTGAATCAATGTGAAATCTATAACACTTAAGACATTATCCAGACATATACTTACACATTCTCCTCATTAGGGCGGAGTTTAGGCATCTGCTTAAGGGCTTTCCGAAGCTTTGTCATTCAGTGATGATCACTCAAAGCCAAGGAGTCTGACAGAAGTCAACCACATTCAGTGCTGTGTTGACTTCTACTGGCACAGCATTGTGTAACACAAGCATCTGCCACACACAAGAACCAGAATAGGTTTGTGCTGGAGTTTCTTTCAGTATGCAAGGCTGCACCATGTAGAGAACCCCATGCAAGTTCTGCACCCTCTAGCTCTGACCCTGGAAGCACTGTACCCATGGATCTGTGGTCCTGTGGATTTCTGATAAGCTTACCTTTGCAGTAGCTGGACTGCGTGAGGACTAATTAGCTCTCCTGAAACTATATTGCTTCTCTGTCTGGGAGGTACCGTGCCTTGATTCTGGCCTTTGCTCATTGTGCCATGTATTCATTTTATCCTATAAATGTAAACTTTCTAAATGACAGGAGCAACAACAAGTATGCCTTTCCTCCCAGGTTGGTAGTTCTCTCCATCTTGCTTGCTCTCCTGCCCCTAGAACATTCATTTTCACCCAGGTGGCCAGGGCCAATGGAGGGTGTTTCAGTTCAGGCTTGCCTATAGCCAGGTACTAAGGGCCTTTTCTTGAGAAGTGGGAGGTATGGATCTAAACACCTTCAGGACCTAGGATCCAGGTCTCTCCCTTCCTGGACAAACAGCATAACAACTAGGCTATCAGGCAAAATGTGGGTAGGTCTTGTGCCTAGCATTTTCTTTTGCCTGCCTCTAGGCAATTCCTTGCTTAGTGTTTATATGTGACCATTGGTGCATGAGGTTGACTGGCAACAGAACAGGAGTCATCTGCCTTTGTTGGGATGAAATATGATAACCATACCCATTGAGAGAATGGGAGATGCTTGCCTTAAAGGAGAAATATTTTCTGTGTTAAAGGAGACGCATAATTTTGGGGTGAACAAAAGCAAAGTCCACAGATGCCTGGAAGGTGGAATAAAATCTCTTCCATCACATATTACTCCACAGTACACCTGGGTAATAAATGCCTTTGGGCACAGGGCTGCCTCTTTTGATACTGCTGCTGTTTGAGACCCATTCTTTCCCAGTATCCCATATGCACAATGACATTTTGTAAAGTGGTGGGAGTGTCTAGGTCCCAAAGGATACTGATTTTTTTGTGTTTTGCTTTACTTGTCTTTCTAAGTGTCTTCAAATCCCCAGTGACCCTGGCTTCATTTTCAGACAGTTCAAGCATTCTTACTTTCAGTTTTCAGCTGAGCAAAATGTCAGCAGGTGACACCTATGCGTCATTGGCACTGTTCTGTTCATTTAACAGTGCTAAATACAGATCAAAATATGACTGTGGCTTTTTTAAATAGGCACTTTATTATTCTGACACTGTTTTCTACCAACCCATTAGATCTGAGACTAGCAGTCATATATCTGAACCTGTACTTCACCACAAACTGCTTAAACTCATGCCCACAATGTGGTCAATTGTCAGACATTACTACCTCAGGTAGACCAGGAATAACAGAAATAGATTTTGTGTGCAAGGTCACTTGTTTATCTGTAAAACTGATCTCAGACAAGTGAAAATAATAAACTAGGATAAGTATTATCACCCCTTTTTCTTTTTTAGCTGCATAAAAGAATGTGTATCCATTTTGCTATAGAAGACCAGGTTTTCCCCTCTGCCACTAATATGGGGGTTTTCATTTGAGTTAGGCAGTAATGTCACTTTTCACTTGAGGTCATTGGGCACATCTACATGTTCATTAATGTGTGGGCCTTTGCTACTGTGCATTAAGTTTAGTACTTCTAATATGAGGTACTAGATAAAGGCACAGTGGCTGCGCTAATGCACACTAGCAAAGGCAAACTTATTTTTGTGTAATGCACAGTAGGGTAATTCTGCTGTGCATTAACACATTAGCATGTTTTTTTGCCATGACATGCTAATGCACAGTAGAACAGTCCACTGCGCGTTAAGGTATCTCATGTAGATGTGTCCAGTGCAAAAGATCTCTAATTTTCATAGATTTTTTTCCAAACCCTAAATACCCTTCATGCATGTTTTTTTAATGATTTTCCAAGTCAACTTGGGCATCATCATCCTGGTGTCTTTAAATAGAATCACATGTAATAGTAATAATAAGATCTCTCATCTTAATACAGACTTGGAAAACTGACCAGCCTGTATTTGTGGTTTTAATTATTTCCTATAGGGTCCTATGCTGAGCATTAGCTGTGGCAATCACAGTCTACATTTTATCTGAGACTGGGCCAGTTTTTGTGCCATGATGTTAATTTTAAATCTGATTGGTACTATATCATTTAGCTTTTCTTTCTGTCCTGTTGCATATTTGTTAAATGCTTTACACAGATTTGTCTGAAGTTTTGAAATTTCTCCCAAGTTTATTTATATTAATTTAGCAAAATGTGCATTTATAGCTGAAAAAAAAATATCTGCACCTTGGCAGGGTATGTGCTTGGGCTCCTTCTGTTTTATTCTGTACTCAGTAGAGAGCTTACCCCCCTAAAACTCTTCCTCAATTGTTTTGATCCTACCCCTCACCCCCATGATTTCACCATCTAAATGATACCAAAGACATGACAAGCTTCTCACCAAAATAATACATATTTTCTCATCATATAATTTATCTTCTCATATTTTTTGTCCACATATTCACTCAATGCATATAAGATTACCATTGCAAGCCCCTACCTTATACTTGCTGGTGGTTTTTTTCTGTGATAATATGACTGTTTCCAATACTGCATTGGCTTGTGTATCAAGCTGATTAGTCTAGTCCTCTTGTGATGTGATGTTTTATTTTTATTTCTTCTGCGAGGAATTCTTCTGAGGTAATGCTGCTGCTGTTATCCTTTTAGTCCATTCAGTACACATGCTTTTAGTGCTCGCAAATGTTTGCAAAATGAGGTCCTACACTGCAGTTCTTGCATCGTCCAAAGCCAGGAATTGTTTTGGTATTCCTGGCCAGGCTGGCAATATTGATATGCAGTCCCCCTCCCTACTTCCCCCACCCCCAAAATCAGCACTGTGGGATGGTACCCCTAACTCTGATACTGTTCAATCTCATGTGCCTTTCTGCCTCAAGCCTCTTTTCTTGCAGTATTTTGGATTCTTGGTGTCAGAGCACTGTTCTCTCTCCATAAGCTTCAGGCTGAACCGGTTGACTTTCTTCGCACGTGGGTAAACCAGGTGGCTGCCCAGGGCCCGGACAGAAAAGGGACCCCAAAATGATAATTTTTGTTATTTTCATCATTATCTCTGCTGAAGTGGGGGAGCAATACTAAAAGTTCACCTGGGGCTGCCAGGAGTCTAGGTATGGTGCTGATCTGCAGCACCACAAATCGCATGCACTTCACATGCAAGCATTCGGAGATCCAAGTGTCAGAAAAACCTGCGGCAAAAAAAAGCGAGGTGGTGCACATGAAGCCAGCATGTGTCACCCAAAACCTCATCCTGGCCAGCTGGAGCTGCACTCCAGCTGCTGGCTGTGCTCTGCACTCCCGGATGACTTCTGCTGGAGCCCCAGGAGGCCCCCAGGACCCCAAGTAAGGCTGCTGGAGACTGCCCACCTGGGACAACTTGCTGCTTTCCTTTAGGTGGACTGCTCAACTCCTTGAATTTCTGTAACAGTTTCATACTTAGCTTCCTCTGTTTGAGTTAACTGAGGACAAAGAAAAATATCAGATACTTCAGAAACAGCTCTTGTCAGACACAAGGCTACCTTCGAACGGTACCTTCTTTTCTGCTGTCATTCATTGCTTGCAGGAACAGAGTTGAAGAGCTGTTTTAAGCCTTCTCAAATTGATCTCCATGCTTGCAGTGATTTTCAGATCTGATGCGGGGTTTATCAGCTCCATTCTTCCACTCCGGGTATCTTTTCTCTTTGTTTTACTCCTGACCCCCAGTGGTGAGCTGTAATCATGGATGTCTGAGTCATTCAGTGCCTGCAGTGTAACTTTTCAGCATTGGGGAAAATGGGTCTCTGCACAACAGAACAACCAGTTCTAGTTGACTCATGCCAGAACCTTTTAAAGAACAATTTTCTACAAAAGTCAGGTGATAGAAGCTTGACTTGGTTGTGAACCTCAAGCTGTACAACAGTTAGAACTGAAGTAAAGGAAAATGTCCCACTTTAAAGCCACAGCTCTCTTCATTGCTCATAGTATGTTCACTGTACTCTGTCCTTCCATCTTATTCCTATACCTGTCCTCTCACCCAAAGGAACATTTCCCATCACTTACCAGTTACTAAATGAAGCTGGATTTTCTCTGAGTATACTTAGCGTAGGGAAGTGTTTGAGTTTACATCTCTGAGTACACAATTTTGAGAGCTACCACACTGCAGAGAAAATGCACTTTTCTACTATCCCCTCCAGCCCAATTTTTCCCTGTAGATACAAATAGGTAACGAGTAATTCACATCCAGCAAACTTCTAATAGTTTTATATGTACTAAAATACTTTATCTAAAATGTATAATTAAATTGAGATGTGTCCTGAATTTTAACTAGCTATCACAGACTACTCTATAAAATAAAAGATGGAAAAGGTGTAATTTTTCTTCAAAGAGCTCTATATTACTTGAATAATAAAAGAATCAGAAGTAGAAAAATGGCTATTACATGTGAATAATTAAATCTAGTATTTTGCAATTTGCATATTGATTTTACATCCAAAATATATTGTAAAACAAGCCAGATGAGAGAGAGTAAAATAAATTATTTAGGAAAAAATCTTTTTATTTTGCTGAAGAGAATGCCTATCTTATATGTATGATGCATGTGTGTACGTGTGTACCCACATATATACTTATAGTTTAAATCTACACTTTATTCAATTAGGAAAGCAAATAAATCAAAAAAGAAGCCAAATTCATTCTGTTCAAACTGATTAAATGTACCATCGCCTACCACTTTCATATATTCATTCATCAAAGGTCATTTTTCGTGACTGAACTGCAGTATGATTATTTTAAAGGGTTTTTTTTTTATTGTGCCCCAGTCCTAGTATTAGAATGACATTCCAGCAGGATTAGCCCATCTTGCAATTAGACCTTGTAAAGTCACTAGAATGCCTAGTGATAATAGCTTCCGACAATAATGGATGGTTATTGAAAGAGAATTCTATCTCCTGTAGAAATAGTGGTCAATCAATAAATTATTATTCTATAAATTATTAAATCTATAGACATAAGATAACCATGAGTTGAGTTCCTTCTCATTAATTAATTAAATGAGGACATAAACCCATTGTTATCATCTGTCTATTAATTTAATAATTTATTGAATAATGGATGCTGCTAATACAAAGTTGAACAGGATAGCATCCATCTCTAGTGCTATTTCAACACTAATGAGCTTGACACTACATTACTTACTCCACCCTTTTGTCAAATAGCTGTCTTTAGCTGGGCCCAACTGAAGTTTTTTGTCTGGACTTATCAATGTAGCACCCTTGTTGTTTCCAACACCTTACCATGCCAGTAATAATTGGTACATAAAGGTGTTGTTGTTGTTGTTGTACTTTCTGTAGCCATGATTTTAAAAAATAAAAATAAAAAAGAAGGCAGTCCTGACTAACCCAATGTAAAGACTTGGTATGGAGAACTTGCTAAATGTACTCATGAAGCATTTTTTTACAGCATCATATTATTAATGTACTAGATACTGTAACATGAGGTTAGGAATAAAACCAAACTTCTGGATAGTATTCTTACCTCAATATGCAACATTGAAAAGTCAATCTGTCCATGTGAGTTCTCTAAAATGGAAATCAGAATACTTTCCCAGCTTTTCACTCTTTGAGCTCTATGTATAAAATGCCGCACAAAAGTGCTAAGCATATTATTTAAAAGGGAGGTATAATAGGTTTATCTCCATTTCTTATACAACATTCCAATTAAACTGATTTTACATAAAAATATAAACTACTGTATCTTGCAGAAGTCATTTAATGCTGTTTCCATTGCTTTAGAAAACATCATCGTATCTGCTAAGTCAGTAATCCCAAGACAATGCCATGCCATTCAGTCTTAACAATCAAGTAAATCATTAAAAGCTAAACAAAACAACATGAGTGCTCACTTGTCCCCGTGACCCATGATCATATTATGTACAGCACAGAGTGACTTTTGCAGGCCACATTGATTATATATTATCACATGCACCAAATGATCTTTGAAAATCCCATTTACTAGATAAATTACCTAAATACATTTAATTGAATTCACATGCTTCCCTGAAATAATGTGAGGAGATGTCAGAAGACAAGTTACGTTTGAATTGATGTTTCTCTTAGCTACAATGCTGAAACACAATGCTGCTTCTACTGTTAGCTAATCACCCTCATACACTCATGTTGATACCAAAAAGGAGAGGAAGTTGTGGATGTTCACCAGCAGGGAAATTAACTGAGCTATAACTGAGTTTATATCTGAATGAATGAAACAGATGGGGAAAAACCCCCAAAAAACCAAAGATCAGCCATCTAGCAATTTTAAAGGTTTAAATATAAAAGGGCATTTTTATGTGTTTGAATTTACATATGTATATAGAGGGCTGTAAACAGATATAGAAGAAAATCAGTCTTTTTAATAGGGGAGTTATTATGAACTAACACAGTCACCCTCTTGGTAAAATAATTTTGGTGTCTTTCTGTACTTACATAAGCCAAGGTTCCAGTTAATAAAAACATCCAAGCATGTACTTAAATCCATCTCTATTCAGCAAGGCAATTAAGCATGTTCTTGGCTTTAAGTTTGCATTTAGGGATATAAGTATAGGCATATGTATTTTTATAGAACAGGGCTTGATTCCTGAACTGAAATCTTGAATCTAACCATACACAGACAAAGCACAATGAAATCATTGAAGGTTGGGTTTTTTTTTCTTTGCTAAGGACTTCAGAATTTGGCTCTCGTTGTCCAGTGGCAAATATTTGATTTTTGAATGGTGCCTGCTTCATGTGCCTGGAAAGTGAGCATACACTAGCACAGTGGCAACATCATGAGAATGCACATACAAGTATTACATTTAGACTTCCCTAACCTATATTACTACAATCTAAATGGCCCAGTGTGCAAACATTCACGAGGCTTAGATCACCCTAAAAATGATGCACCTGATCTACAGTTAGGACCAGACAGGGCAGCTCCCCGATGAGGAAACACTGGTGGCTCCCCCACCCTCCCCTCCCTGGATGATCCTACCCAACTTACTTACTTCTGACTGTCCACTCCTCTCCCGGAAAGCAGCTAGCACTTGCACGTGCCACTCCCAGCTCAGGTTTAGGTAGCTTTAACTAAGCCACCTAAACCTGAGCTGGGTCTTGTACATACTTGTTCATACCCTTAGAAAGACAAACTCAAGGCCTGATCTTGTAGCCTGAGCTAAAATGCTCATTTATTTCAGTGGGAGTTGCTCTTGTTCTGGAAAACATGTTTGTAACATAAATGGATCATCCCTGGCTCTAGGGGCAGCTCCAAGTTGTGGGGAGCTTGGGGACGGGCAGGCAGGGCATGGCAATGGCAACCCAAAGTCCCTGTCTGGAGGTGGGAGCTGTGCCCCCTGCTCTTTGCCTCTGGGGGGCTTGCCCTCATGCTGCTTTGGGTGCCTTGGAGCATCACAGCAGGAGAGAGGGTATTAGAGGGGGAGTGTGTTGCAGGTGACCAGTACAGGCAGGGCAAAGTATTGCCTGGCTTTCCTCACTTGATCCCTAGGAGCTAGGCAGCCACAGCTGCCAGGGGGTTCCTGCACCTCTGCCCAGCTGTATCCTACCACTTTGCACTCCCAGGGAGTGCGTGGTCCTTGCTGGGAGGTGCTGCTTGTCCCACAGCTAGAGGAGGAGGGAGGAGAGGTGGGGAAGTCAAGAGGATCCCAGGGTAAGTGTGGCTCATGAAGGCAATCATGGCTTCTTTCAGGTTGGGGTCAGGGATGCATCCCTATGCAATAGAGCCAGCTTTGAGGGAATGCACTGCAGCAGCCCATGCCTGCTGGGCACACAGGTCAGGGTGCCTCTAGCTGCGGAGAAAAGTGTGGTGTCTCCCTTGCCCTTTGTGCCCCTCCCCCAAGGTGGCTCCATTGCATGGGGTGCATTCCCCCCCCAAGGCAGCTCTGTTGCATGGGGAGCATCCCCCCAAATGCTCCAAGGCACCCAGGGAAGTGTGAGGGCAAACCCTGCAGAGGAATGGAGCCGGGGGCATGGCTCCCCACCACCAGCCCTGAACAATAGGCTGTTACTGCCCTGCCCTGCTCACCCCACCCAGTTGCAAGTTCGTCACTGTTTGGAGCTGCTCCTGGCTGCTGCAAGGAGGGCAGCACAGGGCTGGAGCAGTCCTGGAGTAAGCTGGTCCCATTGGGCTCAGGTTTCTCTTGGGCATGTGTAGACACAAATCCGGCCACAGAGTAATATGCAGAAAATTCAGGCTCACTAATTGCACATGTACACACACTCATGGCATTTTTAAGCCATGTGCTGGAAGTCATTTTTCAGGCTGACATTCACCCCTGTGGAAAGAACCAATATAAGGGTTCCATAACCATTAGGCAGGGCTTAAGTAGAAGTTAAGTAATGCTAAAACTGTATGCAGCCCTTCCACAAAGTATGTATTTAAACCCTGGAGAAAAAATCAGTCTGTATTGTGGAGGAACCAATGCACACCAAATAAGAAACAGAAATCTGCCCTGTGAATTGGAGAATTTTGGCCATTAAAAAATGACTTTTACTGCTGCATATACATTTTAGAGTTATAATATATATGTAACACTGCTTATACAATCAATATGTGAAATACTTAAAAAAAAGAACCCATGAGGGAATGAGAAAATACAAGACTAAGTTAAAAGAGTAATATCTAGGTATGTTAACCATGAAAGGATGGGTGGGTAGCAATAGAGTGATTTATTATAATAACAGAGGAGAAGGAGACTTACCCTGTCATAAACACACAGGTAATCTATTTTTCTCTTATGCTAATCATAAATCACCATTTTGCTTTTATGCTTGAAAAGAAACACCTCATAATACCTAAGGCTCTGAGCAGGGGAAAAATGGTTCTCATCCAAAGGTCAAGACTGAAACTTACAGAAATTTCCATTTTTATGCCATCTGGATGCAGGTAATACAGTACAGTATTTAGATCCAGATCACTCTTAATGGCCCTGGTGATAGACACTCCCCGCAGGGTTAAAGGCTTAAACAGGGAAATGTCAATGCCCTATTCAGACAGAAATAATTTGCTGTGAGATCTGCTAGTGATTTAAGTGCCCATCTTTGGGATGTCATGGTATGTGTGGGATGGTGTATCATCAATATTTCAATGGAAAGAATAAGATCTGTCTAAGAAAACCAATAGCAAGATGGAGAACTGTACAGTTTGTTTAACTATATGCATAATGTTAGGCAGCTGCTAACTTGAAGAAGACTGTACAGCATGATCCTTGACTTTCACCAGGCAATTGACCAACCAGTTCAAAAGGTATAACCACAAGCCATACCCAACAGTTCATAAACGCAGCAAAACTGCAAAGCTCTCACAGCAGAACTGTGAGAGGTTTGTATGAGACTTGTTAAAAGCAGTTATTTAATAAAAGGTATCATCTCTGAACCAAGAGTTTCAAGTTTTGCATTTCTTGTTGACCAAACAAAGCACTTTAACATATCAGTATTTTATCTCTACCTTGACTGGTGGAGAAATTTAGGCATAAAGAAGCTAAGTGACTTCTCTAAAATCACATGGTTTGTTTGTGAGAAAGCTAGAGATAGAACCCAGATGTGTTGATTCCCAGTCATATGTATGCTAAGCATTAGGTCATACTGCCTCCAATATTGCTCCTAGAAATGGTGGTGTTATACGCTGAAGCTCATGCCACAGTGCCATTTCAAAAATAGGTGACAGAAGATTCAGAAATCATCACTAAGGACAGCAGTTGCCATCAAAGTTTGGTAGTAGCTCATCCAGTCAAAGTAGCAGATCCACTCAGAAGCTTTATGTATTTATTTATCTGGATATGAACCTCTATGAATGGATTTGGCCATTCACATTTTATTAATCTGTTTCTAACAAAATGAAAGCAAGCATAGTAAAATAATTATGGCAGGTGGTGACAGAGTGCCACTTTATGCTTCCAGATTTCTGTGTATAAACTGATGGGAGGGCTGATGTATGCCCTGTACAACTTTGATGCCACGGGGAGTAATTCAAAGCGGACTTGACAAAATGGATATAACTCTGGAGAAGGCCTCACTTTTATGTTCTAAAATATTGGACAGGTATGACAACATTCTAGCAGTGAGCTGGATTACATTTAGAAAACTCTAACCAAACTAGAAAGTACAAGAGGCGTTTGGTATGTGAATACACATTTACATTAGTGCTTTCACAATACCTAAATGCATTTTGCTAGTAGCAAGAGGGTCACAACTGGAAACAGATCCATGTTGTGATAGACTCTGTACCATTTCATATGAAGATAGCATATGCAGTGCAGGGCGATTAGGCTGGAGTAAACTAATTAACTCTGCAGCAGAATAGTACTTACAAATACAAGGAATATCCTGCTGTGGAGTTTTTTATTATGCAGCAGCAGCACACGTGTAGATGCTGGTGGGGCTGGTAGAGCACAAGGGTGCTTCACTGCAGGGGGGACGGAGTGGGACAGCCTGATGGCTAACCCCACATTGAAGAGCACTCATGCCCCAGTCAGCCCTTCCACAGCACCTTGACCCAGGGGGGAGAAGCCCTAAGCTGACAGGCTGACCCTCAGGGTCCGCTGCCAGCTGGGACTGCTCCAATCTGGCTGAACATCCTGCACTTCCGGGTGCACGTTCAAACAGTGCACCCAAGAACAATAAATTTCAGAGTTTATTGCTTTGCATTAATTGCATGTGTAGATGTGCCCCATAAATCTTAGGACTGAGCCTAGCACAGCACCTGGGAGTTATACAGCTAATGCCAAACCTACAGGCAAGTGGATGGAGAGAAACAAGGAGGAGCAGCCAGTGGCTCCCTCACTCTGTACTAGCCCCAGTTAATAGATGCTTGGAGGAAAGAAAGCTGCACTCCTTTATTGCTGCAGTAAATGCATTTCCCTGATGTAGGAAAGCAGCAACCTGTGAGGAACCTTGTTTTTCCAAGTCAGTTCCTCCAACAGTCAATATATGGGCAGTATGGTTTATTTATCACTCTTTATCCATGACAGTACAACCTAGTCCCTAATTTTGTAATTAAAACCCTATACTACCTTAATGTTGCTATTGGCCTGGTCGTTTTAATGCTAATATTCTGTAGTGTCTTGCAATTAATACTAATCTAATCTAATAAATTCACATTTTAAGTGACAGGAAAGAACACAATTTCAAAGTGTAGCAATATCAACTGTCTGCTTGTATCAGCAGGTTGACATTTAAAATGCTTACCAGATAAAGCACTTGCGCCTGTAAGCACAGTAAATGTCCTGAGGGCTATGGAGAATTCAGAAGACAGTACTTTCCTACAGTGTCTAGAAAAACCTCAGGAACATTTGAAAATAGTAATGTGTAGGCTGTAGAAGGAAAGCCCATGTACCTTTTTGCCTTGAAGATTTTTTGGATAACTTTATTTTCCTGTTGTTCATTATGCAAAGCTGTCATGCAATGAAAAGGACTATGTAGAGATGGTAATATATTAAAACCCTCTTTTAGAATAATTTCACAGATTTCATAGACATTAGGGCTGGAAGGGACCTCATAAGATCATCGAGCCCATCCCCCTGCCCAAAGGGCAGGAAGTCACTTAGTGTCAAAGGATCCCAGCAAGATAAGCATCCAAATGTTTCTTGAAAATGTCCAGAGTAGGTGCTTGCACCACCTCTGGAGGCAGTCTATTTCAGGCCTTGGGGGTTTGGACAGTAAAGAAGTTTTTCCTTATGTCCAGCTTAAAACAGTCTTACAGGAGTTTCTGATCATTGGACCTTGTCATTTCTTGGGGTGCCCTGGTAAAACAGGCTTTCTCCCAGATCCTGATGCACACCCCTTTTGTACTTATAGGCTGCCACCAAGTCAGCCCTGGGCCTGCGCTTCTCCAGGCTGAAGAGTCCCATTGTTCATGGCCCCTCTTCATAAGGCCTGTTCTCTTGCCCTCTGATCATGTGCATGGCTCCCCTCTGAACTCTTTCAAGATTCTCCATGTCCTTCCTGAATTGTGGAGACCAGAATTGAATGCGGTACTTCAGCTGTGGCCTCACTAAGGCCAAGTACAGTGGGAGGATGATATCCTGGATCTTGCTTGAGATGCATCAGTAGATGCAAGCCCCAGTTTTGTTCACTTTGCTGGCTGTGGTATCACATTGGTGGCTCATATGACCCCCCCCAAGTCTCTTTCGGTCATGGTGCTAGTAAGTGTAGAATTGCCAAGCCTGTAAGTGTGATGTTGGTCATCCCAGTCCCC
>NW_017729032.1:261517546-261520196 GCF_001723915.1 Gavialis gangeticus | reverse complement strand
CCCCCCCCCCCCCCCCAAGGTGGAGCACCTTTTTTTTTTTCTGTATTAAGAAATCATGATTACCCATCCTACTTGCATGTACAATAAACATCTACCTGCAAACTATGGAGCAGTGTCCAGGGTTATTTCCCCCTTTAAACAAAAAACATGTAGCGGACACTTCCCTTTCTCCCAGCTGAAGATTGTACAACTCAGGTGTAGGGTAAATTGCTTGCCAGTTTCACTAATGTACAGGTTTGTTTACCATCTTGACACTGCATTTCTTGGGAACTGCTCTATAGATGCCTCAAAAAGCAATAACAAATTAAGTTTTAGTTTGAGTATCCTGTTTGGCAGCAGCTAAAAATGAGAAGAATTATTCAGGCTCCATGAATATGAATGATCCCGTACCTGACACAAAATGCAGATAGTCTCATTCGTTAAAGAGCTTTCAGTCTAAATGTCATAGACTTGGTACTCTAGGATACCTAGTGCAGTAGAGTAATGGAAGATTTTTAAAATATATTATAGGATAAAAGAATGTCTTTCAAAGGCATGTGAAAGAAGAGTAGGAGCATAATGGATTGGAGTGCTACAGGGTGCTCAAGACAACAAAGGAAAACTGGGAGAATTTATCAACATCAAATACTATTTCATTCATCTCGAGCTTTTACTTGGTCATCTATCATTACCAAAGTTGGTAATAAACTAATCCAATCTTAAAGAGACTTGCCAATATAGAACACATGCTCAATAAAGGCTGCTTCAGAAATGGACATGGGAGCATCATGTCGATTTAGGGAAGCCAGCTAGCTTGGGAGACTGTCAGGGGCTACTTTCAAATTCTGCAAAAGGGAGACTGGAACTTGAGAGTACTGGTTCATGTAAGAGCTTTCAGAGCTTTACCACAGCCTGCTGCAGAGCTAGATTTCCAACTCAGTGGGCATGTCTACATATGCAATTAATGCGAAGCAATAAACACCAGCTTATGGCTTCTGGGCATGATGATTGAACATGCACCTGGGACTGTAGCATGTTGAACTGGGTCAGAGCAGCCTCAGCTGGCAGGAGGACCTGGAGTTAGCTTGTAAACCTGGGGCTGCTTCCCCCTGGCTTGGCATTCTGTGGAGGGGCTGGCTGGGGCATGAGGATGCTCCAGTGTGGGGCTAGCCAGCAGGCAGCTCCCTCACTGAAGCACCCTCGTGCCCTAGTCAGCCCTGCCACCATCTACACATGCACTGCTGCAGAGTAAAAAAATTCTGCAGTAGGATAATACTAATAAATCCAAGGAATATTCTGCTGTGGAATTAATTAGTTTACTCCAGCATAAAAGGGTTATATACGTACATGCACAATGTTTACTGCAGAGCTATTTAGTCAGCTTTGCAATAAACATCTCATGTAGGCATACCCTGTCAGTCATGGCTCCAAGAGCTTCCAAACTTCTGGTTTCAATCTATTGGAATGTATTGGGAGCTAGGAGCCTGAAGTCTCTGGCAACCACAGCTGTTGTAGGAGCCTTGAAACAGGAGCTCCCTTGCTCAGTTTCATTTACATTTGGGGGGGAAGGGTTTATACACATTCTTTTCCACAGCTCATTTTGAGATTTCTACTTTTTGTTCAGAAATAGAATCAGTTTTTGTTTTCAGAATCTTGGAATTCCTTCCATAGCAGAAATTCTGACTTTAAAACAGCTCTCCCTCTCATTCAGAAGAAAGTAGCTTGTGTTTGCTCTCATTAAATTCCCCTTCAAAGGAGATTAAGCTAAAGTGAATTAAGGCCACTTTATTTTTGAATAGCAGTGTCCACATGCAGGTTTAATATGCTGTAATTAATGTGCATTAGTTTTACGTCATCACTTAATTTGCCTTTCACTTTCCTGTGTGTCCCTGTGTTGACACACCCCCAGGGTGGTATTGCACATTCAACTTAACACTTGTTAAGTATAGTTAAAATGCAAGCAGATGCTCATTCAAGCAAAATCTGGTATTTCCCACAAAACCAGGCAATGCCTATCCACAGGGGAAAAAAGCAAACTTATGGAAAATAAAATGCTGGCTCCCCAGAGTGAGCCATCAGACCTTATGGCACTGGGGCAGGCCACCAGGGAGGGGAAGGGAAGGAGAGTGGGCTGCCGGCAAGATGGCTGCCATCCCTATCCCTTGCCACTTATTAGCTGCGAGGGCCGCCTGTCATGTGTCCCTGCCCTTCTTCAACAATCAGCAGTGAGGGGCAGGGCTGTATGACAGACATCCCTCACAGCCAATCAGTGGCAAGAGTGGGCCCACCCAGACTCCTTGGCTATTCAGGGGGGAGAGGAGGGGAGGTGAGGTGCCATGCTCTGCCTGTGAAATGGACCCTGGACCCTGTGTTCAGCCCACAAAATTAGAGGCATCCCCCCCGAATTTGGTAGGTCCCTATTTATGGATGGTCTGTAATTGAGCATCTGTAAAAATAAGAAGTTCTGAGCTATTTTAAGATGTGTTGCCTGAAGGAAGTATGCATCAATGCTGGACATAATAGCACCACCTGGTGTCTAAATGGGAGCATTGCTCAGTGCCCTGCAATGAACTTTCTGTCAGGACTTCCCAGCTTATTGGAGCCTCAGTAGTCCCTGTGGCCAGGATGAAGTTGCTGGGTTGGGAGGGGGAGAGATTGTGGATGAAGGTTC
>NW_017729032.1:261491340-261507440 GCF_001723915.1 Gavialis gangeticus | reverse complement strand
CAGGCCAGGATTTGGATAGCAAGGCCAGCAGAGGTAAAGCTGGGTGGAGGGGCAGCATGGTGCAGGATGCAGTTGGGGGTGTCAGGATATAGGGTGAATAGGGGACCTCTGGACAGTCGTGGAATTACACAGGGCTGCCAACCCAAGATATTTTTTTAATGACAGTAAAAATATGTGTCAGTAAAAAATGTTGGCCCTCAGTAAAAAATTGGTAGATTGTCACTAAAAAAAATGATTGGGTTGGCAACCCTGGTGTTAGGATAGAATTACATGGTCACTTGCAACAGCTGGAAATAATCGGGATGTAATGACCTATTAAAGTTAACATGTGTTAGAAGATAACCCTTACCTGAATGGAACAACTTTGTAATGCTATCAGGGCACTTAACGCATCCTAAACTGCTTGGACATGTGTCTGTGTTCATTTTAACTGAATTTAAATACATATTAAATTGAACATGTGATATCACCCTGCATTCCAATGATTTGCAACTGTTTGAGGCAAATGTGTGATTGGGCTTTTACTCAGAGAACTAATGCAACAGTGATAAATAAAGATCACTAAGTCCAAAACCAGTCACAGTGTGTATGAAAAACACATTCATTGAACTTCACTGACTTTGGGAGTTGGTGGCAAAATTCAGGCCTTCCACATCAAACAAGAACAACATATGCTGTAACTTCTCTAATTGTGGTCTTTTTGTATGGCCTATAACTTTAAATCTCAATCTAGCCTTCACATTTCAGCATTTATTGGTTTGGGGATTGGGAATGTACTGAGGATGCAAAAAAAAAAAAGATGTATTTTTGTTTGTTTTGGGGAAAACCTAAGACTCAGCAAAGGGTTCTGAGTGCTTTCAACTTCACGGTGAAAGACACAGGGAAAACTGGCCAAGTGTATTTGTATTTTTTTGTTTTTATTTTGTTGATTTCTTTATGGTGTAATCATCTGAACTTTGAATTTTCCTCCAAGTATGTGAATGGTTCGGGCTGAGTTTGCTGAGGGTTTCTGTATCATCACTCTGATATAAAACAGATGTTATACTTCTGGATTTTGTAATGTTTTTAATATAATTATATTGCATACAATTCACTATTCCAATCTAATTTTGCAGGGATTCTGCCCTTGCCATAGTTTAGAGAGCATCCTCTTTCTTCTGTATAGCAGAAATTAAAGCTCCCTTTCTCTCACACAAGAAATTCTCTTGCATTTTTTTACTGGAGAAATATTCGGATTTTTGTTGTGTTTGGTTTTTTTTTAACCTCATCTTACAAGGAACAATATCCCCAAAACATTTCCCAGTGGATGCATAGTCAAAGAGTTCTCTGTTCAATAGCAGAAGCCTAATTGTCAGAGAGTCACTTTTAATATACAATCCCATTAAATGTACTCCAGATGAGATCTTGATCAAGATTAAAGGCATTTTGATTATGAGTTCAGGGGAACTGGTTTACAGTAGTCTGTTGACTGTATAACAAAGAAAATAGTTTTTTGATTGGCGCATGTGGTAATTGTTTTAAAATCTCTTTTCAAAGAAGTAGATTTCTTTGTTTAGTGCAGACTGCACTCCATTTGGGTTTGATTCGTGATAAATGCTTTTTGCTTTTTCCTGCAGGCTTAATGTGCTATTGACACATGTATAATGACAAAAATGCCGTTATCCTATTTTGCCTGGTGTTCTTTAATCACCTACTGATCTAGTGTTTTTCCCACTTTTTCTTTTTATGTAAATAGTCACTGACCTCTCTTCATTTGTCTTACGCACACTGGGGGGCATCTGGAAGATTGAAATTCTGTTCGCCTACTCCTCCAAAAGGGTGGTGGCCTGTATCTGAATACTTGTGTGTGAAATTTGCATATTCATGAAATGAGGTCTTGAGTACAGGAAACTAGCATTCAGAGTTGCATGAACAAGTTCTGCTGCTTATTCATATGTTCCTTAATTATTGGTGTGACAATATTGAGGATTATAGTCTCCTAACAATATAAAGTATGATCATATAAAGAACTGTGTTATTTTTGCATCTGTACTTCACTTTCCATCTAATAATCTCTGAACACACTATGAATATTAGTCCATAAGCTTTTCTGCTACTTCCCATGTACCTGGTCACTTAGGTAAGTGGGATGCACTCTGTTTTACAGATTCAAGCACAGAGAGGTTACGTGAGTGGTCTATGACCATGTCAGTAGTTCACTATAGATTTCTAGCTGAGAAGCACAAACCCTAGCTGAGGGTGGAATGATTTTATGTTTCTAAATGTCTTGGCCCAAATCTTGACAGTGTGACCAATTTTTTAAAGATTTGAGACTTTGCAGCTGCTACAATAACATATGCATGTATACATATATACTGGTACTTTATGCGTGTATATGATAAAGTCACTTGGCCAACACGTGAACCAGCTCCCCTTAAAGTTAATGGAAAGCCATTTACTGTGAGTGTTGGAATAAAATAATTGCCCTAGTGGGTCAGACCAGTGGTCTGTTTTGCTACTATCCTGTCTGACAATTTCCACAAGCCACCGACCACCTAAGGTGGCAGCTTCTTCACAGAGCCAGCTGCCCAGGCACATATCTGGCACACTTCACAGACTCTACTGACACCAGTCTCTTTTATGTATATATAAAATGAATATTATAATATAAACATTACAAGTATAGTATTAATTAACACGTTATTAACATTGAAAGCCTGGGCTGTAAGAGGCAGAGTCCAGGATGCCTAACTAGCAGGGACAGGGTGCTGGGCTAAACATGTAGCACATGTGAAATACTGAGGGGGCAAAAGGGGTGGGTGGCAAAAGGACATGCATGGTCCTGTGGGGGATGGGGCTGGCCACTGTCACCCCTGCCATGCCCAGGTGGATCTGTGCCATGCAGCTCCTATAGAGCCAGATGGGGAAGCAGCTATGGCAGGAACACATACTCTTGTCACAGCCCACCCTGGTCTGACCCTACATGGTCTCCCAGAAGGAGGGGTGCACAGGGCAAGTAGAACCGTCCTGCATGCCTCTGTTTTCAGGAGCCACGGTGGAGCCAAAATGAGAAGTGGCTGCAGGGGAAAGGCACACCAGACTGCATTATCTTATGCAGGCAGCTAATTCTGCTGCAGCATTTCCATGTTTGGCTCCAATACACCTCCAGAAAACAGAAGTGTTCAGGGAAGTTTTACCCGCCCCCCAGTGGAGGGTGGTCACAGCCTGCAGAGGCTGCGACCACCAGGTATCGCTGCCCCACACACCTGTTTTCAGGAGGCACGCTGGAGCCAAACCAGGAAGAGTTGCAGGAGAATTGGCATACCTGCCTGCATAAGGTAATGCAGGTGTGCCTTTCTCCTGCAGCTGCTACTCAGCTTGGCTCCATCATGGCTCTTGAAAACAGGCACATGAGGCAGTTTCACCCTGTGGTCATGGTGGTAGTATTTGTGCAACACCCCTCGGGTGCTGCAGCTCCCTGAATGAGAGCCAGTTTTAGAGGGAGAAGATTGAACAGATTATATCTAGCATGGTCTGTCCCCTGTTTATTTCCCTCCCTGCCATCTACCATCATTGGCTTAGAGATACCAGAGGATATATCTCTGATTGCTCTGTTTCATAGCTATTAATAGATTTATTATCCATAAATTGTTCTAATCTCTTTTTTGACCATGGCTACACTATCTGCCTCTACAATCCCCTGTTGTAATGAGTTCCACAAGTTAACTATGTGATGTATAAAAAAGTATTTTCTCTTGTTAGTTTTAAACCTGTGTCCTGCTAATTTCAGTGGGTACACCCTAATTCTTGTATTCTAGGTCCTGGTGATCAACAGTTCCCTGTTCATTTTGGGTACACATTTCATGATTGTATAGATATCTTTCATATCCCCCCCCTCAGCCATCTTTCCAAACAGAAGAATCCTAGCCTTTTAGTTTCTTGGTACGGCAGCTGCTCCATCACCTTGATCATCTTGTCTGTCCTTCTGTGTACCTTCTCTAAATCAAGTACATCCTCTTACATTAGGGCACAGTTTGTATGAACTTCTAAGCAGCCAAATGAAGGAGAAAAGCCTTTTAAAAATAATATGTATTGGAAATACAATAGCAGCAAAAGAGAAAGCTTGGAATAATAGAGAGATCCTTTCTTTATCATAGTGATTAACATTTCCCATAACCTTAGCTTCATAATTCAGCTTGAATTCTTGCCTTAACATGATAATTAGTATGTCCTTTAACCTCAGTTTCATAATTTAGCTTCCTTCTGATGTTGATAAATCACAGTATCACAGAGCTTGATACCGGCAAGACTATGTAGGACAGGGATAACATTTGAAGGACATCCCTCAGCATTGGTAGGGGCACTGTGGTAGAGTAGTTAAAGTGTCTCACTTTCCTCCCAGAAGACATGAGTTCTAGCATTTTTCTAGACTTGTCCAAAGGCTAGACTGTAATGGAGCCCCTACCCCATTTCTGAAAGAAAGAGCAAGAGAGCAGAGGGCCCTTTAAGAAAATGGCTCCCTGCTCCAGGTGCAGAAAGCATGATGCAGCTAGTGATTGACAAGTCTGGGGCAGAAATCATGGCTCAGGTGACCCAGAGAGGGGGATGGAGGCCATATAGTGCCAGGTCAATGGCACAGACCTCAGGAGAGGGGTGGAGAGGTTACTTGCCAAGGAGGAAGGACTCCAAACTGCAGGGAGCTGCAAGGAAGTGCCTGCATCACGGGGAAGCAGAGCTAACTATTTTGGTCATGTTTGAGTTTGTGATCTTGGTGTGACAGTGACCCCAAATAGGGGGTGTGGCAGAATACCACCTCTGTCTCTCCCCAAAAACACTGCTCTGTGACAATTTGGTTAGTATAGGTTCTACATAGGGTACACACCTTACCTTATCTCTTTAGGTAACCTAAGCTAGATACATTCCTGAGGGAGGGGGGAGACCTGCTCCCACTGCCTACGTGACTGGCATCACATACCTGGGTGAGGGGCTTGGGCAACCTGGTGGGCTAGAGACTGCCAGTCTACCCAGCAACCAGTGATGCATTTAAAATTGGTTGGCTGATAGCCAACAGGTGCTGGCCTCCATTGGACCAGGTAAATAAGGTCATAAGGGCTATGTAAGTTAAGGACTGCCCAGGAGGAAGAGGCAGCAGCCATGTGGAAAAACTCAGAGAGAGAAGAGCTGAACCATCTGAAACTTGCTCTCTCTCTCTCAAAACTCATGATGTAGGAACTGCCTGCCTCCAGAGGGAATCTCCACCTGCCTCTGGATGATACTTGTGAGTAAGATACCTGACATCTAACTAGATATATAGCTTGCAGTAACTCAAATGTGTGATCAAAGGCTACTCCAGCCACCCTGTTTGCTCTATGCGACTTCTCTGATACTACTAGACTCTGTACCCTATTCCAGCCCTACCCCTTGTAACCAATAAAGTTCTCCTTTGTACCTAGCATGGGAGTGGGTCTAGATTACGCCTTGGGGTCCCCTTCATTCGGCTGACTAAGGGAGACCACTACTTGTACTTCCAGTTGAGGGAAGCATCCCTAGTTCTTGAAGTACCCTCACCCAAGTACACTCGAGGCTACTAGGCCTGTGTTTCCCAGGGGGCAGCATGCTAGAATCAAGCCCATCCCTGGGTGCTGGCAGCTCTACCCCTAGCCTAGCGGGTGTTCTCCAGGAAGGGGGTTGGCCAGACGTGAGGCACCCCCAGGGAGGCACTTGGAGTCTGGAAGGTGGTTGGATGCAGTGACGGGGGTGGCTCAGCGCAGGAGGACCCCCTACTGGCTCACCACAGGAGGAAACCTTTTGTTTGGAACTGGATGCTCATATGTTTTGTTGTGTTGAAACTTGAAGCAGAGGACCAGGCTGTAGCTGTAGGGGAAGAGGAGGAATCCGAGAAGGGTGGTAGGGACACCCTGGTCTTTAAAACCTTCAAAAGGGAACGGGCAGCAAAAGTGGGCTAAAGCTGAGAGAACCAAGTCCCAGCCATGAGCCCCAAGAAGCTTGGAGGCTGCAAGCAGCACTTTGGGGGAGCACTCCTATCAACTGAAGGACTGTAGCATGCTGCGGAAAAGACTTAGTGCACAAGTCCAGAGCCCATGAAGAGTGAGACAGGGGCCAAGGGGCCCAGAGGCTGGGAGCCTAGGGTCCTGGTACAATGGACTTCAGGTGGAGTGGCCCAGCCAGAGTAAAGTGGGCCAAAGCTAGGGGGCCTCAGCCGAGCCAAGGACCTCAGGCCTGAAGTGGAACCCCCTCTGCCCTCTAGAGGCAGCATCTGAGGCCCAAGTATAACATCAAGAGGTGTCAGGTGAGATGGCAGAGTGAACTGGTCAGAGTGGGCAAGGGAAGGGGAGGATCTAGTGAGCTGCTAGGTGGTTTGGGAAGATGTAGCCCGTCTCCCTCTGAGCCTAGACTTGCTACACAGACCCATTGACCTAGTTGTGGTTGTGAACCTGATCATTTAAGGCTGATGAGTCAGAGGTGGCCAGAATGTGATGATGGACACATTACTCCATGCTCTGTTGGCTATGGGAGGCTAGCATGCCTTAACCATGCTAGCCTTCTAGGCTTGAGTGGACTTCTGACATCGTTGATTAATGCAGTGCAGGAAGAATGTGTCTGGTAAGAACACATGATTTGAGTGGAAGTAATATTTTAGAGAAATAAAGGGAGCATTATTATGAAAATGAAAAGCAGTTTAAATCTTTTAAGGGTTTAATAAGATTAAAGTTTCTCTTGCTTATCAAGGGACAATAAAGAAATCAAGCGAATGTTACTGAAGGGAAGAAGACAGTGCACCAGACAGGAAAAGAATTTATCAGATTCTTAAGATCCTGGAGGCACAAAATAAGAATGTAGTAAAAACAATTGAAGTAAAGTTGTTATCAATGCACAAGGGAGAATAAAGTATCTTAGACACAGGGAAATGCACCAATTAAAAGCAAATTCTGTAAATAAGTCAGACTTACCAACTAACTGCTTTGTGCTGCACAGCAGATTTTTATTGAGAAGGCAGATTCCTTCATTTTGGAAAATGGAGTTCAGGTTAGCATGGAAAAGTTTAACCTTCTCCATCTCCAGCTCCATTAGTTTTCTTATAATTTAAAACTTGAGTAAAATGCAGTAAAATTCCCTGCAATCTATGGATGAACAGCAAATGAGCCCTGGTGTTTTAGGAATAGGCTCAGTGATGTTTTAAGAATAGGCTACAAAAAGATCACTGACGTAGGGAATGATAGCAATTGATGTTACTGGTGCCCCACCCTCCCTACCCTGGAGACAGGCAGAACTTCATTCTGTACAGATAAATGCAAGGTATTTCAAAGCTGTTGATACTACTTTTAGGTCTTAAACTTTGTTGTAGAAGGGGTCAGAGTAAGCAGGAGTTTCAGCTTTCTCGTATTACAACGTGGCCTCCAAGGAAGGTTTTCCAAGAGGCAATTAATCAGTAGTAGCTGCCCTGCTCTATCAAGGAAACTGATAATACATTATTAAACTTTGGTAATGAAAAGGCTTGGTGAACAGTGAGCAACTAATGGCATGCAGCTGCTCCTTATGTAAGCTGTCTTTTCTGATATTGTGGGTGCAGTGGCGGATGCTGTCATTGCTAGACTAGGTTGGTAGATGAGAGTATTGTTGATCACCCAGAGGCTGCAAGTTCAAGGCCATGGTGGAAGCACTAACAGTGTGCCCTTGTCAGATTCCAATGAATCTGTGAATTCTGCTAACTACATTGTCACAAGAACATGAAAAGGAAAGAAAAGTTGGAAGACTATTCTATTTATTGGGATCCTACGACCCCAGCTCACTTCCTGCCCTTCGGGCGGGGGGGCTGGACTCGATGATCTTCCGATCCCTTCTGCGGTCCATTCCTAATGTCTATGAAATCTATGAAAACAATCTCTTCATTCTCTTGAAGCATGGGTTGGACAGAGGAAAATGGACAGAGGAGTTCTTCACTTGAGCTGCAGATGGGCATGCAAAGTTAGAAATCTTTAAAGAGTTTTCACTGCTGTAGCTCTGCTGTTGTTCTGCACCTGCCTAGAGGTGGAGACCACTAAACTGATTACAAATGTCATGGTTTGTCTTGATAGAGAAGCTTTTCTGCCATCACTATGGAGTCCAGCAGCTGTCTATGGCAACAAGTAATGGAGCTTTAAGAAAAATTGCTAAATTAGATAAGCTTCCTAGACTGTCACATTTCCTGTAACCAGTAGAATGAATGGGCATTTCTAGTAGTACCACTTTGACTGATAGAAGTAGTTCTCTCTCCTTCCATAACTTGATTCAGACATCTCACAATGCATGAAAATGGGTAGTGCATAGTTAAGATTCAGTGACTTAGTCAATACCTCCAAAATAAAATTTAAAATAATTCAGTCAAGTTATTAAAAAGGGATGTAGTTCCAGCATTGCTAGGCAGTAGCATAACTGGTGGTAGTAGGGGAAGAGTGGGTGCTATCAAGGCAGCAACCCTAGGCACCAACTTTGCCAGGGGGTGGGGAAGGGAAGGAAAAGTGACAACTGTCCAGAGTAACTCAGCTCCAAAAGTACTCTCAAGATATCCTGAGACAGCCTTAGGGCCACTCTGATACTTCTGCATTACCCAGTTGCTGGGTTTTGGTGCAATTAATAGAAGCAAGTGGGCAGGTTTTTTTCCTTGATCACTGTTCCAGGTGTCATGTCAGGTTATGGGCAGCCAGGTCTGGGGGTCACCCCTGGGTCAGGAGCAGCTGAAGTCTGGAGAGAGCATGCTGAGTCCAAGTGTAGAGAAGCTAGGAGATCCATCTGGGGAACTGAGTCCAAGATCCAGAGAGAATGGAGCCCAGGAGGCTAGCTAAATCAAGCATCCAGGAAATCAAACCAGGATTGGGTCAGGTAGCCAAAAAATCAGGCCAAATTTGCAATCTGTGGGCAAGCCAGGTTGGGTATCCAGAGTCTGCTGCGAAGCCAGTAGCAGTATGAGCCTGTGGTGGGCCAGTAGGTGGTGCTCCTGTGCTGAGCCACCCACCTCACTGTGCCCGACCACCTTCCAGGCTCTGAGTGCCTCCCTGGGGGTGCCTCATTTCTGGCCGCCCCCCTTCCTGGATCATACCCGCTAGCCTGGGGGTAAAGCTGCCAGCACCCAGGGATGGGCTTGATTCTGCCAGTGTGCTGCTGGGAAACACAGGCCTAGTAGCCCTCGAGGGTACTTGACTCACTTCAAGAACTTGGGCTGCTTTCCTCAGTCAGAAGCACAAGTAGTGGCCTCCCTTAGTCAGCCAAACCAAGGGGACCCCAAAGCATAATCTAGACCCACTCCCAATAAGTCTCCCACGCTAGGTACAAAGGAGAATTTTATTGGTTACGAGGGGTAAGGTTGGAATAGGGTACAGAGTTGAGTAGTATCAGAGAAGTTACAGAGAGCAAACAGGGTGGCTGGAGTAGCCTTTGATCACGCATCTGAATTACTGCAAGCTATATATCTAGTTAGATGTCAGGTATCTTACTCACAAGTATCATCCAGAGGCAGATGGAGATTCCCTCTGGAGGCAGGCAGTTCCTACATCATGAGTTTTGAGAGAGAGAGAGCAAGTTTCAGATGGTTCAGCTCTTCTCTCTCTGAGTTTTTCCACATGGCTGCTGCCCCTTCCTCCTGGGCAGTCCTTAACTTACATAGCCCTCATGACCTTATTTACCTGGTCCAATGGAGGCCAGCACCTGTTGGCTATCAGCCAACCAATTTTAAATGCATCACTGGTTGCTGGGTAGACTGACAGTCTCTAGGCCACCAGGGTGCCCAAGCCCCTCACCCAGGTATGTGATGCCAGTCACGTAGGCAGTGGGAGCAGGTTTCCCCCCTCCCTCAGGAATGTATCCAGCTCAGGTTACCTAAAGAGGATAGGGTAAGGTGTGTATCCTCTGCTGGGCCCATCCTAACCAAATTGTTACAGTGCAGGGTTTTTGGGGTGAAACAGAGTTGGCCTTCTGCTACAGAGCCAACGATGCAGCAGCCTGAATATGGGGTTGTACCTTCTTGCCAGGACACTCCCTCTTCTGGGTTGGGGGTTTATATTGGAAGGAGTGAAGCTGAGCTAGACTAGCCACTCTGGTGAGTAGAGAAGTTTTCACAACTTCCCTCTTGAATTTTTTCTTACACAGTGGAGCAACTTCAACAGGAGAGGTGGGGAGTGCCTATCTCTCAGAACAGTGTACAGCCCAATGATTAGGGCACTGTCTGGGGAGGTGGCTGATGCATGATTTAATCCACTGAGACAGAAGTGATAGGTGAACCATTGCTGCCTACTCCTGAGCTGATGATCTGACCACTAGCTATTGTATAAAGCCAGAGATGGCTCCTCTTCATGTGTTTTCAAAGAAAGTGATGTCCAACACTGAATTCTATGAGGAGTCCAGTCTGGTACATGTGCTCTGAGAATGCTGATAGAAGCAATCTCCTGTGAGGAGATGAGCAGAAGAACATGTACAGACACATTCTACTCTACCTCTTAGGGTTTAAGACTAAGGCATACATTATATTTATCATGTAATTAATGTGTCAGTCATACCTTGTAATGTACCACACGTTCAGGGAGTTTAAGTCATGATAAAATGGTAAATCAGCCACAGAGGTGTTTAATGTGGAACATCTTTATGGATGGTTGGCATCCAGCTTTAAATTGAAAATGTGGCATGTGCCCTGAACCTGGGGTTGCCCCCTGTCTGATACCACAGATAGCATTAGCTGATTGTTACCATCAGACAGGAGGCAACAGCAGGATCTGGGTACAGTCATCCTGTGCCCAGTACTGGAGATGGGTCCAGGAACAGCCCTCAATCACAAACCAGCATCTGAGGATGCCCCTGCATGATCCCACATAGGCAACCCTGAGTTCTAGATCCAGGACATGAGATTTCTTCCTACCAGAGCCCACAGAGGCATGTCCAGGACCAGACCGGGGACCCAGGGCTTCCCCCTGCTGGATATTATGGAGACTGGCCCCACCACTGCAGCATGGGGCTTTACACATCCCCTAGCTCCTGTCAGCTTCCTGGGCTCTGCATTGCAGCCAACACTGGGCTGCAGTGTAGAGCTTTACATGTCCCGAAGAAGGAGGAGCCAGTCATCTCCCTCAGCTATGGCTCAGACAGCTGGAGATTGGAAGCTCCTGATTTCCATGACAGTCAAGTGATGGCAAGCTGAGGGATATTCAGCCTGATTCCCAAAATTGCATGGCATTTATGTCTGGCAGGAGACATGATTTTTGGGTTTGGGCATACAATTCCTCACAACTCAAATGCATGATCATACTAACATCTAGCCTCTCTGATCTTGTTATAACCAACATGGTGGTGGGCCTGCTCTCTGCCCAGTGGGAGCAGCCAGCTGGTCCTGCTCCTAGTCCTGGCCCTGCTCACCAGGCCTCTAGTGTAGGGGTCAGCACCCCCGACACATGTGTGAAGCACGGCACACAAGGCCATTTTACTCAACGCACCACCGTCAGCCTGGGCTCTAGGCACCTGCTGCCAGCCATGAAGCCTGGGATGCTCCCAGCAGGTGGCTGGGCGGCTGCAAGCCCTGTCATGGTTGGCAGCAGCTACCCAGAGCCTGGGCCGGCTGCAGCCAGGAGGCTGCAAACATCTGCTCCAGGCTCTGGCATTAGCTCCATACCAGTGGGTGCATGTGCGCCTTGAAGCAGACTTTGTTCAGTGGCCCAGGAGCCCGGCTCCATGTGCCTGCGCATCTGGTTCTGTGTGTCTGGTTCTGGATGTGTGTGTGCATGTGTCTGTTCTGGGTGTGTTCTGGTTCTCTGTGTTTGTGCACGTGGTTCTCTGTGTGCGTGTGTGTAGGCAAGTGTCTGGTTCTTTCTCTGCTCTCCTTTTTCTTTCTCTCTCTCTCTCTCCTTTCTTGTCTGGTTTTTTTATCTCTCATTGCAACATGCTCAACAAAAAGTAATACACAACAAAGGCAACATTTATGATTATTAAATATACTAACACGCAGTGCATCCTGCCATGTACACAGCCCCCCCCACCACCATTTTGTTCTTCTGGCATGCCGGCACTCTGGCATCTTCCAAGGTGGACATTGTGGTTTTTTCGGCACTCCAGCCAAAAAATGTTGCCTACCCCTGCTCTAGTGTCAAGTCACAGGTCACAGCTGTGCAGGTGAGGGACAGTCAGAGCAGGTTTTTAACTTTACTGTGCAACTGCTCCACTAAGCTGAACAACACTAAGCTGATTAACTTCTGTTCAGCTAACAGCATAAGGTCTAACAAGGCCCTAGAGACATCTCATTGAAGCAGTCCTGATTGATGGTAAAACCTGGGACAAAAGAGGAGTGGTATAGCACTTCACACATGTAGCCCTCTGAGCTACATTACTGTTCAGTGGCCTGGGAAAGTACACAACCGAGAAGTTTGTCCTCGGAATGAATGGCAATTAACTTGATTGATCCACTACTAATTTACAATCGCACACAATCCTGGGGGGAGGTACAGGGATGGAAGTGTTATCTCACCTACTTTACAGGTAGTTAAAGCAAGGCAGTTCACTCTATTTCTGTAGCATCCCTGGCTTTATCCCTGGAGAAATGTGATGCCTATTTATACTCTAAGAAGTTGAATAGGATCCAAATCCTAGTTTCCAGATCATATAGTTTCCAGCCTAGTGTGAGATAAGCACTAAGCTTCTCAGCTTGTCAAGCCTAGGGGCAGTTCTGGGTGTATACAGAAGCAGAACTTTAGGTACCTAGGAAACTTTAAAGTAAAAAACTGAAGCATCTACAGACCTCAGATATCTCTGGGGTTAGCAGCTGAATGGGGTTTTTTAGGGTCACGGTTTCAGACTCAGTCTACTTCAGATAACTAGGTCCCTTTTTGGATCTGTTTTCCTCTATGTTTTATTAAAATGAGGTTTTCTTTTTTTACTAGAAATCTGACTTTTGAGAGGTCATTATTAAAATAAAATTAGTGGTTTTATTTAAGAAACCTGTTGCCATTTGAATATGCCTCAAACATACTGTCAATAGCTGAGGGACCTCAGAGTAGAACAGAGGGAAAGGTGTCACAGACACTTTTAAGCAGTGGTATATTTGTAAAGTTATGTCAGGTCAAACTGTGGTACTTGCTTATGTGGTCATCCCCTCCAGCCAACTCTATTAGTTGATCTCTCTCAGGAACAATAAATTCAACCATAAAAAAGAACATTTTTCTACAAACATCCTCCTAATACCTGTTTGAATATAGCCCTACACAAATTCTGTATGTTGACAAACTCTTATTTGAGCAAAAATGGCATTTCCTAATCCTGTATTTGATTTCCTCTGCTGTAGACTAAATCCAGTTGCCTAGACAAGGTACACCTAGATAAGAGCTGATATTTGTCTTTGTTAATCATGCAGAACATTCGCAGCTCAAAAATATAATGGGGAAAAATTGCTATCTCAATGATCCCCTGAGCAAATACATGTTCTGTATGAAGTGAACCTCATGTTAACACTCAGCCTAATTGTCCCCATGAGGCAGGGCGGCCTGTGATAGGAGGTTAAGAGGGGAAGAAACCTCTGCAAGATTTTCCTCACAGAGAATTTTGTCCATCTGTCTTTCTATGTTGAAGGTTAGGAATATTCTGTCATGGATTAGATTTCGTGGCTCATCTACGTGTCTTGCATGATCGGTTCTTTCCTGGATCTTTGTGGTTCCGTAGAAGTTCATCATGGCCTTGTTCCTGCTGTTTGATATTGTTACCCCAGTAGACTTGCAGCACCATGGATTGTTCTGGCCCCGCTTAGGCCTTGCCTTAACTAGAAAGCTAAGTCATAATAGAACATGAGCATGAAGAACTCTGAAAATGATGCTAGCACAACTTGTCTTGCCATAGATGGACTGCAAAGCCCTCTTGGCACCCATTGGTGTGTGTAGATGAAACAAGGGGCATGTGTGCACAACACTTTAAAGTGAATTAGATGCTTTTACACTGCTTTAATGGTGCTGGTGTTTGCACATGTCAGTGGTGTATTGCACATTAATTCCAGCCGCTGTAGCACATTCAGCTGTGTAATGCATTTTAAATGACTTTGGGGTGCAGCGAACTAAAATACCTCTGAGGAGTTTTAGTTTTCTGCTCTACAACTGAAGAGCAAAGCACCAGGCTGCATGAAGCTCAGGGACTGTGCAGGCAGCCTGGCAGCAGCCCAGGAAGGCAGGCTCCACCAAAGAAAAAAAAAAAAAGCAGTGAGCCTGATCTTCCCCTCCCCTGGAGCCTGCATGAGCTGCATGGAGACCCTGTCCTTCCCGCCGCAGCTGTGGTGTCCCCTGGGACCACCTGAGGCAAGTACCTGTGGGCAGGTGCTGCCTGTGGGGAGGGGCCACCGATGCCATGGAGGGAAGCACCAGCCCTCCCCTCCTCCCCCCACTGCAGCCCAGGGACCACTCCACCCACCAGCAGCTCACCCTCCCCTCCATACTGCCAGAAAGGCAGGTAAGACACGGGTGTACACGACATTACTTCGCCCTATATCAAAGCAGTGTTTTTGAAAACCCACCACTTCAATTAGGGCCCCCGTTTTGTCTACACATGCCCCATATTGATTAATACAGCTCTTCAACATTGTGTCCTAAGGTGATCAAGTGAAAGCTCGTAAGAAAACCTTCCAACATGATGGTAGATGGAGAAGTAGTACAGTTCTGCCCATTTACTTTTTTTCTGTCCTGAGCTCCTCAGAGTTCATTGAGTGGATGCTGGACCTATCTCCAGCCCATTCACTCCTCCTCTCTGCATGGGAGGGAAGGGGATGCTGCAATTGAACCCTTGATTATTGCAGTCCAAAATGCTTGTGTTCTTTTCAAAAATAAAAAATGAGCATTTCCTCAGTCTTCTGCTGGAGTCCGGGACCTGGGGACTTGTTACAAGCTAACACTGAAGATAAATTTGTGGTAAGATTACCCCCACATGGATATTTGCTTTTCAAAAGTGATCCATCCTTTCCCGGTAAGTATCAAGTAAATTTCTCACACTTTCCAGAAGGAAATGCTAATGTGATTTAATAGGGATTTTGTTTTTCATTTGGTCCAGTTAATGAGCCTATTAACAGTATTGACTCACTCTCTGTTTCTCTGCCTCTCTCTCTCTCTAATGCATACACATGTACCCCTTCTCTCTCACACCACCACTTCCCTTCCATAGCCATCACTGTTTTGTTGTTAATCACCACATCCAGTTTAGAATTGTACTCCGCTAAGATTTACTGCTAACATATGCATCTGTCTCCTTGCCCATTTACTCTTTTAAGCTGGATTTCATCTCAATGCCCTGACTCATGGCTCTCTGGGGGTGGATGTGCTGTATTTATTAATAGTGACCTATGTACCTAGAGCAGACTTGGTTGAAGTATACATTGTGAATTAGTTATTTGCCGAATTTAGCATTTGCATATGTCTCTTTGTTTGTCACTCACATATCAATTTATCTAAACTAATTTGTTGATAAGATTAATTTGTATTTATTTAGTAGGATTTTTTTAAAAAAAAGGCAATTATATGGGTAATGAAAATGTCCACCGTCATGTAGATAGGACAATAAATATGTAGATAAATAAACAAACCATCTTGATTCATGGCATATACTATTCACCAACTGTAAAGCTTTACCTATAAGATTTTTTTTTGCAGCTTGGATGGATTGAACCTTTTCAGAGTCAGGATATTACTGGTCTGATCCAGTATTTCCCCTATGCACAAGTATTCTCTGACTAGTTCAAACAACATTTCAGTCTCCAAGTTATCTGTGAATTACTTGCTTAGATGACAGGTGAATCTTGGTCTTATTGAAGTAAATTAAGAGTCTTCAGTGGGTCTAGGCTTTCATCATTCCCTATCTCTGGCTAGCAGTTGTTTATCATGTTCATCATATAATATTACTTATGTTTCCTATTTTGAAGATTATTTTATAAAACAAGGAATTAATGAATGATTAAGTGGGAGTAACAGATTCACTTCTGGTAACAGAACAGCAACCTCCCAGCCGGGCCCCCTTTGGGCCCCGGGGGTGGCACACCTCGGCCAAGGGTTAGCGAGGACTTAGTAAGGGAGCTTCTGGAGAGGCTGGACGTATTCAAGTCAGCCGGTCCGGATGATCTC
>NW_017729032.1:261486348-261490637 GCF_001723915.1 Gavialis gangeticus | reverse complement strand
TTTTAAGAAGAGGTTAGATGAACACCTTGCTGGGGTCGTTTGACCCCAGTACTCTTTCCTGCCATGGCAGGGGGTCGGACTAGACGATCTTCTCAGGTCACTTCCGACCCTAGAAACTATGAAACTATGAAACATTTTGCATGGGGAATCATGCAATACAGTTCTGGCAATTTTCAGGCCTCTCATATATTCTTACAAATAACCTGTGGTGAGCTGAATACTCATGAAAATAAGTTATGACTTTCCTAAGAAACAACAGAAAAAACAGTCCCCGTGTGCGTGTGAATTTATGAAAAGCCTTTTGTATTATTTTACTAGGTATTATTTGGAGCTACCTTACGTCTTCCACTTCCCTAGCCTTAAGACTTTTTTTTCTCTTTATAATCAGCTCTCAATTTCTTTAATATGGTGGATGATTAATGATATACTGGAATACATTTTAGAGTGCAGTATTTAGTATTCATTGTTAGAAATTGTGCTTTAAAAGCAGATCTCAACTAGTTCTTCAGTGCTAATGGGAATTTCCCAACACTCTCCCACCAGTAAAATTCCAGTCTGACATAAGGGTATGCCTTGGAGTTAAATGATGATGCATATTCGATGATTGTATGCAAACTCTTCCCCAAGAAGACAAGGTTTCTTTAAAAAACAAACAAAATAAAAACAACTAATAAAAACAGCAACATTTTCAGGAAAGTAGCCCTGTTTTTTAATTAGTAATGATGTGATAAATCTTGACTTTCAAGTGATCATTTGTTTTGTAACAAGCACTTTATACAGCCCTACTGTGGTTAGCCACCCTTTTAGAATTGAACTAAGATAAAAAAATAATTTCAAGTACAATTTTAGGTCTTTAAGGTGGGAGTTTTGCCATTGCCTTTAATGGGTTCAGGATTTCATCCTTGATGATTATTGCAGCTGTGCCATATGTTGTGAAAAAGTGCTTGCAAATATTAGTTTGGATACACAGAAGATTTCCTATGCTGGGATGGCACTCCGTGACTTTTTCACAAACTAATTATTGATTTACAAGCGTATTCTTTATGGAAAGAAGAAATGTCTATACTGGTGTAGATTTGCTTTGCAATTGGTAATTATTCCCAGAGCCTCTTGAAGTATATTTTTAGATTTGGCATCTGGTCATTGAATGGACAAAAAAATAAAAATCACCCTAATAATCACATGTGCCAGTGCGTGGCAAACAAAGGCATTTTGCTTAGCACATATGTCTCAGGGAGGACAGTGGTGGAGCAGTAAGGGGTCTGATCCTTGTTGTGTTAGTGCAACTCTGGTCCCTACTCCATCGTCTGCCTCAAGGAACAAGCAACAAGGCAGGCTGGTGCTCCGTGGACACCAGTGCAGCAGCTTGCAGTCTCCCTACTGCCTGCTGCAAATGGCCAGGCTCTGTGGTAGGCATGCGTCCTTTGGGGAAGACAGCAGGGAAGGTCCCTGGCTGTGCTGCCACAAGCACTGGGTCTCTCACAGCTCCCCCGCTGTCTGTCCCTGGCAGGTCAAGATCTTACAAATGAAGGTTGCAGGTGTTTTTGGCACTCTGCCCAAAAACATTGCTGACCCTTGGCTTACAGAATGGGACTCATGAAGTTTACAGACCTTGCATAGGCCCTTTGTTCCAGAGTTTCATCCCATGTGAACAAGATGACCAGGCTGGTATGAAAAAGTTCAGTTCAGTATCATAGAGATCAAACCAGTGGGGTTCTATGGAAATTATCCTTAAAGCCTACAAGATTTAAATAGAAGATGGTTTAGCTGCTCATTTGACCTGAGTAGTTAAGTCAATAGTTCAGGCATTGTCTCTTTTAGGATTAAATGAACTGGGCAGTTCTCTGGAGCAGTCCTGTTTGTTTACAGGGAATGAACACCTTTCAAAAGTGCACTGCTGCCATTTTCCTAGTACTGACACGCATTTCCCCATTTGTACAAATGTATGCAATGCAGCACCGGGCACGTCAGCTCGCCCGGTGCTGGATCTCCAGCGTGTTGCAGCATGGAAAAATATGTGCATAAATTCCAAAAGTCCTTGAGCAGCAGGAGGTGTATTCACTCACGAATCTCCCCGCCTGCTTCTCCAGCAAGTTCTGTGTTCAAGAAGCTCTCTCAGCTTCTGATCAGGGTCAGACTTCACTGCTTCTCTTGCTTTCAGGTGACTTTTCTGTGGCTTCTTAGTTCTTAACCTTTACCCACTTCTTTCCCCAGCTTGCAAACCCAAACTCCTAGCCCCTGTCTTTGAAATCAGGAAACTCCTGATTATCTACCTGGCTACTTTTGCTCAGACACTGCTGTATACTGCCCATTGCTTTGGAGTGTAACTTCTTTTGTTTTCAGTTATGTGAGGCTTAATGTCTCTTGGTACAGAGATGAAGGGAAAAAGGTGCATAGTACACCCATTATCTTTAATCAAGTTTGTGATTGTCCTCAGATCAAAGACCCTCATGATGGTACCTGTTAACAATATCTTGCATAACAGTATCAATATTTCTTTTTCTTGAGGGTTTTATTTTAACATCTCTGGAACAGCAGTCTCATTTTCTTTGGAATTTTGTAGAGTTGTGCAAAAAAACATAGAAAGATTATCATTACATTGTATAATATTTTGTCATGAAGGATCACAGAGTTCAGATAACAAAATGTGACTGCATAGTAACTCACAGCATTTTATAATCTAAACTATTAATCATTAGTATATGAATGAATCATTCATATAATAATGAAAAATAATTCATGGGCAAGTCCCAAACAGAAAAAGGAGCTAAAAGTGCTTCATAATTTGTTCGCTGTAGATAGTTGTCTTAAATTTAGTCCCTTATGACCTGGGCTGGATTTTAAATTAGTGATTTAGCAGTAAAAATGCCCGAAATCCACTAAAAATACTTCTAAACCATCTAGTCAACCTTCTACAAGAGTTCATATTTAAGTATGTTTATTTCATGATTGGTTGTGCTGGTACAAGGTTTTTCTAAATGTTGTTAATGTCATTTACATTTATGTTAAATAAAAACACACATTTAATCCCTTAAAGGCACCAATGCATTATTTATTTTTATGTAATATCATTTTTATGGTTAAGCTTAATCTTTATTAGTATTTGTAACTTTACTGCAGACAATTCTGAGCACATAATTAGATTGTGCTGCCTGCCGTTTCTTATTTCAACTGACGATTAGAAATTGTACTGAATTCAAAAACGTTTCCAGCTCAAGGAAAAATTCACATTCATGGACTAATATGTATCTCAGTCTCCCATCCTAACTTTATAATGCTTCCAGTAGATGCCTTTGAGCAAACCAGAAATATTAATAAATAGGACAGATAAAGAAAACAATCAAAATCCTACTGAGATAGTAACAAAAAAAAAGCAATCAAAACATTTGCTGGTGCTCTGAAATATTAGACATTCATTACAAAATCAGTGCACATCATAACTGTGAAGCAATAAGATCACTTACATGCAAAACTGAATTGCTTCGTAAAACTCCATTTATAATCTCCACATTCATACAAAGGCCAAATATTCTCCGAAGAGATTAAACTCACCTGGGTCTCTCTTTCTGATGTGACTTCAGAAAAGGAAATGTACTGATTCACAAGTAGTACAAGACACAGCAAACAGACCACAATTTCAGCTTAGTTAAAATGCACTGGGCAAGTCTCATAATACCCTGTTATGAGTCTGATTCACTAGTAGCGTACTTCAGTCTGCCCAAATTGAATAGATTATAATATTGTGTATAAACTATAAACTGATGTTCCATATGGTGCTACTGGCTCTTTAAATGTACAGTCAAGTCTGTGTCACTTATGAGATATCTATCCTATTAAGGCTGGAGTACTTTTAATCCCAAGGAGGAAGTGCATGAATGGAAGCAAGCAAGGCTGCCTGGGGTAGCAGGATATAAAGCTCCTAGGCTAAGTACAGATATCCAAAAAGCCAGAGGCTGAATCAATTCAGTTTTTGCAGGTTAGTGTAAATGGTATAACTTGAACTCAGAAGCAAGTGAACAGACATTCATTTTCCATTCTGGAAATGCAGTCATATGCCTGCAGTGGCTCAGTTGGCTATTTAAGGTAAATGGTTGGAAGATACAGTGCTGTATGTGGGTTGGCCAAAGGAAAAGGTCTCTCGAGAAAATATATATATTGGGGTTTTTCTCTTATATTACTCTGTGATTCTTATGAAAACAATAGACCAACAGAAAAACATTACCTTGTTCAGGCTAGACTTACTATTTCCCACCTGCTGGATAAACTGATTTTCCTAGGAGACATGTCTT
>NW_017729032.1:261480339-261481348 GCF_001723915.1 Gavialis gangeticus | reverse complement strand
GCAGTGGCTCAGGCCAGAAGTTGGGAGGTTAGAGCGTGGCCCCCAGCTGTCAGCCACTGTCAAAGAGAAGGGAGGAAGCTCGAAGGCGTTTCCTCACTCACAGCTTGAGCGGAGGGTGCAAGGTCAGGCTCCAGCCCAGGGCCAGCACACTGAGGCCAGGGGGAGGGGAGGCTTCCAACCCTTCTCCATGGGATATGGGATCCCAGCCCGGGGCTGGCCATGGGAGGGAAGCGGGGGCACCCCTGCCAGGCTCCCATCTTGGGCCACCATGCTGAGGGTTAGAGGGGGTTTAAACCCCATTCCTGGCCAGCAGGGGGACCCAGCTGGACCTGCCTGGTTGGGGGAGGGGGTGGGCAGCCCCTGCCAGGCTTTCCCATTCCTTGCTAGGGGAGGCAGTACCTGCCAGGTATCTGCCTTCGCTCCCTGCCTGGCAGGGAAGGCAACTTCTGCCAGGGTTTTGTTTCCAATGCTCTCTGAACAGGATCTGCGGCCATGCCCCACCCTCCCTGGCTGCACAGGACCCCAGCCCAGGTCTGAGGGGGTAGAGCCCCTTCCAGGCCCCTGCCCCCACCTCCCTGCTCAAGTTGAGATTGGGGGCATGGCCACGCTGAGTCAGAGAGGGAGTGGGGTTTAAAACTGCTCTTTGGCCTGGGACCCCAGATGGAGTTTGCCAGGGGGAGCAGGCTTTTGGCACCCCTCACTCAAATTGAATGCCACAGCCCAGGACCAGCAGGCTGAGGTGGGCAGTTGGTGGTTTAAACCCTTTCCTTAGCTGCAGAGGACCCCAGCCAGGGTGGGTGTGTGTCTCTCCTCACTGGAGTGGAGAGCAAGACATGTGGCCATGCCCTGCCAGGAGTTCACATGCAGAGGTGGAGAGGGAAGGGGTTTAAAGCCCTTTCCTGCCCTGCACAGCACCCCAGCTGGGGTCTGACTGGGGTGGGAGGCTAGGCAGCGCCTACCAGGCTTTTGCCCCTCTCTTGTACCCTGTTCGGGGGGGGGGGGGTTGGGG
>NW_017729032.1:261454008-261480222 GCF_001723915.1 Gavialis gangeticus | reverse complement strand
GTGCGGGGGGGGGGGGGTTGGGGACAGCCCCTGCCAGGCTTTTGCCTTGGCCCTACTCAAGCAGAGAGTGGGGTTGTGGCCATGCCCCATTCATGGTCTGGTACACTGAGAGAGTAACAGAAGGAGGGGTTAAACCCTTTATCATGCCTGCATGGGTCCCCAGCTAGGTTTGCCTCACTTGGGAAAGGGGGGGGGCAAAACCCAAGCAAAGGCTTCCCTCCCCCCTCCTTGAACAGGGACCAGGGGGCAGAAGCCTGGCAGGGGCTGTCCCCCCACCCCCTTCTAGGCAGACCCCAGCTGGGGTCCTGTGCAGGGCAGGGAAGGGTTTTAAACTCCTTCCTTCTCTGCCTCAGTATGCAAGCCCTGGGTGGGGCATGTCCAAGCTCTTTACTTCAGTAAGGAGAGATGGAGGAAAACCTAGCAGGGGCTGCCCTCTCCCCCCACTTGAATGGCAAGTGAAGGGAAGAAGCATGGCAATGCCTCCCCCCCACAGAACCTGGCTGGGGTCCCATGTGGCCAGGCAGGGAGTTTGACCCCCCCTTCTTCTGCCTCAGTCTGCCAGCCCCAGGCTGGGGCATGGTCACGCCCCCCCACCTCCACTCGATCAAGGCATGGGGCAAAAGCCTAGCAGGGGCTACCCTGCCAGGCAAAATCTGGCTGGGATCTTGGGCCAAGGAGGGGATTCAACCCCCCCCCTTCCCCCCATGTCTTAGCATCCAAGCCCCGGGCTTTCCCTTCCCTTGGGCCATGCAAACCCAGGATAGGTGGGCCTAGGAGTCTGTTCTCTTGGCTCCCGTCCCACTGGGCTGCAGGTACAGGCAGGAAGATGGCTAGGGGGCAGGGGCTTTACTGCCTCGGCTCTGTGCCAGCTGGCGTGGAGCCAGTCCTGCTCTGCTGGAGTAGACAGAACTGTATGGAGCAGACAGTGCCCAGGGCTGCAAAGCATCCTGGGATGCTGGGGGCCTGCAAGTTAACTTGAGTTGGGAGGGGATGTGGGACAGAAGTTAACTGAAATCAGTTAAGTCTGATATTACCTCCATCCAGGTGTATCTTAAACTGGGTTGGGCCATTTTGAAACCAGTCTGCACACTGAACTTCTATTCTGTTATAAGTTTAAATTAGTTTCCAGTCACTTAAACTGGTTTATGTGGAACTTTATTCCTAGCCATAGGATGTAGAATATGATGTACATAGGATGTAAAGTCCCTTATTGGACTTTATCTCAGGTCATCTATGTCCTGCTTTTTAAAAGCATCTGAGAACATTAACCTCTTCCTTTTTCCAAACATATGTTTAAAGTAACAGTATATTTATGACCTTTGTAATAAATTTCTTCTCCCTTATTTTGTTTGTTTTTGTTGGTTTCAATTGGCCATGAGCAAAGCATTTATAACATTTTTAAAATAATCTCTTAAATTGTTTCTATGAAGTTCTCTAGTGTCACAGGATTGTGTGTGTGTGTGTGTGTGTGTGTGTGTGTGTGTGTGTGTGTGTGTGTGTAGGACAGAGGACAGAAGTGTTGCTCTTTTCTTTATTCATTCACAGGGCAAATGTGTTTTATAGAAAACTTAGCAGATTTCTTGGCAATATTTGAACCTGGGGGTGCCATTATTATTTATTTGCATTATATTTATGCCAAGGCTCCAGCTGAGCCCCATGATGGTACATGCCTAGGGTGCTTGCTACAAGCATGGTGCAAGCACTCTGTAAGAAGTTGTGAGCTTTTTTGGGACAGGGACAATGTAAACATGCAAAACAGATTTGCAGTAGGGAACAGGAATGTGCTACACAAGCAGAATGGTGGTCTTCAAATATCATGTCAGTGACACACTTTTGGGGGAGAGGTTTTATATTTCTGAGGATAAGACTTTGCTAGGAGCATACTAGTAGTTAGGTAGAAAAAGAAGAGAAAGAGAGGAAACACTGAAGATGGTGAAGACCAGTCAGGGGAAAGGGGAAAAGGAAGGATAGCGAGGAAATGAATTTGAAGAGCAGGTGGAGGAAGTATAAGGTGAAGAGACTGTGCAGGCATAATGGAGAAAGCATTGCTGGGTTTACTCTTTGATTCCTTCTTCCCTAAATTTTCTTCCTTTCTTTCCCTGATTCCACATGCCTGGTGAAGGTCTGCAAAGCTGGCAGTGGGCTCTGGGAAGGGCAAGGAGAGGTAACCCAGCTGCTCCTTCTGTTTGGCTCAGTCTTAGTGTGCTGCCCAAGTGATTCGGGTGTCACTGGAGTTTCCCCTTCAGAGATAAAAGCGTCTATCTTAACTATTTTGTATCATACCCTGCCTCCATTATTTTCACTCATTCCCTGCTGCCTCCCTTGTGACGACACAATCAGTTCCTTTGCAGATTTCAGTATTTGCACATCACAGCTTTAACTGGCATTTCTGCGAGGGCTACATGAGAATAATTTTATTTCATTTTCTGGAATCCTGAATCAGTGAAACAACCTCTAACAAAAGGAAACATGGCAAAGTGCCTCAGGAGACTCTGACAGCAGCAACAAAGGCCTAAGAAAATGAAGGTAGCTGAGGAGTTTTATAGCAATGTTATTGTTTCCTATGTTTCATTTTAATTTATTCTTTTTATAGCCGGAACACTTGTAGATTAGATTTAAACCAATTATAAAAGAGGCTACAAATACAGCTTAAAGAAAAGGAGGGTATTGCCTTGTATTCTTTCATTCCTTTGGTTTAGGCTGTCCACTAATGTGTGTCCACTTCAAATTAGAATGCAGAGTTAACATAAGCTTGGGCATTGATGTAACAGAGGATCCTGCTCCCAAAATGTTGTTGCTCCACTGTTGAGAATTATTGATTTAATACATTTCTAATTATATATTGATAAGGTCTTGGGTCAATTCTTCAAAAACTTTTTTTTCTTGACTGGTACAGAAAAATCTGATCACTCTTCCAGCCTAATGCATTCTTATATCTTAGAAATAATAAAAATTATTCCAGTCTGCCTGATTTACAGGGGGAAAAAAGCAAAGCAAAAATATCCTTGATACTGCAGGTTACATATATATATATAACTTGCAGTATCAAGGATTTTTTTGCTTTGCTTTTTTTCCCCTGTAATCAGGCAGACTAAAATCACTTTTACTCATATGTAATCTGTCTGTCTGTCTGTCTGTCTGATTTTTCTTGTTGAAATGGTACTCTGCAACAGATAATCAGATCCAGTAAAGCCAACAGAAAGAGTCTTATCCAACTTCCTTTCATCTAAAGGGGCTGCTTATTTAAAGTTTATGACTCCTTAAATCCTGCCATAGTTAACCATTTAACTTCTGACTATATCATAATTAGGAATCTATGTTAAGTATATAAGAAGTGCAGTGCTGGGTGAGACCAGTGGTCCATCTGTTCCAGTATCCTGTCTTTGACAGTGGCAAAGTGAATAATATACAGGGAGAACATTGAACTGGATATCTCTAGAGTACTCTAAATTAAAAAGATCTAAATTAAAAGTATTAAAATTATCTCCCTTTATCTTTGTCATGTCATGGACTGGAGTATGAGAAGAGAGGTGAGAGTTTGGTGGATTTCTGTGCAGATATCCCTGTAGTTGGTACTCTGGCTTAGGACTTAAAAAGCTGTAGCTCTGACATTCAGGTTTCATGGGAGACCTGGACTCAACAAAGTCTATATCAGTATGGATCAACAACTTCTGTTCTGTGACTAACCTGGAACTATCATTGCTTTATTTTGAAAAGATCTTCTATGTTAGTGGAGGCAAACCTTTCAGCAGGTGTGTCAAAATTAAGCCTGCACTCTCCCCAAGTGGCACTCTGATCCTCTTCCTCTGTTTTCTTTTCCCTTTCCTGTGCTCCCAGCCTGGTCTGCCATGTACCATGCACAGGGTCTGCCTATGTCACTTGTCACACACCATCCCCATTTTACACTAACCTGGCAGAGTCCTGTGAGCTGCACATGGCAGCAGGGAGTGGAGAAGGCAGCCAGCTTCATCATATGGCACGCATGTCCTCAGAGTTGCATATGAACCCTGCACAGACCCCATCCATATCCTGTCCACAACCCTGCCACATATACAAAGCCACCCTCCCAATCTACCATACACCCCCACAGCCACAACCCCTCACAAACTCCACACTCACACACTTCACCATAAACACACCCTCACGCTCCCAGCCACATCCCACGCACTCCTCCACACACAATATACAATTAATAGATTTCATAGACATTGGGGCTGGAAGGGACCTCAGAAGATCATTGAGTCAAGCCCCCTGCCCCAGCTGGGGTCAAAGGATCCCAGCAAGATAAACATCCACATGTCTCTTAAAGGAGTCCAGTGTAGGCGCTTGTACCACCTCTGGAGGTAGTCTATTCCAGGCCTTTGAGGCTTAGACAGTAAATAAGTTCTTCATTATGTCTAGCCTGAAATGGTCTTGAAGGAGTCTGTGACCATTTGACTTTGTCATCCTTTGGGGCACTCTGGTGAACAGGCGTTCCCCTGGGTCCTGATGTACACCGCTTATATATTTATAAGCATCCACCAGGTCCCCCCAGAGCCTGCGCTTTTCCAGGCTGAAGAGTCCCATGGCTCTCAGCCTCCCATCATAAGGCCTATTCTCCTGCCCCCTGATCATGTGCGTGGCTCTCCTCTGGACTCTCTCAAGCTTCTCCACATCCTATTAAAATTGTCTTGCTCAGAATTGGATGCAGTAGTTCAGCTGCGGCCTCACCAAGGCCGGGTACAGTGGAGGATGAAATCCTAGGATTTGCTTGAGAAGAATCTGTGGATGCAAGCCATAGTTTTGGTCACTTAACCCGCTGCAGCATCACATTGGTGTCTCATATTCATCTTGTGGTCAGTCATGACTTGGTGGTCTTTTACGATCAGATCACCAGATCATTAGATGCAGGGGTAGCAGTGGACTTAGTCTTCCTGGACTTCTGGAAGGCTTTTGACACTGTCTCTCACCCCGTTCTCATTAAGAAAATGGGGGGCTGTGGTGTAGACTCCCACACAGTCAAATGGGTCCCCAGTTGGCTGGAGGGCTGCACCCAGAGGGTGGTAGTGGATGGGTCCTTCTCAACCTGGAAGGACGTGGGCAGTGGGGTTCCGCAGGGCTCGGTCCTCGGGCCTGCACTGTTCAACATCTTCATCAGTGATTTGGACGAGGGGATAAAAAGCACCCTGTTCAAATTTGCTGATGACACTAAGATGTGGGGGGACGTGGGCACACTAGAAGGAAGCAACAGGCTACAATCAGACCTAGACAGGTTACAAGGGTGGGCGGATGAGAATAGGCTGGGATTCAACACAGACAAGTGCAAGGTGATGCACCTGGGGAGGAACAACCGGCACCATACCTACAGGTTGGGGAACTCCCCTCTTGTCAGCACGGAGGCGGAAAAGGATCTTGGAGTCATCATTGACTCCAAGATGAACATGGGCCGGCAGTGTGGGGATGCAGTCAGGAAGGCCAACCGCACCTTGTCATGCATCCACAGATGCATCTCGAGCAGGTCCAAAGAGGTGATCCTCCCCCTCTATGCGGCACTGGTCAGGCCACAGTTGGAGTACTGCGTCCAGTTCTGGGCGCCGCACTTCAAGAGGGATGTGGACAGCATGGAGAGGGTCCAGAGGAGGGCCACTCACATGATCAGGGGACAGCAGGGCAGGCCCTATGAGGAGAGGCTACGGGACCTGAACCTGTTCAGCCTCCAAAAGAGAAGGCTGAGGGGGGATCTTGTGGCCTGTTATAAACTAGTCAGGGGGGATCAGCAGGCATTGGGGGAGTCACTGTTCCCCCGAGCACCGCCAGGAGTGACCAGGAATAACGGTCACAAGCTGGCAGAGGGTAGGTTTAGGTTAGATATCAGGAGGTGCTACTTCACGGTCAGGGCAGCTAGGGTCTGGAACCAACTTCCAAGAGAAGTGGTGCAGGCTCCTACCCTGGGGGTTTTTAAGAGGAGGTTAGATGAACACCTTGCTGGGGTCGTTTGACCCCAGTACTCTTTCCTGCCATGGCAGGGTGTCGGACTAAATGATCTGCTCAGGTCTCTTCCGATCCTAGAAACTATGAAACTATGACCCACAAGTCCCTTTCGGCTGTGGTACTAGCAAGCACAGCACTGCTAAGCCTATAAGCGTGCTGAGAGGTTTTTTTTTCTCAAGGTGGAGTACGTTGCATTTTTTGGTGTTGAACTCCATCAGGTTTTCATCCACCCATTTTCTGAGCCTATCTAGGTCGGCCTGGATCACCATCCTATCTTCAGGTATGGATGTTCTACCCCAAAGTTTGGTGTCATTGGTGAACTTGGCTAGTCCGCTTCTGATACCAATGTCCACATCATTAATAAAGATGTTAAAGAGTATAGGCCCAAGGACGGAGCCTTGGGGGACCCCACTGGTCACTGTGCACCACGATGATTTACTTCTGTCTATTACCACTTTCTGGCTCTGATCTTGGAGCCAATTCCTCAGCCATCAGACTGTGACATAGCTGAGGCTGCAGTTGGCCAATTTTTCCATGAGGAGATCAAGGGACACCAGATCAAAGGCTTTTTAAAAATCAAGCTATATGACATCAATCTCTTCTCCCTTGTCCAGGTGATATGTCACCTGGTCATAGAAGGAGATGAGATTAATCAGGCAAGACCTACCCACAACAAACCCATGCTGGCTATCCCTCAGGATGTTGCCATCAGCCTGCTTGTTAAGAATGGTCTCTTTGATAATTTTTTCCAAGAACTTCTAGAGGTCAGGTAGTTCCCTGGATCTACTTTCCTCCCTTTCTTGAGGATAAGTAACACATTGGCCTTCTTCCAATCTTTGGGCACTTCACCTGAGTGCCAGGAGTTCTCAAAGATCCATGCCAGTGGCTGAGCTATGATGCCTGCCAGCTACTTAAATACCCTGGGGTATAAACTATCTGGGCCAGCTGATTTGAAGGTGTCCAGCCTCTCAAGGTGTTCCTTCACATGGTCAACATTGACGTAGGGTAACAATTCTCCTTCACCCTGTCCATACCGTACCATACTGAGCAGGGCTGTCCTTTGGGGCTGATGAAAAACCAATGCAAAATACCCATTAAGCACTTGGCTTTTTCCTGGCCATCGGTTGTCAGTTGTCCCATTTGGTTTAGCAGGGGCCCAGTGTTACCCTTGCTTTTCCTCTGGCTCCCCACATATCTAAAAAAGGACTTTTTATTATCTTTGATGCGTGTAGCCAGTCAGAGTTCAGCCTTGGCTTTCCTGGTTCACTCCCTACAGGTCTGGACCAGTGCAGAATACTCCTCCTTTGGGGTGGGTCCAGCCTTCCATCCTTTATAGGTCTTTCTTTTTAGATGCAGGAGGTCCACAAGTTCTCTGCAGAGCCAAGGGGGCTGCTGTGCCCTTTTGCTGCCTTTTCTCCGAGATGGGATAGACATTGCTTGTGCTTTCAGGATCGCCCCCTTGAGCAGCAACCACTCATCCTAAACTCCCCTCACCTTCAGGTCGTGGTCCCTTAGGGCCTCACCAACAAGCCTCCTGAGCTTGTCAAAGTCAGCTTTGTCAAGGACTTCAGCATTGCTGACTGACTTGCCAGCTTTACGGCGGATAGTGCAAGTGATCAGCTCATGGTCACTGTCTTCCAGCTTCCCTTCCAGAGACAGTGTCATCACAACATCTCAGATTATTTAGGGATGGTCAGAGATAAAAGAATACAATCATTAAGTCACTGCCTAGATCAAAGATTGTGATTACAGTAAGACTGCTTTTTCCCCATTATGCAATCACCTGTATATAGACTACACACACATACATAAATCAGGGCATTTTTTTAAACATAATTTAAAATATGTTATAGTAGATATTTGATTTTAGCACATGATTTGTTTTTTTTTCCCATTCCAAAATGGTAAGCCCCCTCCTCCCAAAAGGAATACTTCCAGGGCAAGTGGAGGGATTCCCGGTGGAAGAGGTCAGGGGGGTAGGGGACAGGACTTCTGGTCTCAGGATGGCAGCCATGGGGAAGGGCACCTGTCAAGGGGTGGGGCTACCATTGTGGTCCTCCACAGCTCACCAAAACTCATTAAACGGCCCTTCAGCTGAAATAATTTTCCACCCCTGTGTTAGAGCCGTGTTGCATGGGACACTTAGCACATGTTAAGTGCACTTAAAATACCATCATCTGCATGCTCAAGCAGGATAACACTATAAATGCTCTCATATCATATTGTATCGTACCAAAGTTGTGCCTGTTTAAATGAGGAGTGTTTTCAGATGGTATTAAGTAACATGTTTTGAGCTAACATGGGATTGTTTCATGGAGCAAATGTGAACAATTGTGGTCCTGGGGCTGAGACTGACAAACAGTTGTTTATCTAGTCCCAGACCTGGGGCTGTACCAGAGTCTCCAACTGGCTCCAGTGTGGTCCCAGGGCTGAGACTGATTTTTTTTGGTCCCAGCTGTGGGATCATGCCAGTCTCCAGCCAGCTTTAATGCAGTCCCTGTGCTAAGACTAACAATCAGCTGATTTTTTGGTCTCAGCACCAGGAATGGACTGGAGCCACTTAAAGACACTGGTGCAGTCCCAGCCTGGGAATGAAAATCAGCTGATTTTAGGTCTCAGCCCCAGCACTGCACCTGAACCAGTTCAAGCCGGTGCACAGGCTGGGACCAACAATATACTAACCGTGCATCCCAACCCCTCAACCACAACAGAGTCTTGAATTGGCTCCAGTGGGGTTCCAGGGCTGGGAGTGATAATTAGCTGATCTTTCAGTCCCAGCTTCAGCACAGCACTGGATCCAGTTCAGGACTCTAGTGCAGTGCAGGGACTGGGACCAACAGTCCTCTATCATAGTAAGCATTACTGTGCAGCCACTAGGAACATGTTCTGACTTCTAATATAATAATGTTTACTACGACCTCAGATAAAACATGGGCTGAGTGTCCTATGCAACACTGCCCCTTTATATTTCACAAGGCAGCTAGTTTCTGTGAGATTTCTAGTACAGCGCTGTACTGATCTGGATATTTGTGAAGGCACACTGATATTGAATTCTAGTAATTTTGGAAGAACTGTCACCTTGTTAGCTTTTCATCTGTCTCCGTTGTGTTATTCATTAGATACTAGTCACTGGACTACCTAAGCCCAGGTACCAACCCAAACATTCTTATGATGAAATCTGAAAAAAATTAGAGAACTTAAGGGAAAAGGAAGGTAGAATACAAAGCATTTCTTGATGCAAAAAAAACCATTTTATTCTTCTTGGAGTCTGGGACTGCTCCAAGAAGACTGCTTTGGGGCGGAGTGGGTGGGAATTTGAAAGTGTGAGAGGAACGTGCTGCTCACAGGTGCACAGGGCAAAGATAAACCATGCCAGACAAAAGGAAAAAGGGGGACACATTAAGTTACAAGAGTGTTAAAGAATCTCTAATATAAGCTGAAAGTTTTTCATGTGACTGGGTGACTAGTTATAAGGGCACAGCCTGAACCTGACCACAACAGCATCCCTTCTAGAAATGTAGCAAAAGCAGGAAGAGATTTAAAGCTTATTTGTTCTGCCTGAGCAACATCTCAGATTATTTAGGGATAGTCAAAGATAAAAGAATACAAGACAGATATTCATTCTCTTAGGCAGAATCAAGCTAAGCAAAAGGAGAAAATTAACCCAGCTGATTGCAGCTGTCATAAGTCAGACTTTGTAATTACTTTATCAAAGCATAGGTAATTTGCAGTTAAAGCTATTGCTGTGGGGTCTTCAGCTGCCCTGGATGTACAGTTGGTCATCACAGTTCTGTTGATGTACGCCTGGTTGGAGCAAGACTTGATTATTCATGTGGTTCCTGGGAAAGTGATGCAATATTTTTTTTCTTATGGGTCTGACTGTAATGAATGGAAGGGTGCTGAGTTTAGAGGAACCAGAAAGCCAAACTGGGGTGTGCTGGAGGGGTTATTTTACAAAATAAAAAGACCAACCCTGGGGATAATGAGAAAACAAGCACATAAGTGAGAGAATAATTGAAACAAAAATATTTATTTTTATATGCTACAGGCAAACTTGAAATTATTTCAAATTCAGAAGTTCTTTAGCTTTAGTCAGGTTTGCAAACCTTTTAGTAAACATGGGTTGAATGTTGAAATTGAATCACATGGAGCAAATTTCAAGCAAACGTGATGTGGGTTTATAAGTTGAAGTAGAAACCATACAAAATGCAGTGATTTCATATGGTTTTGACCAGAGATTAGGTTAAGCCTGGCAATTTACTTATAACTTCACTTTGGCCAGTTACAGACATTACACTTTTACTGGTATAAGTGATCAGAAACTGGTCTTTACCAATAACAGAAGAGAAGTTTGGTGCATGCAGAGTGGTTTAAAAATGGCAGAACCTGAACTAAGTTTTGCACCCCCCCACCCATCCCCACCACCAATGGGCGAACGTGTATTCTGTTACCTACCAATCTAAACTACAGCACTTACAGAAAACCGCATAACTTAGATAGAGTCCTCCTTGGCTTTTTGAATGCTTGTACCTGCCCTGTGAGAACCCATGCATATTTGAAAAGGCAAAGGTTTCCAAAGGCTTCTCCTCTTCTATTAGAAGAAACTGCAGACCTTGCCACCATTTCAATAATGCCAGTAGTAAAAAAAAATGGAGGGAAATGACTTTGTATAAAAACTTAAGGGTGTCAATAACTTGCTGTATTTTGAAGGAGTCACATGTTATGTACCCCTTACAGTTATATAAATAAGCATTTCTAAAGCATCTGTATTTAAGAAGAACATTTCAAGGCAGTCTTTTCCCCCAGGACCAGTTTTAAGCACAACAAAGACAAAATCTGCCCTCCTGGGAGGTCTGGATTAGCTGAAGCTAATTAGATAATTTATGAACCGATTCTCATCTTTGACATCACAACAAGATAGCAAGATGCATCAGGCATGACAGCCAAATCTATCCAGTAGTAGATACAGGAGAGAACAGCCTTGTGACCTCCTTGAATATGGGACCACAGGAAGGGTCCTCACACACACTTGGGCCCTGTAGTAACCTTGGTAATATGTAGTTTCATCCCTTTAAATAGATTCCCCACAAAGGATGCCACAAATTACTGCACATGCTGTGTGCTGCTCTGACTGGAGGCACAGAGCCAAAGTCTGAATAAATATAACCACCCAAGAAGTGCAATAATAATCCCTTATGAATACATCCCTTATGAATACATTGTCTGAAGTGCCTTACTGCTGTTATGAAATGGAAATCATAATAATATAGACAGGAGTCAGAGCCATCTGCACACTGGGTGCTCTCACTATGAAATAGCAGCCAGTTAGTGAGCTTCAGGTGTATTTGCCTAAAACTTCTAGTCAATATTAATAACAGCAAATAATTAAAGAAGTATGAAGCTAAACCATCAAATAAGGAATTTGCTCAGTAAAGAACTATGATTACTGGGGTGTGACTCTAAAACCTTGTTAAAAAGGGGGCTAGTCATTTGAGTAATGAGATGTATCTTTTTCATATGGCAGTATGGGAGAACCCAACTATTTCATGGGTTTACATCCTTATCCTGTGTGAAGATGAAGTTTTGCAGATTAATCAGAAGGACACAGAGCCACAGCAAAAAGCTGCACAGGGCTACTGAGGTGTCCCAGAAGAGTAGAGAAACTGTGGCTTTTGAAATAAGCACAGCAAGCATCCAAGTGGTTCATCCTTAATTCAGGAACTTGCTGCAAATTATGTGGGTTGCAAACCACCCAGATACAAATGATCCAGGTTCTACTGTGCCACTATTATTTAGCCTCCTCATTCCAGTGCCACAAAACTGAAGATATCTCAAAATAGGGAACAGTTGTGTTAGGGTATAAAACTAGATACGATTTGATCCATACTGGTAAAAAGGCTCTGCCTCCAATAGAAGCATGAACATATTGTACGTTATGCGGTAAGTATAATTTAGTGCATTTGTATTCTACACCACATGCTATGCTTATTAAAATATCTATAAATAATAGGCATATAAAATACAACAATGTGTTCATTGGTTTTTGAAATAAAAAATATGGTTTTTGGTTACAGCATTTCTTTATATATCCTGAGAGAAAAATGTTCTTTTACAGGCAACTTTTAAACTGGTTTGACTCTACTTGCTCCTTTTATGGAATTATGACAAACTAAATTGTTTGAGAGATTGTTCTGTCCAAATAATAAAATCCTCAACAACTGGACTGTCAGTGGCTTGGTCTGTTGGGTTCTGGCTTTTTAAAATATTTTTTCTCTTGAGAGGGTAGAAGGTTGTGATAAATTATTGCTTCATAACAGAGAAGACTGATTTGATTTTTTAAAAGCTCATTTGAGGGCAGTAGTGGCCACTAGTCTGAACAGCAATTTTAATGGCTCACTAAACATGCATTCATTAATGCTGGTTGTACTGTTTGGGACTAGTTTAGCTAAGGTTGCAAAATGCTTAGGTTTCCATTTAAAGTCCTCATTCTTTATCAGGATGTGTAAATAGAGACTTCTGCTTCTGTGTGTATAGAATCTCACTGAGTTCAACTAAGCCCTCAGTTCCCTAGTTTCTTGCATACAACATGCCTGGAGTACTGTGTCCAGTTCTGGATGCTGCAGTTCAAGCGGGATGCAGACAACCCAGAGACGGTCCAAAGAAGAGCCACTCGTCTGATTGGAGGCCTGCAGGGAAGGCCCTATGAGGAAAGGCTAAGAGATCTTAACCTCTTCAGCCTCTCCAAGAGAAGGCTGAGAGGGAGCCTTGTGGTGGCATACAAATTCATACGGGGAGAGCAACATGAAGTAGGCAATGATCTGTTTACCAAGGCACCTCCTGGAACAAGGAACAATGGCCATAAGCTTTTGGAGAGTAGGTTTAGGCTGGACATTAGAAAAAATTTCTTCACGGTCAGGGTTGCCAGGATCTGGAGTGGGCTTCCAAGGGAGGTGGTGCTTACTCCATCGTTAGGGGTCTTTAAGAGGAGACTGGACAGGCATCTGGCTGGGATCATGTGATCCCAGGTTTGGTGACCCTTTTCTTGTCCACCAGGGCAGGGGGTCGGACTAGATGGCCCACTGAGGTCCCTTCCGACCTTAGAATCTATGAATCTATGCCCTGGAATAAGACACCTACCTTTCTGCTGAAAGGCAGAACAAAGGAAAAAAGTAAGTAACTGAGGAGCAGCAGCTAGAGAACCAAGCATTCTTATTGTTCTGCTCCTAGTAGATTGTACACACAATTACTTTTGCTTTCACCCAGCAGAAACTACCATTACCATATTTTCTTGCTTATAATTCACACCCCAATTTCCAGCAGTTGTTTTGTTTTTGGGGGGAAAATGTGCTATGTGGAAGAAAATATGGTATGGCATATAAAATATCTGACATTAATGGGAATGCACGCAGATGCAAGAGGGGACATGTCAGTGGATTTACAAACAGGAGTGACTGCTAATTAAATTTATCACACATAACGAGGAAGATAGTGAAAAACATTCCATGAACGATTTGTTAAATTCCAACATGAAGGCAGTTAGACCATGTTTGTACTTTTATTTTATTTTATTTTATTTTATTTTATTTTATTTCATTCTTGTTTGGCTTTTTACGGACAAAGTTTTCAGTGCAAATAAGCTTTTAGCTGCTTAGAGAAATAGATAGTAGCCGTGTAATATTCTCTTTCATGCACGATTGTGTTACTCGTACCTGCAGTGCTCATAATATAGGCGATCTGAGAAGTGAAATTAGTGTAGATCCTGCATTAAGGATGTTAGGAGGTAGAGAATAGAAAGAAGCAGTGTTGAAAAAGTAAAATGGTTTGATTATAAGCAAGGGAAGACGGGGTCTAGCCTGAATGTTCCAGGTGAATGAAACTGGAGACCAGGAAATACAATACAGAAACAAGACAGTATAATCTGGCAATAGGCCCAAGCAATTGAGCACAAGACATTAGACCAGGGTATGTCGCTACAACCTTGGCAAATAGGATTGTGAAAGTTTATGTAAATTTTTGGGAGGTGAAAGTTGCAAGGAAAAAATAAACAAAGTCTGTTCTAACCTGCACGTAAATCTTGTTTTCCTTGACCTGTCTGATTCAACCACAGAACTATCCTCTGTAGGGCTTACAAAAAGCACTGTATGGGGCCATGAAGAGCTGCACCATCCCTGTGGAAGCGTGACTGCTTTGACAGGATAGTACAGATTGTTCTTGCTGGACAAGCTGCTGCATAGTGCAGGGCATGGCTCCCAGTACCCTTGTTTAGGCTATTTGCTCATAGTAAACAAAAAATGGTGAACAGCCCAAGCTTGGAGTGGCGGCAGGGGGAAGGAGGGGCAGGGGGAGCTATTGCAATTAGCACATGCTGGAGAGGATTCTTAGGTCTCCACCGGCCATGTGCACATGTAAGGTCTGATAATAGTCAGGCCCTTACACAGGGAACAGTATTTAAATCCAGGATCCATGTGCTCAGGCAGAATGTAATGCTCTGCCTTGTGGATAAGAGAAAGGAGTACAGGCAACCCCCACTTAACACAATTTTGCTTAGCACTACTTTGCTATAGCGCTCATTTTAAATACATACCTCATTGCACTTGGCACTCAGTGAGTTTCACTATAGTGTGAGCAGGCAGGCAGAAGGGGTAGGGAGAAGTGGTAGTGGTGATGAGAAGCAGCGAGTGGGTGTGCAGGCATGACATGAGCACGGGGCCCAACTGGTGCCCCAGGGCCAGGGCCAGCAGGGGCCCAGGGTGGGGCGGCAGGAGCATGGGGCCCAGACTGGCACGTGCTGCTGGAGTGGCTGGCTGGCCAGTTGGCGAGTGGATGAGAAGAAGCAGTAGCAGCAGCAATGAGAAGCAGTGAGTGGGCACGCCGGTGTGAGCAGGTAGCCCATGCCAGGGCCAGTGGGGCAGCAGGAGTGTGGGGCCAGGGCTGACATGTGGCTGAAGTGGCATGAAACAGCAGTAACCAATTATATTTCTTTACATTAAATCCTATGGTGTCACTTTGTGGTGCACTAATTTATTAGAATTATGTTTCTGGGGTCTCTGTAATTCTATCAATGTACTAATGTACTGTTTGTGTCACTTGTGTTTCTATACAGAGCTCTATCTCTCCCCAATGTAGCTACCTTTCAGGGCTTAGTTTCAACTGGGTTCTTCCAGCCACAGAATCAGTCGAAAACACACACACACACACACACACACACACACACACACACACACACACACACACACACACACACACACACACACACACGTGTTAACAGACATCTGAGCAGGCAGAGTCAATCCGCACTTCCAAGCTGAACATATGCCACAGACTCAGCACCCTCCCACTCTCTTTATCTCTTGCCACAATTGTCATGGTAGTAACCCCTTAATGAGCAGACCCCACCGGATTTTGGGGCATTATAGGGATCTTTGGCTTCGGTAAGAGGAGTGTTGTTGGAGAGCAATTGGGGAAGTCGAGGAAATGAAAGGGTGAATGAGATTTGGAGAGAGAGTATGGCAACCAGCTTGACCATGAAAGTTATTTTATTGTCAGGTATATGAAATTTATAATGTTACTAATAGTAATAGCCATACAAAGACAGAAAAACCAAACAAAACAGTTACAATATTGCACAGTTTCAGTTGGGTATTTGGGAAAATCTAGCTCAATTTTGATCAACAAAAGTCAAGTTTAGAAAGCTGTACCGGAGAGAGAAGAGAGAGTCCTTGGGTCTCACCACTCAGTGAAGCTTGAATCGGTCAAGGTTCCCAGGTGTTGGTTGGAGCTTGTAGACAAGCTGCTCATCTTATGGTCCAGAGTGCTTGAGACAGACAGAGCCCCCAGTACGATCAGTGAAGATATTCCAGGCAGAAAATGGAGAAGGTAAAGTCCCCGAGGTACTGGTCCAGCTTTTGGATCCAAGCAGCAGAACAGAAACTTGAGCTTGGGTATGGGTTCTTGTAGGGAAAAAACAATGGTTCAAGGGAGACCACTGGATTTGTTTATGGGTAAATGATGGCTCAAGGGAGTATACCAGAGTTGTTTTGTTTATGTTGGACAATAGGAACTGATCATTCCTGGCTCTTGGCTCTGTTACTCCAAGGTAGCTCACAATTCAGTCAGGCAGATTCAGTATTCTGGGTTACCAATAAAGGATTCATCACTAGAACTGGTCTGATAAATACTGAGCTGGGTGTGTGCAGGTGTGGGTTGATTAATATCTGGAGCAAAGATCCTCCATCATGCAGTACTCCCCTGCTTTTCTGGTCCCAGAGTTTAGTGCAGTCCTTGCCTTGGAACCTCTGGCCTCTGCTCTGAATGCTGATGGAGGTGCTTCCCTGTTCCATCTTTGCAAATGAGACATGGGGAGTTGCCTTAATCCTGTCACCCTTGTCCAAAGGGGTGTAGGTGTGTCTCCCACTGCATCTTCATTGCTTTTTGTAATTCCTTCTTCTGATCAGGAGGGTGGGGTGTCACTTGTGAGTCTGACAGCTGTGTTCTATGCCAGGGTTCCCCAGGAACACAGACCTGACAGGTAACAATGGGAAAATGGGGTTCGCTTAGCGCGGTTCCACTTAATGATTGGATTTTTGGAACCAATTAAGAGCACGTAAGCGGGGGTTGCCTGTACAATTCTTATGAGCCTACTTATTAGTTACTAGCTTTCTCAGCTCAAAAGTCTTGTCTGCTCTTTGGAGTTGCTAGTACTACACTCAGGGTCTGAATTACACTTTGACTCTTAAGGGGGGTGGTCTTGGGGGAGGAGGTCTTGGGGGAGTTTAACACTAAGTTAAACTGATTCAGTGATTAACAAGTCCACCTAAGTGAAGGATGAATTTTATCACAGACCTGCCCCCCCACCCCGGTTTATGATTTTCAGATCTTACAGTGGGCTCTTGTCTCTTATGGGGTGACCCCCCCCCCCTTCTCCCAAGCTCCCTCCTAATTTGGACCCTGACTATACTAGCATAACTCTGGTGGCAGAGATCCCTGGTAAAGATACAGGGAGTTTTTCTCCTAGCATAGTTACAACATCTGTCCAAATAACATTAGATATGCTGGCAGAAGCCCCACATTCAGACAGCAGACATGAAGGCTTGACTACATCACTTGGGAGAAAGCGGTGATCTCTTTATGCCCCTACTAACATAGCTATCCTGGCAAAGCTTTGAGGGATAGACCAGATCTAAGTATCCCACCAGGATGCCAGTTGGAGCAAACGTCTTAATAAATGATAACTTTAGATTTATTTTTTGTAGAAAAACATCACCTTAAACTAAATGCAGCTACTTATCCAATTTAACACATGCTAATGGGTGAGATCACTCTGCCATCCCTGAGGTCACCAAGAAATTCAAGTAGAATGCTGCTGCAGGCACATACTTTAAATCAGAAAAGCTGCTCAGGCTAGTTCTTAACACTGGTGGCAACAAATGAATAGCCAAGGATGGGATTAAAGCATGAAAAATAATATGTTGAAAGCACTGTATTAAATATTTTATTTTTTTTCCTCTGCTTTAACGCCTTTTGTATGTACAATATTAGAAGGTGCTTTTCCTTGTGGAAGTTTATGCAATTTCACTAATAACATATTAAAACTGTGAAAGAACAGTATTTTTTTTATCTACTTGTTTCCATAAATACATGTTGGGAAAGTGGTTTACACTGCTATTATGACTGTATTTCTTGGGCATTTGCATCAGTCTTCTTTATAGGAGTGAGTCTGTGAAGTGCTTATTAGTATTAAGAGGGCTTATATCAGTACCTCTTTTAGATCAGAGGTGGGTGACCTGTGGCATGCATGCCCCAGTAGTGTGGACAGCTTCAGAGAGGGGGTAGAAGACATAGCAGCAGATTGGAAAGGGGATCAGAGTGGCACTTGGGGAGGGCATGGGACTTAATCTGTGGCACACCTGCCAAAAAATGTTAATCCTCACTGTTCTTTATGATGTGTGTAGCTCATGATTTTCAAAAGTGATGAGTACCTACAATTGAATTTGAAATAACTGGGATCACCCCAAATACATCAGAGTATAAAAGTGGGATTTTCAAAAGTGTTTGGGTCCTGGTTTGACTCCCATTAATTTCAGTGAAAGTTTAGCTATGCTCATGCTGAGGACTTTTGAAAATCCCACCCACAGTGCATATCAGTGAAAAGCTGCATTTCATAGCTGGGATATTATGGAAGCATATCACTATAGCAAATTTACACCACTCTACTTTGTATAATGACTTTCTTTTAAGGAAGGATGAGCATCATCTCAGATAGACATGCCAGGAAGTAAGCATTTATGCTCTGACTCATTATTGTGACAGTGCCCTGGATAGGTCTAAAGAGGCTCCATACTAATGAGGATGTCCTCTCTCAATAGCAGCAGCCTAAGTATTTTTTAATGGATGACATTATAGAACATTTAATGCATTTAGGCACCTGTTCAGATATTTAAAAACACCTTAATAAATGAAGCCTACTAAGTTAAATACTATTAAATAGTAGAATGACTTCACTGAATAGCATTAGTTATACAGTACCATTACCACACTGGAATTGCTTGCAGAGGAAAGAAAAGAAAATTGCAACTGTGGATTCCTTTTTAGAATCCAGCTGTTGAGCGTTCAGTTCATGTAAGCATGTCTCAGCCAGTCTGCTTTGAGAAAAGGAAAATAAGGTCATATTTAGGCCACATTTGAACTTTCTGAGAGAGTTGAGGCTTTAATTCTGATGCTGTGGCCAGCTTCTAACCCATGTAGTTACATTCTGTCTCCCTAAATTTCACATTCTTTGTGGTTTAATCCGGATACACTCTTCCTGTGCTTGCTTTTTAAAAATAGCAGTTCTCACCAATTGGTCAATTCCCTTCCTTCTCCTTCCCCTTTCACAGAATTCCAAAATACCCTTGCTTTTTCCTTGGTACCATGAGAAATACACAAGTCCTGAGAAAATATAATATACCCTGCACCCATCTGTATGCCTCATTCCTCTTTGGGATGGGTTCCTGTCCTCTAGCGATGTCTGGGATTCTCATGGCTTGTTTCATGAACCAGGGTCCTTCCATCTCAGCTTAGCTTTTCTGGTTGATCCTGCAACTGAATCAGACTCCCATTCCATCCCACTCTAAAAAGACACTACTTTCATTTGCTGCCTCGTCCAAAGCTTCTTATACGTGTCTCTGAGTTTCAGTTTATTTGGCCCTTTTCCAACACTTGGCTCCTTAGATCTACCTTTGATTACTTTGGTTACTTTTCAATGCTCCAAACTTCAGACAGTAAAAATAAAATTTGTTCTCTTCATCTTTAGCTAACTTGTTTTATTCATGTCAACATAAGAGCATTAAAATGTAATGACTAATTACTATCCTTGATCTAAGCCACACATGACAGGGACCTTGTCGCTAGTGTTAGATATACAGCCGTTGGAGGCATTCAGCAAGCACGGTAGTTTCAGTATAATCATTAGGGCTGTGCAAAATGGCACTGTTCTGTTTTGACTTAAATTTTGAGGTTTCGACGGACCAGCATTTCATTTTGAATTTTATTTTGATTCAAAACCGCTGTTCCGTTTCAGTTTGTCAAAACAGTGACACTGTTTCGGTGCTGTTTTGATGTTTCGCCCATTCGCTATAATGGGGAAGCTCAAAACAACCTCCGGCAGGTAGATGGGGGCCCACAACCCTGGGAGGGCTGCAGGGGCTTTGCCAGTCCTCCCAGGGCTGCGGGCCCCCGATCTTCCTGCCAGATGAGGGAGGGAAGCCAGATGCTGCCGCCTAGGACTGGGGAGCTGGGGAAGGGAACTGAGCCCGATCGCTCAGTTCTCCTCCCCAGCCCTGGGCTTAGTTCCCATTCCCAGCCTGATTGTAGGGCTGGAGAGGGGAACTGAGGATTTGGGCTCAGTTCCCTTCCCCTGAGCTGTGACTGGTTTCCCACAGCCTGGCCGCAGGAGGCAGGGAGAGCCAGGGCTGCGATACCAGCTGAGCCACATAGGGCTATGGAGCTGCTGGAAGCACAGCCCTGGTTCTCCCCTGTCTCCCACCACCTGGCTGCTGGCTGCTTAAAAACTCGAAACATTAAAAAGCTTTCAAAATGTTTTGACTAGCCTCATTTTGTTTCAAGGCTGTTTCGAAGCCCTTCATTTTGATTCGATGTCACTGTTTCAAGCTCGAAATGAGTCAAAACAGTGTCAAATTGAAACAGCCAGCAAAATTTTGCAAAGCCCTAATAATCATCTATAACATCAGTCAGAATTTATAAATTCATAAACCAGATTCCCCAAGCTATAACAAGTGTTCTGCTTTTATAGTGGTGCTAGGCTAAGTATCTCCTGTGCAGTGGGAAATGTATAGATATCTCTGTAAGAACCACAACACTTTGATCCTGATCTCCAAATCTTCAGGGTTCAAAAAAGGTTTTGGATCTAGCCCAATACAGTTGCATGTATTCAGATCTAGATCCAGATTAGGATTACAAACTCCACCTAACCTGACTCCAAAATTAAGATCTGGAGATTGGTTTGCATGATCTCCATGCTATACCCCTTGTCTTCCCCATTCACAGAATTTTTTAAGTTTTGAGCCCCTAGGATGAAAGGCAGTTTATAACTGCTCCCCTATAGATCTCTCTGTACTGAGTGATGTATACAGCTAATTACAGGAATCAGCGTGAACTGTAGTTTAATATTGCAAAATGCAGTTTTAAAGCACTTACTGTTATAATGCTGTATTTACCATTACCATACTATTACAGTGCTGCTGCTTTAATGGCTCCTGCCACTTCCCACCATGTGCAAGGAAAATTCTGAGGCAACTGTGTTGAAAATATTCTAGTTCCAAGATGGTGACTACTGCTGAGGCCTTGAAAGCTTTAATTCTGCTGGAGGACTTCAATACGATCACAAGCAATGTTCATACCAGTGACTGTTGAAGGGTTAAAGAAACTCACATTAGCTTAACTTTACTCAGAGCTGTTTCTTTCTTTTACCCTTCCCATTAAATATATTGAACCTGACACAGGAGCAGCATAATGCAAACATTACTTGGTGTTCATAGAATTTAGAAAATAGAAAAGACCTATTAGATTATTCAGTCTGCTCCCCTGAGGGACAATGCAAGACTGTTTCCTAGAGTACTTTTTCTTTTTTGCTGTTGTGTCCAGGTAGCTTGGAAAGTCCCAGGTGATGTTGCTCACATCACATCCCTTGGGGAAGCTGTTCCACGTCTAACGTGTCTCTCTGTGAGCAAAATGAGCAGTTGTAATGTTGCTTGTCGCTACAGTCTTGTAATGTTATGTCCCTTTTCATAGACACCCTCATATAATTGATACTTATTTGCAGCAACACCTGGTAAAAGCAATGGCCTTTTAAGAGCAACATTTCATCTGGGAACATTTTTCATACCGTGTATTCAAGTGACATTTGCTATGACAGCAACATCATGCCATAATATGTTGCCATGAACAAGTACTGAACGCATTATGAATCCTAGGCCCTGACACACGTTATATTTATTCTGCAAATGAATGGTTAATTCAGTGATTTGCAAAGGGTGGATCATGACACACTACAAAATGGGCATGTGCTGCAAGATTTCCCCTGTATTCTTCTCTCCCATCTGCCACTGTGCCTGCCTCAACTACTCCAGCAGCATCTGTACTGCTTCTCTGAGGAGTGCTGCCACTGCTGCAGCCTTCCTCTGTCCTTTCCCACCCCCAGGCAGCCCTTGTGCCAGCCTCTCTCTCCTGCAAACTCCTAGCATCACAGCAGAAAGGTGGATGTAGAGAAAGAGCCTTGCTTTGCAGCCTAGATCATCCCTCCACTCTTCCCATGCTCCCCAAACTTGGAAGAGGGGCTGCAAAGGTGGTTGTCTTCATGTGAGACTCAGCAAGAGCAGCCTCAGCCAAGTACAGACCAGGAATCTGGGGGAAGCAGACAGTACAAAAAGCAATGCATAGCAGGATGAGGTCCTGCCCCCATGAGTCTTAAGTGGCACCAGGTAGGTCAGGGATTCTCAATTTTTTTAGCCTCAAGGCCCTTTCCATATCTTTTCTGAACTTAGAACTATATAAGTGATTTTCAACTGGGGCACTGCAAAATTCAGAGACGTTATAGAGGGATGCCTAGAGGCTAAAAAGGTTGAGAACTACTGGTACATAGATTCATCCTTGGCTTCAAGAGAGATGCATTTTATGTTGTTGGGGTTTTTTTATATCTTGGTGCATATCAGTAACAGTTTGATTTCCTCCAGCAGGAAACTGGAATATGTTGTATACTTAAAAATACACACGCATATATACCTTTGCATCTTCTTGGGTGCATTCAAATGAGACTGCACATACAGGGGCATGCATTTCTGGTGACACAAAAATCAGCAGCGCATATTTATTTTTTGTCCCAGGGCATACACCTGCATACGCACTCTGGCACACAGCAAACTGACCTGGGGGGGAGTAGGGGAGGCTGGGGCCAGCACTGATGGTGCTGACCCCAGCAACCTTACCTGAGGTCCTGAGGGCCTCCTGGGGCAGAACTGATATTGATACAGCTACTTAGAGCCTGGCCAGCAACCAGTGTGCCTCTGATTAGCCAGGCTCTATTTCTGGCAGTACACGCTGCTGCCGCATGCACTACTTTTTTCAGCAATGGATTTTTTTGACACTGGGATCTCCTTTACATGGGTCTTTCCTATTCTGCTCAAGGATTAAAGAAGCAGCTCCTTCACTCAGGGGGATTTCAGAGGTCACTTTTTATTATCAGCACAGCTGAAGTTGTGGGAGGAACTGACAGCCCTTGCCAGCAGCACTCCAGCTCCCCTTGCTGATAGGAGCTGGCAGAGCAAGGTCCCAGGGCACTTAATTCCCCGTCTGTCCTGTGAATGTCAGGCAGGTCACATGGCACAATGGTTTCTACCAAGCAAAATTACCTGTTGCGTGATGGAAATAACATGTGCCAGGGGCTCCATTGTCTCCATGAGGAAAAAAAAGGAACAGAACAAATAGTTCAGGAAATATCATGATTACAGTAAATGATGGGTAACAGCTATTGTAAAGATTTTAAATGGCAACCAAGGTACTTCATATGTAATAGACATTAAGTTTATAATAAATTTCCAAATATCCTATTGACTATCTTAAGGGTAGAGTAGGGTGGATAATTCCATGTTAATGAGGCACCAGACCAAAAAAAAATGATAAGATTATTAAGATCACTATTTTTAGTAACAATGACAGTATTATAATAATTTTGCTATTACATGTAGCTATGATCCACTGGTTTGTAAGAGCCTTTGTCTTGAAATGGAATTATAAGAAGTTTTGGAAATTAATGCTCTTTTGTAATTCTGATTTTTCTTTTTCTTTTTAATGAGCTTGTAAGTAAATGTGGCATCCTTACAATCATCCCCTACTGTGGATCAGTTAACTTTGATCACTGAAGCACTGGATATAGTAAAGAGCAGGAGGCACCTTTGGTGTAGAAAACAACACAGAGGAAGAGAGATGCTAAGCAACCCTAATTTATTTTGGATAACTGACAGTCTGGACTGTCAAGTAGCATCCAATATAGAATGAACATCTCAGCGAGAGTTCACCTCTTCTGTGCAAAGCCTGATACTTAAGCCAATTAAATGTGCACAGAAGAAGCTGTAGAATGTGCTTCTAATGTACACCTTTAAATTGAATTATTCTCCTTCAAGCAAGCAGGAGGTGTGTGCTTTGTTAAGTGGGCACAGAATACAGCAGCCACTTTTGCTTCTTTTCCCATTGACTGCTGTTTGTAAGGTCCAAGTAAAAGAATAAATATAGAGTGGACAAAATAATAGGTTTCCTAGGCAACTTCTTTTGGAAAGCTTTCTGATGACTGGGGATCCTGGTTTTCACTGATTAAAAAAAATCCCCAATTTTCGGGTTAAAAAAAGTAACCCAAAATCCACATTTTTCTATGATCAAAATGAAATGCCACTATATATACATACGAAAATGAAACATCACTATATATATGAAAATGAAAATGAATATATTCATTATATACATGTGTGTGTATATTAGTGGTGTTTCATTTTAATAACAGAAAAATGTGGATTTTGGGTTACTTTTTTAATCCCAAAATTTGGGATTTTTTTTTTATCAGAGAAAACCAGGATCCCTGCTGATCATACATGAACAGACACATCACATCTTTTATAATTTCTTGATCACTCTTGTAGTCTTTTATACAAAGCAGTGAATGGGTGGTGGGATGCCTCAGAAATCCCCTCTCACCTGATGGCAGAATGCAGCCACAAATTCAGCAGACCACGAAGAAATTATGCTGATAGGGCCAGATCTATGGTTGCCTTAAGGCCTGTGACCACTGACCCTATAAATTACCCAAGCACAATACCTCCAAGCTGGTAGCAGTTCAGCCCAAGCCTGAAAATTGATGTTCTTCTCAGTAGGAAGTCAGTCCTGCCCCTGCTTGCTTCCCTACCTGTCCTTTTTTGCAGTGTGTCTGGAGTTTATCCATGCAGGCTGACCTTGAGCACAGGAAGCCTATCAGAAGCAATCCCACAGTTCCCTGTTTGCAACTTCCTGACCCTGCTCTTTCCTTTTCATATTATCTGTAAGTCTGTAAAAAACAAACCTGGAGGGAGAGATGACATAGACCAATTCCTAGAAGGCTTCCTTAGGGCAACCTGGGATGCATCTTAGTGCCATCCTCAAGAGATAAAAAATATAATGTGGATGACTTTGTTGTAAACTACAGGGCACAGGTGAGGCAGGCTGGCTCCTGTGGCTCAGTATAGGCAGACCCACATAGTCAGTGCTCTGGTTAAGAACAGTGTCAAGAGAAGCTGAGTTAAACTCAGTTCCAGGAGCAGAGGTGACCTGGCTATTCTGCCATTCACTTGAGGGAACAGGGGCAAAGTTTAGTGCTCTTCTGAAAAGAAGAGGCATAAATCAAGCACTGAGTAAAATTTGTCACTGATCTCATGCATTTGCATCGGAGGTAAACACTGTGACTCACCAGCAATCAGGTGTGAAAATTAAGTTTAAAAAATAACCCCTTTGCCTTACAAAATCTCTTCAAGATTTTTTTTTAAAAGTAATTAACTTCACGCTCAGAGCAAATGCTTGCGTTGGTCCTTATTTACCTGAACCCTGTCTCTAGTTGTGGCTTTTCTTTACTTATTGTATATTGACAGCACCAAAACCAGCTTTGTTTTTCTCTAGATTTTCCTCTCTGGAAGCAGAATGCTTTGGGAAGCTCCTTAATTCACTCCTAAAGTGTATTTGCTTTTTTTTCCATTTAGTAAAACTGGGTCCTAAACTTCAGCTCCCCTCTGTCCTTTTCCCAAACTGGAGTGTAGCCAAAGTAATGTTTCTACCCTGAAAGCTGTCTCCAGGGGCTCAGACAGAAGTTAGGTTTGTTGCACAATTGGCCCCCTGAAAGCACTCCTTCCATGCCATGCCACACATGCATGTCTGCAGAGTGCTTTTAAAGTTGCTGATAGCACAAAAAATTAACCCTCATCAAATGAGGTATCAGATGAAGGTGCTCCACTTTGGAGCGCCTTAGGGAACTTGTGTTCCCTAGGGTTAAGTTGTGGTTTAATTAGGGCTCAACTGATGCAGCTCCTACCCTATGTCCCTTCCTGCTCAGGGCAGGCAAATGCCAGCTGGCAGCTCCCTCCCTGCAGACAGCCCTAGAGCTGGCGGGGGAAGATGGGTGGCTCCTTAGGCTCCTGCAGGTAGGCTCAATCCCTGTCCTACCCAACAGGCATCGTATGTTGAGTTGGGGGGCACTTTAACTCATGGCATTTTATGTAAAGCGCCAGGAGTTAGAGCATGGGCTTGCACATCTGTCAGCATCCCAGATGGAAGTGGTCAATTGCTTTTGATCTGAAGCCAGAAAAATGAGAAGATGGAGGTTTTAGGGTTGGGCAAGCTTCTCATTCCAAACTAAGTAGAAATCCTGTCTTGAGTGATTCCTCTTTTCACTCTTATCTCTGGTGACAATTATTATTTTGATGTGCCTGAAAAAAACTACTCATATTTTCTAAAGAATGTGATCCTTCTTGATGATGATAGACAATACTTATATAATACAGAACAGGGTAAGACTTTTGATCAGTTTTAAATTGTCCTTTGTATATAAAACCATGCAAGCATAAACTGTGACTTTAGATTTCAGATAACCCAGCCAGAGAAATAACCACAACTCAGGTCTGCATGTATTTCTCTGGAACAGAATCTGGCCTCATGCTGATATTGGATATAAGGATG
>NW_017729032.1:261452751-261453997 GCF_001723915.1 Gavialis gangeticus | reverse complement strand
ATCAGATGAAGGTGCTCCACTTTGGAGCGCCTTAGGGAACTTGTGTTCCCTAGGGTTAAGTTGTGGTTTAATTAGGGCTCAACTGATGCAGCTCCTACCCTATGTCCCTTCCTGCTCAGGGCAGGCAAATGCCAGCTGGCAGCTCCCTCCCTGCAGACAGCCCTAGAGCTGGCGGGGGAAGATGGGTGGCTCCTTAGGCTCCTGCAGGTAGGCTCAATCCCTGTCCTACCCAACAGGCATCGTATGTTGAGTTGGGGGGCACTTTAACTCATGGCATTTTATGTAAAGCGCCAGGAGTTAGAGCATGGGCTTGCACATCTGTCAGCATCCCAGATGGAAGTGGTCAATTGCTTTTGATCTGAAGCCAGAAAAATGAGAAGATGGAGGTTTTAGGGTTGGGCAAGCTTCTCATTCCAAACTAAGTAGAAATCCTGTCTTGAGTGATTCCTCTTTTCACTCTTATCTCTGGTGACAATTATTATTTTGATGTGCCTGAAAAAAACTACTCATATTTTCTAAAGAATGTGATCCTTCTTGATGATGATAGACAATACTTATATAATACAGAACAGGGTAAGACTTTTGATCAGTTTTAAATTGTCCTTTGTATATAAAACCATGCAAGCATAAACTGTGACTTTAGATTTCAGATAACCCAGCCAGAGAAATAACCACAACTCAGGTCTGCATGTATTTCTCTGGAACAGAATCTGGCCTCATGCTGATATTGGATATAAGGATGCATGAAGCATCTCCAGTCTTCTGTTCAGCTGCATATAGATGCTGGCTTCTGTTTAAGTGTTGGGTTCATGGTCTGATGTGCAATAGTGATCAACTGGATGTATCACTCAAATGAGGCTTGCCCAAGTCCATCTTTATGACCGAACCCCCTTGATGCTTCAAATTATGGAATGATGTTGACTTAGGCTGTTTATACATGCCATGGGGGGTTACTTTGGTTTAATTCTCCCTAAATTAAAGTGATAGGTTTTTAAAAACACCACTTTGATTTAGGGTGAAGTAAACCCCTGTGGCATGTACACAAGGGCTGGGCCCAATCCTTACTTGCTTCTCCGGCAGTGGGGCGGGGGGGGGAGGGCAAGCTGCCAGTGGGCCGAGCAGTCCCTGAGCTGGGGGTGGGGGGTGCTTCCCTCCACAGCAGCAGCAGTGCCACCCAGGTAGCACCCACCAATAGGCACCCAGTCAGGGCAGTCCCAGGGGGCACCACAGCTGTGGAGGGAAGCAC
>NW_017729032.1:261449379-261452740 GCF_001723915.1 Gavialis gangeticus | reverse complement strand
CATGCAACTCAAGCAGGCAGGCAGTCTCCAGAGAGAAAGAAAAAAAAGAAGATCAGACTTGTGGCTTTTTTTTTTCCCCTTCAGTGGAGCCTGCCTGCACAGGGCCTGGTGTTTCCCTCCAAGGCTGTAAGGTAGGAAACTAAAACACCTGAGACATGTTTTATTTTGCTGCATCCCAAAGTCATTTAACATGCATTACGCTGCCGACACGTGTAACCAGCTGCACCATTAAAGCGGTGCAAAAGAGCATTAAACCACTTTAAAAGCCAATTTTGTGGCATGTACAAATGGCCATAGTTTTTTATATCTGTTTCACAGTGGGAGTTGGTCAGGTCTCCTGGCAGGAAGACATGACCAAAAACATTTAAGCTGAGTGCTAACACTTATTTCAGGTGACAGAGTCACCCAAACTGTTTTGAAGACTACTTCAGGACTTAAGCTATCTATTTCATACAACACCTCAGTAATTCCTCCATGGATGTCCCATTCGGCGCCTGTATGGCATGGGTGTAATTCTTTATCTTGCATTTTGCTTTGCATTGTTCTGTTCATACAGCATTGAGTGGTATACAATTCAATAAAGCTTTGAAATAGGAAAAAAATACAGAGGTCACAGCACACTTAGCTTTCAGAGATGACTATCTCTCCATCTGTTTCTGTTCATTACTGGATATGACTGTTTGCCCCAAACTCCAACGTCAGCCTCCAAGCATAGCCTGGATACCTCCTCTCCATATAAAATCATCATTCTTGTCCCTACTTTAGCATACAGGGATGGAAGCATTGCCTCACATCTAATTCCAGCTTTGAAACTCTGCCAGTAATCAGACCAGCAGCCTTCCTGATCTGATCAGTCCAGCCTGCCAGCTACAGACAGGACTCTCTCACCCCTGTCAGACTGTGCATTAACAATGTCAGGCCCAGTATCCAATTAAATGAACTCCATTACATCAAAACAGTGTGGAAAATGGCATGCCTGGGATATTTCTTTCTATCCGCATATGAGATTGTTGGGTTTCAGTGAGGTAGAGCTGGCTTTCACACACACCTGTGATAGCAAAAAAACCCAGGCCAAGTCTGATCCACAGCCACTGAAGCTGATAAGAGAATCAGACCTTCAGCATAGAGCTGCAGCTTCCTGAGCATTATTTTTCTGTAAGCTGGAAATCCCATCCATTAACAAATAAAACATAGTCAGTTTTTACCCTTTGCCAGCCCCATCTATCCTATTTCCCATCTCACAATGGTGTAGAAGCTCCCTCTTCTTTCCAGTCACTGGCTACCCCACAAGCTCTTCTTCTAAGTGTTTAAACAAGTGAAGCAATTTCTTACATATATTAATGTTACTGAAGCCTGAATAAAAGAAATCATCCAGATAATATTAAAGTTGCTTGTGCTCTCCGTCAGTACCCATTATAAAGAGGATTTTGAATGCAGCTAAATAGGAGCTGCCATTAATGTAAAAGCCTTGGAGCTCAAAATCATCTGGTCTTATCAGGAGCAAAAAAGAAAGAAAATAAAGCAGATGCAGTATCACTTTGCACGTAATTGTATCCTCTCAGTTGAAATACATTTATTTCTGAATAATGTTCACAAACTCTGGCAAAAATAAAAAAATGCTGCTATCTACTTACCAACTGGGTGCTTCATATTTGCATACTTGGGAACCATTTTTGCCTCTCGATGTTCCCCCGCTTCTGCCCCAAAGAGGAAAAAGAATGCCTGTTTAATATTTTTTAAGTGATTAGTGAAAGTAGCTGACTGTTGGGGACCAGAGTTTACTCACAGTATGGATACAGTCAGACCAGAAGTACTCAAGGCTCCTGCACACTTACCATTCACATATCCTAACCCTGACCTGAACACAAGCTCAGTTTCTGTTTGTGTGTGCAGCTTGGTTTTTCTGCTGAGACTATCAATTTTGATATTATTTTTTATGTCTTTTGCATCTGCTTCCTTCAAAGTGGGGAAAGATGCACTAGATTCAGAGGTATCAAACTCAGCTGGCCCCACAGCTTGGAAGAGTGGTAAAGGGGCCATGTACAAGCCAGATGAATGGCACATAGCCATCTCCATGGGCTGGATTGGGCCCATGGAACTGCCTCCCTCTCCCATGCTGGATTCAGCACACATGCTGCTCTGGCTGGTCCAGGACTGCACCATGTACAGAGCCCCCTGCATGGCAAATCTTGGAAACATACTGTGCACAGAACTGACTCCAGCCAGTCTGGTACTCACGCTGCATGAGGCCCCTGCCCCGGACTGGATGAAGTAGGTGCCATGTGTGGTATGCATCCCAGACAGGGTGGGGTGGAGCAGGTACTGAGTTCAGTATGCATCCCAGTGTGGCTGGAGGGGGCAGCACACATGGTGCATGCTCTAGACCAGCAGAAGGGGTGCTGCATGAGGCACTCATTCCAGACTTTGTGCATGGGGCTGGTCTGGCACGCACCGAGTATGGGTCCACTCTGAACTCAGGGACAACACAAGGGGCTGGATAATGGGGTTCTGTGGGCTGGATCTGGTCCTTTGACATCTCTGTACTAGATGATTCTGTTTCTCTCAATTCCTATTCCTTCTTCATTTATGGCAGTGAATATTTTCTGTTAACTTCTGCCACAAAATTTTAGTTTTTTAGGCCAAACTTCAGCATCAGAATCCGATCAAGCCCTTATGGCTTCTGTGGTATTAGTTAAATGCAAAAAAAATTAGATCTTGTTTTTCTGAAAAGCAGATAGCAAGACTGCATGCTATTTATATACAAGTGAAAATAAAATCCATCTGGAAAGGTCATTATGTGCTTTTTTTCATTGACCTTTGGCCAGGTTTTAAAATAATGGAGCAAAAGTGATTCAACTTCAAGTCCAGAGCTACTGAGCTCCTCCAAGTTCCTCTGGCCTAGTGGGATTTTGAAAGATAAGGGTCATAGAAAAGAAGGAAGCCTGGAAGGGACCTCCAGAGGTCATCTAGTCCAACCCCCTGCCTGAGGCAGGATCACCTCTATCCAAACCATCCCATACAAACCATAATCTAAAATATACATACAATTTCCATCAACCCACATTCAACATAGATCTAACACCTTAACCTGCTACAGGTAAAGCATGGGAACCACAGCAGCTAATAGTTTCATAGTTTCATAGTTTCATAGATTTAGGGTCGGAAGGGACCTAGTAGATCTTCTAGCCCGACCCCCTGCCAGGGCGGGAGAACAACAAAACCCCAAAACAAAAAACGGGACTCAAATGAGTCCAGCCAGGTAGGCATCCAGCCTCTTCTTAAAGACCCCCAGGGTAGGGGCCAGCACCACTTCCCTTGGAAGTTGGTTCCAGCTCCTAGCCGCCCTAACTGTGAAGTAGTT
>NW_017729032.1:261441413-261448723 GCF_001723915.1 Gavialis gangeticus | reverse complement strand
CCCCCCCCTTTCCTACCTTCTCTATCACGCTTGTACAGCCTATAGCCCCTAATGTTAACTGCCCAGTCATGAGACGAGTCCCACCACGTCTCTTAGCTCTATGACATCTGGGTTTGAACTAGCTATTCTGAGGGCGAGTTCCTCCTGTTTGTTCCCCATGCTACGAGCATTGGTGTACAGGCATTTAAGGCCTTGCAAGACTGTGCGCCCCCCCCGATTAGGAAGACTATCAGGACCCCCATTACTTACCTTTGCACTCCTTGCCCTGATGGCGTCTCCTCGTCTTCCTGCAGCCCCCTCCCCCGGCGAGTCTAGTTTAAAGCTCACCGTACGAGATCAGCCAACCTGGAAGAGAAGACATGCTTGTCATTAGGGGAGAGATGAAGCCCATCCCGCCCCAGCAATCCACCCTCCCAAAAGCATGGGTCGTTGTCAAGGAACCCAAGGCCTGCCTGGCGGCACCAGCTGCGTAAGCACCGGTTGACCTCGCCAGTGCAGGCCCCTAATGTCCTGCTTCTATGAAATGTCAATATATGCTCAAGAGATTTCAGGTAGAGGGTCATGCCCCTGACTACACATGCTCACATCCTCCAATGTGTTTTCAGTACTTTCCAGTTCATGCAAACTTGCTCAAAAAGCTTCTGTGCCAGCATCTGAATAAGTAATAAACACATTGAACAGCACCAGACCGAGGACAGACACCTGTGGGATTGCACTTGAAACCTCCTGCCATTCCAATATGGACCCATTAATAATTACCTTTTGCTTATGGCTATTGAGCCAGTTATTTATCCATCTTATAGTACTTTTATCTAGCCCACATTTCTCCAATTTGTTTATGAGAAGGTCTTGTGGGACCTTATCAAAAGCCTTGCTGAAGTCCAGAAACACTATATCAACAGCATTCCCTTCATTCACCCATGTAGTTACTTTGGCAAAGGAGATCAAGTTTATTTGACATGATTTGTTTTTCACCCTTTCCTCCTTTAGATGTTTGTAAATGGCCTTCCTTAGGATATGCTCCAGTAATTTCCCAGGCATTAAGGTGAGGCTAACCAGTCTGTAGTTCTCCAGGTCCTCCTTTTTGCCTTTTTTAAAGAGGGGCACTATATTGGCCCTTTTTGAGCTCTGTGGTACCTGGCTCACCTCTCATAACTTCATGAAGATCCATGGGCTACTGCTGCCTCCTGTCAGGGAGGACACTTGCCCCCACAGTGGACAGTCAGTGACCAGGGGGTGGGTCCCCCATGGCCAATCCTGCTGACCCACAACTGGCAGCAGTGTGCCACTGGCACTTCCAAGTTGGTGGGATCGGCCACAGGGGACCGTTTCTCCTGGTGCACTCCTGGGCCAGCACCCTCAGAGTGGGTACCACTCGCAGCTCCTCCCTTTTCATGATCCATTAGAAAGTTGCAACCTTTATCTGAATTCCTGCTTCAGGGTAGCTGAGTATTGAGAGAGAGAGAAATATCAGTGGTGTCCTCAACAGGAGCCCAGAGTTAATGCAAAGTATTAACAGACAGAATTAAGACTTTTTATCCACTCTCCTTGGCTGGGGTTCCACTAGAGGGAAGGGCTGTGGTGAGGATCCACAGAGATAGGCCTTCTGTTCCCCTGCCCACAAACTATTTCTATTTCTTCTTTCTTTGTTGTTTTTCTTAAGCAGTGCCCAGTCCTCTGGGTTGAAAACACATGCTGTCCATTTGGTATGATAAGCAGAAGAAGTGTGTTGGGGCAGAAATAGCATGTGTGTGAAGGCACCAGTGCCACTCTATACTGCACTCCCAGCTACGCTGCTCCTCCTCATAATAGGAAAGTTGCAGAGATGTCTACAAGGTATGGACTGAAAGGTCCGTATCTCATCTCATGGCTTTCTGAATTTGGCTAATTGTCTTTGCTTGCATTGGAGAAGGCATTAAAAAACAACCAAAAAACTTTGTTTCTGATGAGCTTCAGTGAGTTTACATGTTGAGAGAGAAAAAAATCAACATGAATGATGGATTGCAACAGCATACCCCCAGCCAAGTGGCAACTCTAACTAGGCTAGAAAATTATATAATTGAGAAGCTGAAATTTTCTGCACAACACGTTCAGAAGTCTTCATATAAATGCCGGGGAAATACAATGTTGTACGTATTTTAAAGTTTCCATTTCTACATATCAGGAAGTGGCTGTGGGTAGTCAATGTTTGTTTTAATGTGGTTAAAATGGTGCTGAGTGTGACTGTTAATATTTGCTTTTCAGTGACTAAGGTTGTGACCTTCCTCCCTAGTTTGCCCAAATGAAACTCAGGGATGAGAGGGAAAAGTTGAATCTCGAATAGGACTTTTCCAAAAACCAGACAAAATATTATAGCTTGGTAAATATATGATTGCTAATAACATTGGTAGTTACAATATGCAAACTTAGATAAGGCCAGTGTAATTTCATGCTTCAGGAGCTAAGATGATTGCCAGAATGGGGTCAGGAAGAATATTCCCCTTCTATGCATATCCAGCATTGCACAGTAGATTAGGGCTCCTATTCAGTCAAGCAGTTTAAGCATATGCCTAACTTTAAGCACATGCTTAAGTGATGTGCTGAATTGGGCCCTCAATGCTTTTCTTGTAATAATATTTGTTTATGTACCATTGCAAATCTTGTAAAAATAATGAACTAATAATTATCCCTCCATTATGTCCGGAGACACTTTCATTTAGTTCTTTTAATTGCCATACCTTTTAGCCTGCTGGGTCTTATTTTGGCATGCAGTCCATGATAAATACCTCAAAGGGGATTGTGCGCACTAACGTACTCATTCAGGAAACCTAAAATATTATGGGCCATTTTTTGCTTTTTGCTTTTTTTAATATCAGTATAGTTAATTCCTTTTTTTATAACTTTGGCTTTATAATTAAATTTTATTTAAGATGTACAAAATTATTAGCAATAAAATGTAGGGTTACCAAAGAAATTATGGAAGGGAGATAATTTGAGGAGCAAAATATAGTATGAGTATGAAAAGAATTTGGCCTTTAAAGTTCAAAGAGGTTGCACAGGTATTATTAAAATGTGTCCCAGCATTGGTGACAATGTTTCTGCAAGGGTGCCAGATATAGCACTAATCTCATTTTACACTTAGGGAAATTAAGCCCAAAAGATTAAATGAGCTGCTTGTGTCACAGTCAGAACTAGAACTGGAGTGTTCCTGGTTCTCTCCTTTTTAATTTGTTGTTATTATTATTATTATTATTTTTCCTTTAAACTTATCTTGTTGATACTTCTCCTTTCATGATACTTGATGTGTCTGGAATATCTGGGGTTGGCCACTTCCAGGGGTAACAAATAGGATCAACCGGTAATTGGATCAGGTATGAAAAATTCTGTCTCTGCTCCTGTGACCTGCTATCCTCATGCATTTGGCTGTGTTATTCCAAGACATGGGGATGTTCTACTGTAAATGAGAGAGCTCCTTACCGGGCAGTAAATGGCTTACAATGTAATTTTCTTCAGCCTGGTTCTGAAAAAAGATTTAGCAAATGCACTTGCAAATTCAATTTGCAGTAGGTATTCTCATGTAAATAAAGTAGCCCTTTAATCAGATATTACCTGCCTCTGTTTCTCCAAATGGCACAGAAAACTGACAGATCACAGTGCTTGCATTTTCATGTCAGTCGGCTTTTCAATGGAGGAAGCAGCCATCTTGGCATTGTACTCAGATTAGACGCACTCTTGTACAAGTTTCATTTGATAGAAATCCATTTACTTCATGTTGGATTGCTTGGTGGTAAATTGTCAATGCAATTTTTTTTACCTCAAATCACATGTCTTTGCCTCTCCTCCCATGGGCGCTTCCAAGCAAGATTACATTTTAGCGTTTACACACTCTTTATATCACAGCCTTATCCAAACTCAGTGTTTACACGTTACAAAAAGAGAAGATTTGCAAGTACAAGATGGGTTACTGGTAACTGAGTCAAACTGCTGAAAAAGCCACATGCCATGGGCAGAAACATGACACGTTCTTGAGTCTTATCTCTGAACAGTGACATAAGGGTAACACCTAAATGGAAAACATTTATGCCCTTCCTGACCTTTGATCAACTGTTGGATATGCCAGTCTCCTGGGTCTGTTTCAATTACACAGTCAAAACAATATAGCTGATGCTGGCAACAATAATCTGAAAATTGTCTCTGCATCCTCCCAGAGAATTGCACACAGTAAGAACTTAATTGGTTCAAAACTATACCAACATATAGATTTTCATTGTCTTTCTGACCTGCAGTACCTTAAGATTCCTTCTTTACAAAGTTGCATCAACACACTATCAGCAAAGCTGCAGTTTGGCCTGCATACTTGTATATTTTGGCAGGAGTGGAGGTAATAGTGGTACTTCTGAGCACACTGGGGCTGGTTGCACGGCAGCCCATCTTTGATAATCAATATCTACCTTCTGTATGTACTTGTATTCCATGCCTCCTAAATTGGAAGCTGAGAGACTGACATGCCTCTAACTGAGATGTAACATATTCCAGAATTTCTTGTATAACAACTACAGATACAGTGTTTTCAGTGTACTTTAGGTGACAGGCTTAAATTCAACCATACAAAGAAATTAGTCAGACTAAAACTCAGTGTCGCCCCAAATTTGTTGATTCAGGCTGTTCCAATTTTGAGCAATTTTCTCAGAGAATGGCAGTGTTATTCTCAGTAGTGGCCATTCATTTATTCCCATTAGGACAACATGGGTTTTGGAGCTAAAAAGTAGTAATGTGACAGAACCCAATTACCCACGGCATGCTTGGCTACATGGGCCGAAGGGAACAGATGCTATCTATCTATCCAGTAATTCTATCCACCAATTTACCCCCAGGGAGCAAAGATATAAAATGCCCAACATGAATCCCTTTTTTTAGTGAGACCTATTTTTTAAGTGGTTTTATTGCCAACAGCCTACTGTGACTGCAGTGAGTGGGTTTTTTTTATCCTCCTTATTTTTAGCCACAGCTTTCATTTGTGTACAGTTCAATATCCAGGTATCTCACATCCCGGAATAGTTAAATATTTATAAACTATTGGAGGTTTTAAACAAAAAGGAAATATATACACAACAAACTAAATTGCAGATAGTTTGTGAAAAAAGGACTTTGAAGATTCAAGCATTGGATGCATATGGAATAGGTATCCCACACATGCAGTCATGGCTCATACTATGCCTGCATTACAGATACTGCAATCGAATGCTATGCAGAATAGCTGTAGGGATAATGGGCTAAGCATGACTTTCATTTCCTCCTTGCAATCAGCTGCACTGGCCATAATATTGGAGGATTTTGTGAAACACCTATCAAAAGTTTAATATTCAGCACTGTTAAAAGTCTGTATCTCTCTTATCATCTGCTCTATTCTTTCTGCCTCTAACTTTTAAACCAAATTGTTCCTCCCTGATACCATATATCTGTGATTTTTCTCCATGGTTTTTATTTTTTAAACTTATTTTATTCATACTTTTATGGGATTGTGTCTCAGAGTGCATCATCCCAGGGGGCTCAGCATTTACCCTGTGTTATATTACATCATGACATGATATAACTCAGTTTGAATCACACACTCCAATTCTGTGCCCTAGAGTGAAGCATGATTGCCTAAATAAGCATAGAAAGAAAATAAGGAGACTTCAAAAACTTAAAATTAACTAGCTCCTTGCGGCCAGACTGATTTTCTCACCATGCACCCTTTTCCTGCAATAGATGCCAGAAAAAATAAGACATGGGTGGCTCTAGGTGCACAACGTTCCATAGATCAATATTTGTGGGAATTACTGTAAGGCTTATTATAAAGAAACCTATTCAGGTCAGGAACTTGTACTTCCTTTTAAATTGTGCTTTTTTGCCCTTTGTACTTTATGGCCCTGCTTCTCCCAAAGTTTGTCCTTGCTGGTGGTCAGTTAAGGTCAATTAGCTCAATGGGAGTACTATTGGGATCTGGGGCATGAGGGAACCAGCTGTTATGTGATTGTGATATCCATTCCTTGAAGTAGTGAGCATCTATACTGTTTCTCAGAGGCCATGCCAGAGGAGAGAGGGAAAGCTAGCCTTAGGATACTACATTGTAATGCTAGAGACCTGAGTTCTGTTCCCTGTTCCACTGCAAAAAAGTTCCTAATTGACCTTGGGTGAGTCACTTTGTACGAAGGGGTGATCATACCTCGCTACCTTATGAGCAGGGAACCTGGTTTTCTCTGTTTAAAAACTGCAAATTCTCTGATTAAAAAAAATGCAAATTCTCTGATTAAAACCCCTCAAATCTCTTGCTCCACAGCATCCCCCCCCTGCTGGTGCCCCTCACTCTCCCACCACAGCCCCCTGGCCCTGCCAATGCTCCTCACTCCCCACCCACAGCCTTCAATCCCCCAGCCCTGCTGGAGGGCCACCCTAGCTGCCAGGGCTATGGGGTGAGGGATTCATGCCCACAGCCCCCTGCCCCCCCAGCACTGCCCATGCCCTGAATGCCACCTGTGGGAGGCAGCAGCTGCTGTGGTGGGGTAGAGCATGGAGTCTGGCTTATCCCCTGGAGGTGGCATGGCCAAAGCGGAACCCATTGCAGGGGAAAGTGGGGAGCTGCCCACTATGGGCTGTGCCCTCCCACCCTGCTGCCCTCCCCCTGGGGCCTCCACAGCCCAGCCAGTGAGGTGTAGTGTGGCAGGGCAGGGTGGGGAGGTTCCAAGCTCGATGCTGCCACCATGAGCCAGGCACCGACATGGCAAAGTGCCCTCTGACCATCCAGCAGCAGCAGGGGTGGTGGTGCAGGGTTGTGCCTCCCACTGCTGCCAGGCAGGCAGGGGGAGCTTTGCCATGGTAGTGCAAGGCTCGCAGCGGGATATTCGCTGCCCCACTCTTCCCTGCTGTGCTGGGTCCCACCCACTGGGCTGCGGAGGCCCTGGGGGCAGGGCAGGGCAGGGAGCCTGAGGCCACAGCCACCAGCCTGCCACCAACCTGTCCCTGCCCCACATACAAATCTTGGGGCACATGCTCCCTCTTACCCTGTGGGAGTGTATGCGACAGTGAGAAGCCATCCCCCCATGCCCCTGGATGAGCCTCCCATGGCTCCGTCCTGCTCCCCACCTTGGCCCTCCGACCACGCATTCCAGCCCCAGGCCCCAAGCCCCACACACTGCCCTAGCCCTGCCCAACTCCCTCACTATGGGGACCTCAATTCCCCCTCTCCCCCCTCTCTGCCACCAAATTTACCTGTGGGAGCTGGTCTCCAGGTTGTCTGGCAGCCACATGCATGCGTACATGTGCACGTGCACGTGGCACCCCCCCCCCCC
>NW_017729032.1:261435726-261441207 GCF_001723915.1 Gavialis gangeticus | reverse complement strand
CAGACTGCAACTCTGCCAGCCTGCAATGGGAAATCCACCATTTCCCTCATTTTTCTCCTTTAAAAGAGAACATCTGGGTTTTTTCCTCCTTAAAATGAGAAAATCTGAGTTTTACCTTTTTTCTTTTGTGGCAAACAGAAAACCCAAATCCCTGCTTACAAGAGGCAATGAATGCATTAAAACTTGTGAGATATTCTGTTTCTACAGTAATAGAAACCACAGAATTGTTAGATAGATAGTATGGGCTGCAATCCAAGCAAAGAGATCCTTAAAAAAGTCACAGTTGCCTGGTAATGGATGGGTGGTAGTAGGATTTAGTGTTACTCACAGGTTCCATCACTGGCTATCCTTTGTGGAGATCCAGTGACTTTGCTGCAATAAAACTCTTCCAGCGGCAGTATAGGGACAAGATAAATAGGCAGTTGTTTAGGGGAACTCATTTGTATGAACCTCCTGATGATGATTAAAGCAGCTACTCTACATTTGTTGTAAACCAGGCCCAGCTTGTTCAACATAGGACAAGTTTTCTGATACGAGCATTCTGATGCCAGTGTGAAATGGGTCTACCTTATTTCATCATAGGCCTGCCTTGTGTAACCATGAGGCAAGTCTTTTGAAAACAAGATTCTAAAAAATATTACAGATTTTAGTGTCATTTGTTCCAGAGAGTTATAATGTTTTCTTAGACTTTACAGCCCCAATGCAATTGAAATGCAGCTACCTCCAAAGGAGAACAGTAACCAAATAGAACAGAACAGTCATTAGGGGAAGATTTTGTCTAAGGATATTTAAGGGAAACCAGGCTCTTCTGCAGATTGGCATGGGATTTTTAATCGCTGAAGCACAAAGGAAAACATTTGCTGAATATACACAAAGAGAAGCATGTTGGTTAAAAAAACAACAACAAAAAAACCCCATTCTCTGATCTTTCTGAACAGCCCTCAAATGAGTATTACAAAAAAACAGGATATCAATTAGGCCCTTTTGAAATGTTAGCATCCATGCACTGGCTTCTCTGAATTTAAAGACTTACCATGAAAATCTCCTAAAGCCTAGAAAATGCTAAACCAACAGATTCTGCTAATCTGTTAATGCCATCTATAATAAATGGACAAGTGACCCTGCCTGCAAGAATGGCTTTGTAAAGAAAGGAAGTGATCAATCAATGGCCATTCTTTGGCTATAATATTTGAAAAAAAAGATGTTATATGGTTTTGGGTTAAAGCAGTGACTTAATCCCCTTAAGTGACATAGGTTAATATCTTATGAAAGTTGCAGCATATAAAAAAATATATTTATCTATATTTAAATACTAAAGATGTCTGTTCAAGGCTCTGGGTACTCAATTCAATTAATCATGTAACAAATAAAATTCAGCTAAACATGATCAACATTAGCATCCATTCCAAAGACAGAAGGCTGGCTGGCCAGTCCGGCAACATCTGTCTTTGTTATCTAGTAAGTATCCCTTTAGCCTTCTCTAAAAACCTCTCAAAAAGTGGGTCCCAGAAAGCCACCAAATTTGGAATAGTTCTGTCCAAAAAGTGAATTCTGTATCCCTTACAGAGCACACTCTGCCAAGCTCCCCTACTCTTCTGAGAGGGCATATGCATCTAATGCATAGGGATCCTGGTTTTCTCTCATAAAAAAAATTCCAAAATTCTCTACTTTAAAAAACAATGACCCCAAATCCACATTTTCCCATGATCAGAACAAAATGCTATTATATATTATTTGGATTGATATGGTGTTTTGTTTTAATCATGGAAAAATGTGGATGGGGGTGGTTTAAAAGCAGAGAATTTTGGATTCTTTTTATAATAGAGAAAACCAGGATCCTTGCAACTTCTGCTTGCAAAAGCTATGCTAGTATGGGTTCATTTAAAAAACCCTGTGCAATCACAGATAATTTCAGGGCAAGAAAGGAAGAGCTGATGTTGTAGGCAATATCAAGACAGTTATTTGGGATAGGGTGTGTTACAGTAAAACCTAGGGCCACAGCCAAGAATGGGGTCTTTATTGTGCATAAATACCTCCAGCATGTCCCCACAACACAGTGAAGTGTCATGTAGAGATATGTGATCTAGTTCTGAATGAATTAACTCAAGCACCACAAGCATCAACATAGCACTCAGCCAACATACCCGTTCTCAGCAGATCTAATAAGTCTGGGTGGTGCTAACTTGACTAAATGACTTCCATTGACCAGGTGACCTCATTGAGGCCTAACTTTGTGCTGAGGAGAACCCAGGTCTCCTACTTACTGATCAAGTACTATAACCAATAAGCTTTTATGAAAACCACAAGATTATGATGAATAGTGACCATTCCCACAACTAGTAAAAAGAAACCAATGAGGCAAGCTCAGTTTTTGAAAACACAGCTGTAGACACCTACACCAGACAGGGCTCTGGGCTCTGGATCATGAGTGGAGAGAAATGCCTGCTCTGTCCAAGACTCCGGCACCTAAACTCTGGAACAGAATGACCCCTGTATATAGTTGGTCTTGCTTTTTACCCCCGCCCCCCTCCCACAAATCAATGCAAGGTTTTCTGGATCATTGTTGTGAGAAATCTGACTCCCTCTGTGTACTCTATAGGCAGTGCAACCATCTAAACACCTGGGGATTGCAGTCAGGAAGGGACAAAAGGATGCAGCCAAAAGTTAGGCAGTGCAGAAGCTAACCTATAGACACTTAAATCTTTTGAGTGGATTTAGCTTTTACTGTCAAGGGATGGTATTTAGCCCAGCAATAAGGCACGCTGAAGAGCTGAGTAGGGGATAATGTTATCTTGAAGATTTTGCTGTATGTATTTTGTGGATAAACAACATACTGGAGACCACATTGTCATATTAATTCCCCACAATCAAAGTGAGCTAAATTAATAATATGACAACACAAGACTGTATGTAACAGAGCTGTTGGAGCAATTATTTATATGCCTTACCTGGTGAAATGGGTTTTCTCTCTCTTTCTCTTTCTCATTCTTTTAATGACCACTGTTATTTTGGAGACAATATCTGGCAGTTTAAAAAGTTCCAAAGATTTTACCATTTAAATGCATACAGGGTAACTTTTTTTTATTATCACATTTATTAACAGATTGAAAAACAACCTGACTTCTCCTTTCCTTTTTTTCATTTAGAAAAAAAAAAGCCAAGGGTTAGAATCTAATAGCTGCTGCAAAATGATGATTTTTTAAAAAATTCTGAATTAGAAAGGGCTCAAACCACAAGTCCAAATTTAGATTTCAACCTGTGAAGATTCAGGCCTTTAGATTCATGTTCATGGAGAGGTAGGGGTCTGCTGTCAAAATTCATTTAGGCAGCTGTATTCAGAATGTGAAGGTCCTGAACAAGCTAATGCAGATTTTTGTTTCAGATTTGTCATTATTCATGCTACAGAACTTGATGATTTTAGTTGTTGTTACTCGCAGTGGCCTGTAGCTTGTAAGTTACTCCACTTGAGTATGCATTAATGGTATATTTGAAGAAGATCTGATTTTTTTTCTTTTGGAGCTACTCTAAGTTCCTATTTAAAATGAAGGGTTGCTTTAACTCACCTATAGGCCACAAATGTATCTGTTTGAATATTAGCTGTAGTTCAGGCCACTCATTGGAAAACTCTTGTCAATTGGATTGTTTCTCTGGCAGACACAATGGATACATTTGGATTGTTTCGATTTGATTTTGCTGGCAGCTGTCCCACCTGTATAGTAAACAAAGGCAGCACACATTTACATTATTGATATTTGGATTTCAGGTGCCACACCTCTCTCCTTCAGTGTATTGTCTGGTGCTGAAAAGCAGACAAGAACCCCTGAGAAACGATTAATTAAATTAACACAAACAAGGAATACCAAGCCAGTTGCTCAGCTAATTGTATGCTGGGTGGGGGATTCAGGCTAATTTATAGAAGAGGGTTCAGTGCAAATTTATAGGATGGGCAAAGAGGGTCATGAAGGTATTGCTTTGGGTTTTTAGAGAAGACAAGGAAAAACCTTTATTAGTCTCCAAGAAGTGGAGGCTGTCTGACCTTCTGACTGCCAGGCAGCTGCTAATGTATTGCAGCAATGAAATGACAAAGGAATAAGTGTGGGATTAGGTATAATGGATTGGAGGAAATGGGGATGAGAGGATACAATTCAGCCTCACCTCCCTGTAGCACTGATTGTGGTTATTAGATTGGATTAAATGAGGGGGTTAGAGAAGGGGCATCTAACAGCCAGATTCAGGGACGGTAGACTGCATGCATACAGACTCCTAACCCTATGAGTGATTCTGCCAGAATGCACCTGTGGCCTGGTGGACTTTGGAAAATCTGTGCCGTCCAACCTGGGAAAGGTACCCAACAACATTTATCTCCTAGGTGCAGGTTTTATATAAATGTAATATTATTTCTGAAAACCTTTGCTTTGGTTCTAGAGCTGTGTTAAATAGTGAACAGAATCCAAGTTCCTAATTTGGAGGAGAAATGAAAAAAGGTGTGACTTACATGTCAGGTATTAGCTGAGCAAAAAGCAGGTGGAATTGTTATTTACTATTTAGTGACAGGGCAAATTTGGGTGCAATATATACCAAAAAGTGGTGGAAAGGGTGATGTAGCAGTAGAAGCAATCAACAGGAGGGCATTTGATAAAAAAGCAAGGGCCACTGCTTTAAATCATATTCTCCTATTGGATACTTTTCCTGATAATTCTTTTACCTCACTGTGGTAAATCAGTCATGCCCATGGAATAACAGTCCAGGTTTCTGACCATCTTACATGCAATCTGGATGCAACACTGCTATTTACATTGATTGCCACCAAGCTTGGCCTATAGTCTCCATGGGCCTGATTCATCACTGTGCTACATCTTATGTAGTGATTTATACCACTGGAAAGTGGGTAAATACACTAACCATTTGATTAGAAAGCACTTTACATTCACTTTAGGCCCTTTAGGGGTAGCACTAAGTCACTGAAATAGGCCTTAACAAGACAGAACATATGCTTCTAAACAGTCAGGACTTCATTTATATCTAGCACCAGTTATAATCTGGTGTAAATGATATTGACTTCAGTAGTTTTATTCCTGATTTACTTAAATATAAGTGATATCAGATTGAGGCCTAAAGAGACAAACTGACTTCATACCACAAGAACATGAACAAGAACTCCAAAGCAGAACTTTAAAAAACTTTATTATATAGAATGCTAAACTCTGCAAAGCATTATAGAAGAAGAGATATTTTAACTTATTTGAGCTGGAAGGATGGAGTTTTCTATGCTATTCTTGAATCTGGTTCATTATTTTTTTCATTATTATGATGGCAGTAAGGAATTAGCTGGAAATAAAAAAAAAGGGAATAGATTTTGAGGTTAAAACCATGATACTTTTAAAATCAAGAACAATTGTGAGGTATAATTAAGTTGAAAAGGCCACAGAAGAAGAGTTTCTAATTTTAACCTAAAATACACAGCTTCAGTTAAAAAAAAAA
>NW_017729032.1:261431965-261435647 GCF_001723915.1 Gavialis gangeticus | reverse complement strand
AAAAAAAAAAAAAAAACTTGGCAAATTTTGTAGAAAGCAATTGTAGAAACCACAAAAGACTCATAACTAATATATATCAATTTGTAGAATTCATAAAGATTGATTTTTTTTGTTAAGGTTTCTGCAAATGGCCATTTTTCTTTGACAAGTTTTCCTCCTTATTTCAACAGCTCCTAACTTTTTAGTATGTTTAATTCCTTGGTCTCAATTATTCATGCAGAAAGATGACCAGACCCACTGGATACTAGTTTTGTTTAAATGTTTGTGAGCACGGATGGTGCAGACATTTACATACATAATGACTAACACAATGGGCATTTATACATAAGTAAAGCCATCAATATGTAAGTAAAGTCATCCATGTATTTACATGATGAGGACTTAGGCCTCAGTCCATGCCTGGATTTTCACACTCACATGAGACTATACGGTGCATATATTTATTGTGTCCATAAACTGTGCATCATGTTTGAAAGACAGAATAGGCAGTTTAATAATTAATAAAACAATAATTAAAAAAGGCCAAGTGGGTCATTGCTCATCAATTAATGTTTGTTCAGTTAATTGAAAATGTAAACTATGACATAACATTAGGAACTAACCACTAAATGTATTATTACTATTAACAAAAAGCCATGGAGTACAACTCAAGATCTGAATACCTCTGAACATTTACAGGAGGAGGGTGGAAGGGGAAAAGTGAAATCTAAAGTCTACATTTTCAATATTGTACAAGAATTCTTCTCTTTTCTCATCAGTGTGGTGATTTTAAGTTTTTATAATGTTTTAGCATTTTTAAAAACTCAAGATGCACAGTGGGTAAAGATGACAACTTTTACTTATATAGTAAGCGTCATTAAAAAAAGAATCAATATTTATTTAATCAGATTTGTGAGAATCCCTTTACTTTAGAAATGTTCAGTAAATTTAGCTATCAATAAGGTAATGGTTTTTGGGGTGTTTATTTTTTTATTTTCTTAATGGTCATCACTTGATATCTTCTTACATATTAATATTGCTACACTGTTGATAACTCTATAAATAATAATAATTCATGCTTGTTCATTGATAAATGGTGTTATGTCTGGAATGTTTATATGTTATTTATGTTTTGCCTTCCTGAATTTAGATACTGATGTGCTGAATGGTCTGCAAACCTAGGTTTCATGTGTGCTCACCCTGAGAAATTAGTTTGCTTCATGTTCAGCTATTCCAGAGTTCTGTACAAGACACAGTCCGGTATCACAAGTACCACCTCTTTGAGGTGAGTCAGAACTTGGATGGAAGGCTCCCAAGACTTCTCAATTATGTGTAATAGGGAGTGGTGCTGGTGATTAACCAAGGGGCAGTCTTCCTGTGAAGTTAATTTCCCAAGATGGTGTCAGGAGGCAACTGACAAGGCTGGTTTTTTGGTGAAATGTAAGATGAGTTCTTCCAGATCACTTTTGGTCATGAAGGACCTATAGCAGTTTTTGCAAAAATGGGGCAGATAGACATTGCATCTCAGCCAATTCCTAGTGTAAGTGCATTCTGCCTGCTTAAAATACACTTTGCATCTTCATTTGAACACAGTGGGCTTGATGATCCTCTCATTCACATCCATATAAATCCAGAATAATACCAGTGGGATACCACAGGTGTAACTTAGAGCAGATATGTCCCCATACCATTTTAATATCCTGACCTTATCTGGAGCAGAGAGTTGCTTTGCACTGTTAAGCAGCTGCCACATTTCATCACAGCAGTAGGTGATGTTATCCCTGTATAGCATTTTGAGATACAATGCATTTTATAAATTATACTATTATGCTTCTCAGGAAAATGATGTTCAGTCAGCACTGATTTCTCAGCATGGATCCAATTGTACAATCAAACAATAGGTCCAGTTCAGGGATTGTAGACCTGTATGAAATTACCCAACTCTGTCCTCTGAAATAAACTCATTTATTTTGACTCAGGTGGATATTCCCAATCTGTGCAATGAGGTTTTACTGTTGGGGCATCACAACTGGGTCTTTTTCTGGGCAGGACAAGAAAGTGGCACCAGTCACTGCCAGGGTAAAATACTAACAGCTGAATAAAAACTTCACCTGATTTTTGGAAGAGCCTTGTACATCAGTTATGTACTTCCTAGGCAACTTTAATTCACATGATCAGCCACTTACTGCATGTGACAAATTAAATAAGCCATGCAGGCACTGAACGTAGAACATTACCAATATAACATTGTCTCATGGATGAGCTGCTTTGAACAGTTTCTCCAATGTACTTATTTATACACAAACATGCTTTCTCCTTCATTAATAAGTCGGCCTTGAATTTCTTGACTATAGCTATGTGAAACAGTCAGTGCAGAAGAAGCACCAGTCTTGTCTGTGTTCTGATCTCTTTTTTCCCCAATACAAGTCACACCCTATTCCAGGATGTTGACATGAACAGAGGAAAATGTTCTTCTCCCCGCCTGTCCCAGCAAACAGCTGTGTTTCCCAACAATACTTGTTTCTTCTTTCAAGTACCTCTCTCTCTTTTCTTTTCCTGATGCTACCCAGCAACAAAGTCTCCTCCACCTTGAACCCCTAAGACTTCAGATCCATACATTATTGCTTTTAGTCTGTAGTCAGCCACACTTAGTTCCATACCATTGATTACATGGCTGTTTCAATAGAGAATGAGAATGGCATTAGACTGGCATTGAATTTTTTATGGGGACACATTTAAACATATTGGGCCAAATTCCAATATGTTCTGCTATATTAACGAAAGGCTAATATACTACTGAATATCTTGTGGGAGTTCAAGTAGTGCTTTTATCACTAATCTAATTATATATTATGCGTATGATCCTCAGCTGTGATTAAGAGGACTTAGATGGTTCTTATTTCTGTCAGCCTTTATCTACTGTTTTAGAACAACAAGAAGTTTGTGTCAACATATTCAGGCTTTTTGTTCTGCTAAAAAAAAGGCCAATCTAGCCTCAAAATGGCAGATTTGCAACAAAAAAGTTGCAGGAAGCTTTCCCTGATAAATTTAATGTGGGTACCCATGTTCCTGTCCACCAGTATTGCACAATGAGGGACAGTGACAGTTCTCTTGTTAGCCCACATAGCAGCAAGCTGTCATCTCTCAGTGACCCTGGGAACTGCCAGTCAGCTAATTGTGGGGATTGGGTATTAGATGGATCCAGCTTTGGCTGCCCCAATCCTGGTGTTCTGGCTGTGCCTTGTGGCCCACTGCAGGGTTGCTACAGCTGCTAGAGCAGGAATGGGCAAAATATGGCCTGTGGGTCGGATTCAGCCCTCCAGGCCATTCTATCTGGCCGACAGGGCCCCTAAATTTTTTTTTTTTAAATTAATATTTATCTGTCACTGGCTCCTGTCAAACATGACAGGGGCAGGGAGAACCAGACTGGCCGCCTCTCCTGGCTTCAGTTTGGGACTAAGGTTAGTCCAAAGTGCTGGTAGCTGGCTCTGCCTTCTAAAGTTAGCCCCAAGGGCTGGCAGCCACGTGACCAGAGACTGGATCTCCTCGCCAGTGGGTACAGGTGGGCCCACAGGGGCATGTGGCAGGCTGCTCTGACTTGGGACTACATTTAGTCCCAGGTTGCCTGCACGTGTAGATGCCTGCCTAGTCTCACTTACTGCACAGTAAATTTAAGCCAGCATAAATGAACATGTAGACATGC
>NW_017729032.1:261429648-261431954 GCF_001723915.1 Gavialis gangeticus | reverse complement strand
GTAAATTTAAGCCAGCATAAATGAACATGTAGACATGCCCAGATTGTAATAAGCATGAATAAAATTTAGAAAGATTTCTGAGCAGTCATATGTTAATGCTTACTGGGTGCATCTACACATCAAATTAATGCACAACAATAAACTCCCGAGCTATTTCAGCCAGTCAGCTGCTCCTGGGTGCAGCATCTACATGTGTGCCTGAGACAGCAGTACTTTGAGCTGGTGTGGAGTATCCCCAGGCTGACAGCCAGCTTGGGAATCAGCTGTAGCCTCTGGGAGGTTTTGTCAGTTTTGTTTTAAAGTGTGAGGCTAGACAGCAGGTAGCCCCCACACTTTAGCACCCTTATGCCCCAGCAAGCTCCTATTACTGTCTACATGTGTGGTGGAGTAAATGATGGAGTGAATTTGATTACCTGATTAAATGATGATGCTTTACTACAGAACTAATTAGACAACTCCACAATAAAGCAGACATGCAGATGCACCCATTATGATCTGAATATAGATCACAGAATCTCACAAGGGTCTTGAACCAGCTCTGGTGTATTCCAAGGGCTGAGACTGAAAATCAGCTGATTTTTGGTCTGATCCCTGGGATGGCACCAGAGCCAATTCAAGGCTCCAGAAGTGTAGAGGCGGTGGGGGGAGGGAGGAAAAGAAGGGGAATGCCTGACAAATAGCTGTTTGTCAGATTTCTCCCTTCCCCCCAATGTACTGGAAGGCTGGGAAGGCTGCAAACCTGACAAGCAGCTTTGTCAGGCTCCCCCACCACCATCACACTGGACTCATCTGATCGTATGATCTCTGGAACAGTCTGGCCTTATCTCAGCACATGTTAGGGTGAAAATTTTTTTTACTTCCTTCTGCCATGTCTGGATTCTAGCTTATGGTGAATTTTGTGACATGCTGCAGAAGCTATCTGTTCGAGAGTATTTGGAGAAGGCCAAGAGTATGCATCTTACAATGGTGATGGGGAAGGAAAACATTTCTGTAGGTGGTTGTATTCCTGTTGGGATGATTGTTTTAAAGATGGAATTTCATTGTAGAAAATTAACTAATATTCTAGGGAGTCTGGATCCCTAGAGAGGTGTCTGCCTTATTATTTTAAATCTAAGTAAATACTTTGCAATATTTTGTATAAGCAGCAAGAGAAATAATAAAACAGAAAAGACTGCCTTCTTACTACACATTGCCACTCATGGACAGATAAAAGGATAGAACAGAGACTTCAAAGCACTATTTTTCAGTTATATTAGGTTCAGTCCTGGGATCCTCTAGAAATTGATATGCAGTTGAGGTCCAGGGCAACCTGGTCCAGCTCCAGTTCGTGGAGGGTGAGGCCACAATAATCAGATGCGACAGGCTGACAGAGAGGTCAACAGAGGTATTCTTGGTGAACTGTTTGGGGTCCTGTTTTGTATTTGCTAGGCATATATGACTGACAAAGAAACACAAATCTTTGGAAATGGGACAGAAAAGCACAGTTCAGCTATGGGAGTAAAGAGGAAGTTGCAATGTATTCAGAGTTGTGGCTCACCTAGACGTGAAAAAGGATCGGTGTGGAGGGGGACAGAGCACAAGGGGTACTACCATGTATTTTTTTCAGATGGGCTGCATTAACCTGAACTTTTGGTAGGTTCTTATCAGTATGTTTGTCCAATATGCCCCATGTGTTTTATAGTCATGCTTAGTGCTGACTGCCTTTAATCAACTTTATTGTTGGTTTCCATTATTTGGCAGCAGTTTAATAATAGACAGTGAATTTAATGAGTTTTCTTTGTGTGCAAGTGTAAGATGAGTGCTTTTTTTCCCTGTGCTGATTGGGGAAAATAACCTCATCTTGTATTTGAGTAAACACATTTTACAGTTTTCTCATCATTGGTTCCAGTCATCTAGTTAAAAACCATGTACAGATAACTCAACCTCAGCTTTTTCATCCTTTTTATGGGATGAGTTGTTCCATTTGGAGGGTTGCTCCAGGAAAGGTATATCTACACTGCATAATGCAACACCATGTAGGAGATACCTAAGGTACCCCTGAATGTGCAGGATTGGCTACTAGAAACAGTATGAAAGAAAGAGTTGTGTGTATCTACCTCTTTTTTTTCATTGCAAGCACCTTGTTTGATGCTTGCAATCACATGGAGTTGTGTTATTTCAAAATAACACAAGTGGATCTCCTGTGGTTCAGTGTCCTACCTCTGAGTGCAGTAAATTCTGGTACTCATTGTAGACTATTAGACTAACTAGATATTTGCAAAAAAATTTTTTTTAATTGTAAGCTTTTGGGCACAAACACCCTTCGT
>NW_017729032.1:261416144-261424648 GCF_001723915.1 Gavialis gangeticus | reverse complement strand
GTGGATCTCCTGTGGTTCAGTGTCCTACCTCTGAGTGCAGTAAATTCTGGTACTCATTGTAGACTATTAGACTAACTAGATATTTGCAAAAAAATTTTTTTTAATTGTAAGCTTTTGGGCACAAACACCCTTCGTCAGGCATAGGAGAAAAGATTGTAAAAGTTCTCCTGGGTAGAAGATCATAATTCATTGGAGAGTTGAAGGTATGGTAAAATCTCCCTTTACCTACAAGTTGCTTGGTGGTAAGCAGAATGTAGTCATATTTCCTTCTGGTTATGGTGTTTCATATTTCAAAGAGGAGCAAATAGATGGAATGATCTGAATTCTGTTTTTTTCCTGACTGTGAGATAGCTACTGGACTTATGGGCAAATTTAAAAAAATCCCATGACTCTCTTTCCATTCCATCATTCATCTGGCTTTTGAGAGCCAGTTCCATTTTTGAAAGCACCCTCAGGCAGCATGGAGAAAGTACAGCTGAGTATAGCAGTCCAGAGACAAGACTGATGCTTATGATACTGTGAGTGGGACTATATTTTGAAAGGCAGGACAACAGCTGAGGAAGAGACTGAAATCTAGCAATAATTCCTAAACTTCCTCCACTGTCATTTTTAGGACATGAAAGGTCACTTCCTTAGAAGCCTCAGTAAAATGTTTTTACAAATATTATGCTCACAAATAGGGCATTTGGTGGGGGGCTGTGAATTAGGTCAGTGTCCTGTGTGCCTATTTTTTGGATCCTCTAAACCTACTGCTGAGTTTGTCTACAATAAGGGGCATTTCCTCATGGTGCTGCTGCCTTGTTTGATCACCCTTAAGGGGCACCAACATTTATGCCAGGTGATCTGGAAAAGGCCAAGATACTAGGATGTTTAGAAATTCTTTCCAGTTTTCTACACCAAAGAGAGGAAATCTTGCTCTCAGAACCATTTGGTTCATGAATAGCATTGCACTTCCTTCTATCATTTTGCAAGATCCAAAATTATATTCTGTTTCCATGAACAATAAATTAAGCTTTTTACTAGACACTGGTGTATGAGAAAAAAACAGCTTAACTAGATCCTGAACAGCTGCCAAACACATGAGTCCCACCCACAGCTTAGTTCGATTAGGAACCTGTACTATGTGAATCTCCCCAACCTCCTCCTCTTCTTCCTTCATGGATACATGCATTGTATTACCCCTGGCGTCGTTCCATGATGTGATCCATGTGCATCATCATTGCTATTGAGTTAATGACTGCCAGGGGCACCCTACTCAATAGTATTTCTTCCTAGTTGTCCAACAGAACTTTGAATGTAGCATTGGCTTGTAAAAGGTAGGCAAACAATGCTTAACAGGAGAGAGATGATGGGAAGCTTATCTGACCCCAAGTAGCAGATTTTCAGTGCAATCCGATAAACAGTCTACGATGTGCTATGTTTGTGTGTAAAGGGACATCACATTTCTTCCAGGAGAAAGCCATTTGTTCTGGGATCCTACAGAGGTACCAGTTCATTGTTCCACTTAAAGTACCTGTGGGTTATGTGAGAGAAAATGTGCTAACAGTAGCTCTTTCTGGCTACTGAACAGAAATGCATCTTGGAAGGGCTACATGTGTAAGGGTCTGTGCTACTCTTCTGTTGTCCTGGTTATTTTACTTGGGTCAGTCAGCACAAATGATAAGGAACAACAGAGGTTACTGGCTTTGGTTCAAATGTAATTTTAAAAGAATTCTGCATCTCCTGGAGTTAATTTATTGTTCAAGCTATTTGACAACTTTTGAAATACATCCTCTTCCACCAGCTTTGGACTCTTCAAATCTTCCTTTCAAATCTCACGGAGGTATATAAAGGAAACAAGACAACAAAAGCACTGGGTACTTTTGTTTACTCATTTTAACACTGCTTTTTCTCAAATGGGTGTAGTTATTTGCAACTAAACAACCCTAATCTCCCTCTCTTTCTTGCTAGTTGTATACCACTGTAGTTATATTTACTCTTGATCTGTAGGTCCCATCTTCCTATACAGCCAAAGCGAAGTTCTTACGAAAGCTTTTTTTATCTCAAAGCATGTGCGTTAGATTTTACATTTAAGATAATTTATCGATATTTGATGGGTTACATGCCAAAGCCTACAATGTTGAACCTACTGGAGTTAGTGCAAATCCAGAGTAAGTGTGCTGAGGTAATTTGTGCTGCCGAAATATATATTAATGTAAAAAAACCCAAACCTGTAGATCTTAGCTCTGAAAAAGTACTTAAAAAGTTCGTGACCATGATTCATATCTCACTTACATCAGGTTAAATCAGTAGTAGTTCTATTGAGAGCACAATCTGCTCTTGAATTCTGATGATAAGCAAGTGGATTATTTATAACCTTTTAGAACAGGGAATATTTAATACAAAGTACAGCAAAGGAAATATAAATGCTCTTAGCAGCTGTGCCAGGTGCTGGTTTCTCTTACTTCCATATTTCATGGGATGATTATATGGACGTGACAGAGTTAAGAGGTTTGCCAGGCATGCCACTCTCTGAAGAACAGCTCGGCAAAACATATCTATTTTCTCAGCAGATAAACATGATTTTTTTCCTAGCGGGTGGTTTTACAATTGTATTTGGGCAGTCAGCTTTGCATGTGGCTCTTAGAGCACCTGCCACTCAACAACATATTTATAGAAACTGTAAACTAATTAATTCCTATAAAAATCCCCATGTTGCTTAGTAATATACTATGATACTCCACCTAATGGGGATTACATAACCTCTTTTCCTGGGCCAACGTTCTTTACCTGCTCCTTGCCACCTAAAAATTCCAGATGCAGGTTTTTATTCTAAAAAGAAGGCCTTTTCTTTTGTACCTTTATCCAACAGGAAGTTGCATCATAGTGGATGCATCTACACAAGATGCTTTACTTGAGAGAGCTAATTACCATATAGTAAGCATCCCTGTCTACACGTGCAGACACTTACTGGGCACATCTACAAGTGCACCCAACTGTGCAGTTGTTACTGCAGAGTTGTTCAGTGCTTTAGCAAGTACTGTGACGTCCTGCCAGTGCACAGGTCATTTCTGACCCTGCTGCGCAGTGGCATTAGTGTCACAGTTTGTGCCTGCTTACAGTACGTTGCCATAGTGACGAGCTATATTGCCATGGCTCTACAGTGACATAGTATCTCATGAGATGCGTCCACTGTGCAGTAATTTGCTCTAATAAGTAAATTTGCTACCTATAAATACAAGTAACAAATTTACTCTTGATTCATTACTGCTCAGTAATACACATGTAGACAGCTGACCAGGAACAAATGTAGCTTTGGTAAGCTGGGCAGCAGGGAGTAGGAGACTGCTCCCTGACCCCAGGCACTGCCTGCTGCTGGGGCAGGTTCTGCCACCAGAGCCTGGTTGGGTACTATGTCTCTCTGCCATAGCATCAGGGAGCTCCCAGCTCCCACTTTGAAATAAGCAGCAGGTGCTGGGAAATCCTTATCTCCCAACCTGAGCCCTACTGTCACAGGGCCAGGGCTGGGAGATAAGGATTTCTCAGCCTAGGCCCTGTGGCCATGGAGTGGGGGCTGGGAGCTCCCTGCTGCTGGGGAAGGGGGACATTGTCCCCACCCAAGCTCCGGTGTTGGAGCCCACCCTGGCAGCAGGCAGTTCCCAGGGGAAGGGACCAGTGTCCCAGCCCACTTCAGGAGACACCTGCCTCCTGACCCTGTGCTTCCTGCCAGCCCCTGTGCTAGAACCCAGGGGGAACCTAGAGCTCCCTGTGGCTGCTGCAGGGGGCCACCACAGGGCCAGCAGGAGAAGATTGCTCCCATGAGCAGCAAATCTTCTCCCAAGTCCCTGAACATGTAGATGTGTTCCTGGGCCAGTTTACTATACAGTAATTTACTCTAGAGTAAATTGAACCCCTCATTATTTGTATGTGTAGATGCACCCACCAAGTAAGACACTAATCGAACAGCAATTTGAATATTAACTGATGATAAAAACAATGTAAATGTATCTGTTTTTCTATTATTTATAGTAGTGTCTGAAGGTGTCTCTGAGGTATAGTGATCTAGGGATGGACAAATGGGACTAGTCTGGGGCTTGGTGCTAAATCTATAAAAGGACATGAGCCATGTGTTGTGACAAGTAACTTTTGGGTGCCTTGCCAGAAGAATCAACACCCATTCACCAGCTATCTAAGCTCTGTATATAATTTTTGGTAAGATTTAGGGAACTAAGGATGGAAACCACAAAAGCTAGCATGCTGAACTGGAACCACTTAACCTATCAATAGGAAATGCATCAGAGACCCAATGGGTGCATCTGCATGTGCTCCTGACTGCACAATACCTGCCAGTATTGTGCAGTCCCAGTGGTGCATGGTTATTTTTAGACACTACATCAGTGTAGTGATGAGCTATGGTGATGTAGTGTCTCATGTAGACCCACTCAATATGTCTTCAGTCTTACTTGTCTTGCAGTCATAGATGCATTATATCAGAATGCGTAGAGGCACCCCCCTCCACTTGGTATTCAGTCATGAGGCCTCTGTTGAAATTGGATATATAGATATTAAATTAAGATGAGAGACTTCCTTGCAAAAACTAAAGAAGAGATAGAACTTTGTTTCAAAAGATGGGTAGGAGTTTGCCCTATTTTAACCAAGCACTCATCCAAGATTTGGGAGACTTGCATTCAGTTGTTCCTGCTACCTGAAGAAGTTCATATGCTTCACCCCATTTCCCAACCCAGCACTGTGATCACTGGGATATTAAAGGCATTCTGTGTGAGTAAGGGAGACACTCAATCATCTTAGTTGAAGCTGTTCCCCTTTGCATGTTGCAGTTAAAGATTCACTGCACTGAGAATGAGTGTGATGTTCTAGTCTAGTAATTAGGGTCTACACCTAAGAGATGGGCCACTCGGGTTGCAGTCCCGGCTCTAGCAAATGTTTCCATTACGCAGACACTGGCTAAAATATTCAAACATTTGCTTCTAATTGTAGCTCACTCATCTAAGGTGAGGATCTTAGTTAGGCTTAGGGACAAAAGCAGCTAGAAATTATATGAAACTTGGGTGCTTGAGTCCACTTATGGATGTAATCCTTGAGGATTTGGATTCAGTTCCTTGCTCCATTGCAGACTTTCTGTGCAGCTTTTAAATTTTTCCATTCTGTCTTGCTGTGCCTTAGTACTCCACCTGGAAAAATAGAAGTCATCATCTCCGTGCTTCATAAGACAGTTTTGAGAATGAATATATCCATGGTTATGAGTTTCACAGGTATTATAGTAATGTGTGCCATGTACTTACATTTGATACAGAGATTTCTGTATGTAGTGAAAAAGCATGTTATACAAAAATAAAGTAAGAAAATCTTAACCAACAAGCTCACTACTGAGATTGCAGAGAAAGGAGTAATCAATTCATAAACTGTGGTGCGATCCATCTTCAATGGCAAAACTAATGTGGACCTTCCTGGAAGGAGGATTGGGACCCATATCCAATATACATTCAGCACCACTGAAATACAGGTACCTTTGTAGAGAGGAGAGCAGCTGGATGGATAATGAGTATGCAGCAGTCTACACCACAATTGTAGGTGTGGCTCAAGATATTGGCCCAAATTAGGAGAGAAAGGGATAACACCCTTGTACTACACTGCAGCCCAAGAGGTTTTGCTCACTTCCCAGCTCTGCCACAAATTATTTGTGTGACTTTGGTAGGTCACTGGAAGCTTCTATGCTCCAAATTGCTATAAAATCAAGGCCATCTGCCATCTTTTACTGATCATGTTTATTCAGCCTGGAAGCTTGTCTGGATGAAGACTAGTTCTTAAAATACCCTTTATCTGCACAGCACCTAGCACAATGAAGCTCTGCTCTCAACTGGGTCCTCTAGGTGGTACTATAATACAAATAATTCATAATAAGGAATTTCTGCTTTAAAACCTTAAAAACCTTTAAAATCCTCTGATCTTTGCTATCTTGCCAGTGGGGACAGAGCTTCAGTATTTTTAGTCTCACCAAAAATATCTCAATAGACCACACTACATGGAATTCAATTTGCCCAAACTCCATAACCCTAAATCTAAACCCAATGCATTTTTCAAACAGAAAGAGAATATCTTTATTTTACACATACTTTTCTCAGCAATTGCCTCAAGCAGTGAGACAGATTTGAGCAGTACCACACATCTTACAGCCCTTGCTCCTTTCCAGCATCTGTCTTCAAGCTGTGTGTGTGTGTGTATGTGTGACTTGAAGAAAATCTCATTTGGAAAATATTGACTGATCTACTCACTTGTTTGTATCACTTTGTACCATTTGGAACAGGGCATACACCCAGTCTCTTCTTCATTCTGACCACTGGCTGCCTTAATAGGATGGTGGTATCTCATCATTTTTACTATACATATCCCTCAGGGTTTGATTGTGCTTTTTGCACCTCAGGTCATCTTAGACATACAATTTGTTTGATGGATCAGGTACCCAGCAAGGTTGCTTTCTTACACTGTGACACGCTTTTTCATTCTCTTCCATTGCCCCTTGCCCCCGTGCCCCACCAACTGTGTCTATTATTTTTTCTTTAGATATTAACCAAGATATACATTCCCATTTAGAATGTGCTTTTACTCTGTTCCAAGTATGTATCCAAGAATACATAATTTGTCTACTTTGTGCTCAAATTAGAATTTATGCTGAAGGTTCGAATCAAATTTGACTAATAATTCTTGAAGGAATTCTACAATTTGCTACATTTTGCATTATATTATAGCATGTCACTTCCACATGTTATTTTCATATTCTTTGTTAGCACATTACATATCTGGAGCATCAACTTGGATATTTCTCAAAACAAGATAAGCAAGTATGATGTTTTCATCAAAGGACTAAAAATAATTGTTATCTGTTGGTCACATTATAATTCTACCTCAAACCCTTTATACTCTATGTAAGAAGACATCCAGCTTAAATGTGTTCAAGGCAAGTTTGTGGAGAAATGAGGCAGATTTACTGAATGGCTCTGGGTGAAGATATGAGCGGGGAAATGGGGTATCATGACAAACATCTGTTTCAGGTTACCAAACCTGAAGGAGGAGGTGAATGATTTTGAGCAACTATCAGACCCTCTTTACACATTTCGGCATTTCCCAGTCAACTGGTTAATTGTGCAATTACCTGGAGATCAGCTGCACATGCAAAGTAGGTATCACACAGTAAAAAAGATCCAACCAGCTATAAAGTTAGACCTAAAAAATGTGTACTAACTTTATAGCTGGTTGCTATCCAGCTTTAATTTACAGGTGTAGCGGGCTTCCAACTTCAGGGGTGCACCATGCCCAGCATAAACCCCCCCAAGCCCCAAAGATCATAGCATCTGCAGTCTTCAGGGTACAAGGGTTTCCTGCACCCTGAAGCTTTAGGGATCATGGCAGCCCATTTCCCACACCTCTGGGGTGGATGGAGGGGTCACCCTGCATTGATTGTCCAACCCGGGGGTTTTCCCACACCCCTGGGTTGGGAGTTACAATGATCCTCCCGTGGTCTCCTGCACCTTCTGAGTAGAGAGATTGCCACAGTGGTGATCCTTCAGCCCCAGGGCTGCATGGGGTGCTCCTGCAGCTGGGAACCCCACAACTCAGGTGCATGGGGCCCACATCTTTGGGAGTTTGCTTCCTGCTGGTTCAAGGGGAGCTTGGGATCAGGCTCCCTCCGAATCACCAGTGTGGCACAATGGGATCCAATATGCAATCCTACAGTCATGCCTGTGTGGCATGGCAGGAGGCAGAATTATTTGAATTTTGTATTAGATCCCATCATGCCTTTACCTGCATGATTACAGGGGGCCTCACAAGCATCCACATTGGTGATACTGGGGTGGGGGGGGGTATTCATTTTCAGTCTGTTAGAAAAAAAAACACAGTAGGACACATAGACCATCAAGTTCTTAAAATCTATTGGAAACATATTTTTGTGTCAGGAGTGGAAGAAACTATTGAGAAAGTTGCTCTTTTACATTAGGTTCTGGCTAATAAAAAGTACTTAAATATCTGAAGGTGGATGATAATTGGAGTGGAAGTGATTATGAAATGATAGAGTTCACTCTTTTTAAAAAGGAAGGTGTGAGAGCTGAGAAATAAGAATAATGGACTTAAAGAAGTGACTTAAACTCAAGGAACTGGGAGATAAGGTCATTTGGAGGATAACTGAAAATAAAGGAACTCAGGAGAGCTGGCAATTGTTGTAGGAGACTGAAATAAAGACTAAAAGGCAAAGATCTCTATACAAAGGAAAGATGGAAACTAAGTAAGAGACCATTGTGGCTGTTCAGAAGCTCTGTAAGGACCTACAGATAAAAAGGGATTGCACAAAAAGTGGAAATAAGGACACATGGTAAAGGAAGAGTATGAAGGCATGTTAAAGATAAACTAAGAAAGGCTAAAGTACAAAATCAGTAAGGGGCATGAAAGATAACAAAAAAGTTTCTATCCTTGAATTAAGAACGAGTGGAAAACAAGAGAAAGATTAGATC
>NW_017729032.1:261391734-261411144 GCF_001723915.1 Gavialis gangeticus | reverse complement strand
ATATTTCCAACAGAAACTGAAAAATCAGCACTAAGACATCTAGGGAATGACAGAATATCATAGATGGTACAGAAAAGGCTAAAATAGTTCATGTCTTTTTCACTTCTTCCTTCACAGAAAAGTTTAACTGTGACCAGATACTTAACTCAATTAATTTTTTAACATGGAAATAAGAGCACAGACCAGAATAAGGAAACATTGTAGTTAAAGAAGATATAAAATAGATTTGTTCAAGCTCTGAAGCTGGATGAATTTCCCCTTAGAGTATTTACAGAACTAAATAAACAGTCTCTGAATGGCACTGGTAATTGTTTTTAGGAATTTATGAGGGACAGATGAGTGGAAGAAAAAGATAAGTGCTCTCCTTTAAATGGTAGGTGGGAACACCTCAGAAATGATCTCTCTGTCACCTTAACTTTGATCCCTAAAGTTCAATTCTGGACTACGTTATAAAACAATTAATTTTGTAAATAGCTCAAATATTTTATGATGATAAAAACAGCTAACACAAGATTGTCAACCCCATTCATGTAAAAAACAATCTTTGACAAGATAATTGACTTAGTGACTATGTGGGAAGCAATTGACATGGAATATCTGAAATGTGAGCTCTTCTGATTTCTGTGGCATATCATAATGGTAGCAAGCATTTTGTCCCACATACCATTTTCATAAGTGAGCTGAATAAGTACATTTGAGATGTAATCATTATAAGAACATACAACTGTTTCAAAAAGCACCCTTAAAAATTATTTCATCAATGGTTCCCTATTAAACTGGGGAACATTTCAAGTGGAATTCTAGAATGGTCTTTCCTTGTCCATCTCTTCACCAATTATTTGTGTGATTGAAAAGAATATATTTATAAAATCTGCAGATGTCACCAAACTTGAATTGACGGGGAAGATCTACACATGCAATTAATGTACATGAATAAACTCAAGAGTTTATTTGTGAGTAGCACATGGAGCCCAGTGGGAACAGCCTGGGCTGGCAGAGGACATAGGGGCTTAGCCTGTCATCCCAGGACTGCACTGACTGGGCTCCATGTGCAGTGGTGGGGCTTACTCAGGCACAAGGGTGCTTAAGCAGGGGGGTTGCTCATGTGCTTGTGCCTCAGCCAACTGCTCTGCATCATATGATGTCTTGTCAGAGCAGGCATGGGGCTTCACATGCTGCAGAGGGGCTAAATGGAGCATGAGCATGCTTCAGGCTGATGGCTAGCCCCACACTGAAGTACCCTTGTGCTCCAGCCAGCCTTATCACCATCTACATGTGCATTTATACACATGAATTTACTGCACTGCCAGATAGTACTTCTGTTGGGACTATCCAATGGCACACTACATTAGTCTACTGCGCTCTAATTGATGTGCACGTGTACACCATGACACTTCATGGTGCAATAGATTAGTCTACTGCACAGTAAAGCACAGATGTAGACACATCCACTGTGACCATTTTGGAAACAGAAGCAGAATGATCTTGACAAACTGGAAATAGAGTCAAAATCAACAAATGGAAGTTCATTGAAAACAAGTACAGAGTGATCCAGGTAGGAAAGAGAAAAAAATAATCACAAACACAAAAAAAGGAATAACTGTTTATTTGATTTATATGTCATTCTTCCCAAAAAAAGGTTTGGGGCTGGTTAAGAAAAAGTGAAAAAAAAAAAAAAAAGAAAAGAAAACTGGCTGTTTAGGGAGTTATAGTGATTCATCAGTTAAATGAGTCAAGAATATGAGACTGTTGCAAAAAACAAAAAAAATTCTTGTCCAAAAATGTGTGTAAGATGTAAGATAATTGGGATGTTCAGTTTAACACTTGAGAGGCTAGAGTTCTTTGTCCAGCTTTTTAATAAAGTTCTAGAAAAACTGAATCTAGAGAACAACAGGAAGGATAGGAGGTCATGTTTTCTAAATCTATGAAAAAAGGTTGAAGGAGTTTGTTTTATCTAGCCTGGAAAAGTGACTACTGATGGGAAATCAATATGTGTATATGTGTAAGCAATTGTTATAAAGATCTAATGTGTGTAAAAAGTTGTTATAAAGAAAACTGTAAAGAATTCTTCTTAATGGGCACTGAGGAAAGGGCAGGACATTTGTGTCCTGAAAGGTTTTGGTGCAATATTATTAACAGTTTTCTAGCTCTTAGGGTGGTGATGTATTGGAATAGGCTGCATACAGCTTTTATGAAACCTCCTTCATTGGAAGGTTATACAAACATGTGTCAGGGATTGTGTCATGGATCAGCCCCTTTCAGGGAAAGCAGTATCCCAGGATGCCCCAGCAAGCCTTGTCCGGTCTCCCTCCTGAAGGGCTCCCTGACACCAACCCTTATGTGGCTTCTTGAGGAGCAAGCTTCTGGCTTTGAAACCCTGGTTCTTCTTTGTCCCTGGCTAGCTGTAGCACACCCACCATAGAGAGCACTTTCATTGCTCAGCTCCTGGGAAGAGGGTAGGGTTTGCCTCTTTAATGGGCAAGGAGGGGATCAAAGTGCTAGCATCCCAACAAAAATAGCACACTGTTCCACTTCAAAAATAGTTTTTATTGTGCCACCACAGTTTGTCCTGTCCTTGGGATTCATGCTTTCTCTCTGTCCAGATGCCACAGAGTCTCCTTTTTCTTGTAAGGCAGCGTACAACATTAGCAACAAAGTGTAACAAAACTATAGCAGTTAATCCAGGGACCCATAAAATGAAACAATGTTATTAATGGGGATCCTAGTTTTCTCTGTTTAAAAATCACAAATTCTCTGATAAAAATTTCAAATTCTCTGATGTAAAAACCTAAATTCCCTCACTCCCCACCCACAGCTTTCCACCCCCCAGCCCTGCTGGAGGAGCCCCAACTGGCAGGACAATGGGGCCAGGGACCAGGGTCCACAGCTCCCTGCCCTCCACAGCAGAGCCTGAGCCCTGGCTGTTACACATGGGAGGCAGCGGCTGCTGCAGCAGAGCAGAGCAGAGCACAGGTGGCACAGCCAGAGTGGAGCCATGGTCAGGGGCAGATGTGGGCTGGCTGCTGTGGACTTGGGCTCCCTACCCTGCTGCCCTCCTCCCTGGGCCTCCACGGCTCAGCAGGTGAGACCTAGTGCAGCAGGGCAGAGTGGGCTTTTTCAAGTTCAGTGCCACTGCTGTAAGCCTCATGCTGTCATGGCAAGGTTCCCCCTGCCCACCCAGCAGGAGTGGGGTTGGTGGCATGGAGTTGTGCCTCCCACTGCTGCCAGGCAGGGGCACTTCTCCATGGCAGTGTGGGGCTTGCAGTGGCAGCACCAAGCTTCCTCCACTCAGTCCCACTCTGCCTTGCCATGCTGGCTCCCACCCAATGGACTGCAGAAGCCCCAGGGGGAGGGGAGTAGGATGGAGAGCTCTGAGTCCACAGCAGCCAGCCCACCCCTGGCCCTGCCCCCACTCCACGCACAGATCTGAGTGGCACATGCCCCCCATGTTCCTCCTGGGAGTGTGTGCAGTAGCAGGGAACCAGCCCTCCTCCCACCCCTCTGGACAAACAACCCACAGCTCTGTCCCACTCCTTGCCTAGGTCCTGCAGCCACACATTCCAGCCCTGGGCCCCAAGCCCCAACCCCAGCCCAAGCCCTAGCCCTGCCTGACTCCCTCCCTCCCTCACTATGGGAGCCTCAAGTCCATTCCCCCACCCTCCAACTTATGGGAAGCTTCTCTCCAGGCTGCCGGGTGGCCATGTGCATCTGTATACGACTCTGCATGACTGTCCTCCTCCCACTCCCCCTAGCCCCTTGCAAGCTGGAACTCTGTCACTCTGCAAGGGGAAACCCACTTTCTCCTGTATTTTTCTGCTTAAAATGAGAAAAAAAAGGTTTTACCACATTTTTTCTATGGCAAAAGGAAAACACAGCTCCCTGGTTATCAGAAGCCAATCAAAGAGCAATCTCTGGGATCTGCTGCTAGGCTCAGACATTATCTTTCCTAGGGGGTGAAAAGAGCATCTATATGTCCTGCTAACAAGTTGTCTATGTGGTTGCAGAGAACTGGACCGATCATGGTGGGCCGAGGGTTTACGAACAGGTGGGATTAGCGGCGGTTGTGTCTGAGTGGCACACAAGCTTATGATTCCAACTAAAGGGGTTTATTTAACTTACGCTTTGATGGCGTAGGCAAGTTCTTCGGTTACAGTATAAACAACAAAGGGGTCCGTTGGCCCATGGGGTTCTTAGGTGAGCCCTTGCTTTCTAACCCCGGAGGGCTAGGGGCGGCTGCTCAACCTAATAGTCCCAGGGCTGGTCAATGGCTCATAAACGGGACAGACAAACAACAGAACTGTAACAAAACAAAGTCCAACGTGGACAAAAGCGGGCTGCAAGCGATGCCAAAGTCGATGGAAAACAGTGCTGAGGTCAATGCCGGAACAATGGGATGGACGGATGGTCGAGAATGAAGGCCGAGGTCGGAAGCTGTGGAATCAAGGTAAGTTCAGTTTGAGAGTCCATTAATCAGTATCAGAAATCGTAGTCGTAGTCGTAGCCAGTGCCAGGTAGATCGAACGCCAGAAAATCAATAGGAACGGATCGGAAAATCGCTATAGGAGGAGACCAATAGGCCGCAGAGCCTAACTGAGGGACAGTCCCTGAGAGCCAGCCTCTGTCCTCAGTTCAGCGGGTCTCCCCCCGAGGGAGGGGCTCCTTAACCTTTTATAAGAATTTAGTAGCCAATTGGAACGCTCCCCTCACAGAATTTTCTGGTCTGATTACGTCAGGCAGTCAGAGAACTGAGCATGTGTCTGACTGAGCTTTGTATCTAACTGAGCATGCGCATGGTGGAAAAGTAGGTCACGCTTGATTGACAGGCCCTCGGGTCACCCAGGGGGCACGTGCTGGGTGAGCCTTGGAATTTTCCACTCAAAGACTAAAGTGCGCATGCTAGCTTTGATTCTTCTGTGTTGTCAGCACCCATAACTTAAGATATTTCCATGACAGTCTACAGTAAGGGGTGCTCATACTGAGCCTTCCAAAGCGTGCCTCTCAAGAAATTGAAACTGGAACTCAGGCCTTGAGTAGTCTCTTTGGTCATGGATGGTCTAGGTATATTTTCCCTTGTTTCAGTGTAGGCAGTAGGACCAAATGATCTCATGCAGCCCCTTCCAGTTGTACGCTTCTGTGATTTAAATGTCTCCAATTTTTGGGAATAACATTTGGTGTGGATTATGTTCAGGTGAATTCAATACCTATCCTAGTCCGCTTCGTAGATAATTTGTAACAGGCTGATGAGCATAGATATAGGTGTATACCTTATGTTGCATTTCAGAGCATAAGTGAGAAAGAAACCAAATCCTCTTTCTGGTTACAAGCCCCGGTATATAAAGTAAGAAGATTCACATAAAAGCATATTGATCGCCTGAGGGTACAATCAGAGCTGTTATTATTTTTGTGTGATTCCCTTTTGTCCTTCCCCTAAGTCAAATATTCAAAATATTTTGTAATGATAATACAAAAAATGTGGGATTTAATAATAATATTTACACCTACCAGTGAACCCTAAGAAAGTAACTTGCAAAAATAGGCTGAAGACCAGAGAATAAATTAGCAAGTATTTGATATATATACACCAAAATATTTGCATGGGGATTACAGGATTCCTGTGTCTAGGATAAAATTACAGAAAGTCAAGTCAAGACGCTTCTCTTCTTAGTTGATGACAGTGGACATTGTTCATGTTCTGGTTTGAAACTTCAGATCTTCATCAGAAGTGCAAATTACTGTATAATTGACTCTACCAGGAAGAAAATCTACTCTACTAGTAGAAAATGTAAAAAGTTATACATCTGAAGTGAAAACATTTGGATGAGAAACTTTAAGTGGGACTGTTACCACTTGGCTGGAAAGAGCTCCCCCACTTGATAACAATACAAATCCTTTCAGTGTTGAGAATCCCATTAATTCTGTTTCTTTCAAGTCTTCTTCAGAAAGACTACTGTGAAATGCAGAATGAAAACAAGAATAAAGAGGTTAACATCATGAAAAATGAAAATTACCTGAATGAATTTACAGTCTGTATCTCAAGAAACCAGTCACTGTTACTGTAAAACGGAGCTGGAAAACAAATCTCTATGCCAGTTCTAACTGATAAGTAGCAAAAAGAGGTGTTCTGATTATTCAAGTGACAACTTAGTTATTTTTAAGCTAAGTGCTTCTCAGAACATGTATACCTCAGTTAAAAGCTTGCAAATTACTGAAGTGTATGATGCATACTTTTGTTCCACTAACAAGTTTCATATTATATATTTAGAAATTAAAGTCAAGAAATGTATGCAGAGTTGGGGGGTGGGGGAGAGTGGAAATCTTCCCTACAGCAGTAATGCCTCATGGGTTAGTGTTTTTTTCTTTGTTGTTGTTTTTGTTGTAAAAAAATCTGTTTTGGAAAAACATGACAAAAAATGGTATGGAGGAGTCAGTGGAGATAACTCATTGTTTTAGTGTTCAGCCTAGATAATGCACATTTTAGCTGCTTGTACATGCCACCGGGATTTAATTTGGTTTAGTTCTCCCTAAATTGAAACGGTGGGTTTTTAAAAACACCGCTTCAATTTAGGGAGAATTAAATCAAACTAAACCGTTTGTGTGTATACAAGGGTGGGGGCCTGATCCTTACTTGCCTCTTCAGGGGGAGGGAGGACAAACTGTGGATGGGCTGAGCAGTCCCTGAGCTGTGTGGGAGCCCCCAAGGTGGCACCTGCCCTCAGGCACCTGGCCTGGGTGGGTGCTGCCTTGGGGGTGTTGCAGCCATCACCTGGGGGTGCCTCCCCACTGCTACCCCCCCCCCCCCCCAGCCCCAGAAGGAAGCACCGGGCCCCCACACAGCTCAGGCAGGCAGGCAGGCTCTGGGGAGAAGGAAAAAAAGAAAAAAGATCAGGCTCTCCCCCTTTTTTTTTTTTTTCCCAATGTAGCCTGCCTGCATAGACTGCCGGTGGGTCCCAGAAGCCCTGAGCTGTGCAGGGGCTGCCCAGCCCTGAGCACATTGGCTTCCAGCGCCCCATGCACTGTTGCACTTTGTTAGGTAGTGAACTAAGACACCTCAGCGGTGTTTTATCTTGCTACGTACCAGAGTAATTTAAAGTGGAATATGCTGCCAAGCGTGCAAACAGCAACGCCATTAAAGCAGTGCAAAAGGGCATTTAAACTGCTTTAAAGGTCAATTTTGTGGCAGGTACAAAGGCTCTTTGAGCTTGAGACAAGTCGACACCATAGACAAAAAACAGAAGTAACTATGAATTGCCTTGCAAGCTAAACTTTTTTGCCATGTTTTAGCCATTGGTTAAAGGGAAAAAGTATTGGCATTGAGTATCCCCCTTGGTAGGGCAGTATTACATTAACATAATTTGATGATTAAACAAGGTGTGTCTCTTTCCAAATTCTAACCCTAGAGTTGTCTGAACTCCCACAGTCAGTCTTAAAATTCTATTGGTATATAAACTTATTTGGCACACTGCTAATTCAAAGTTTCATGTTGGCACCATAGTCAACTGCCTATAGTAGCATAGAGTAGGACAATTTTTTTTGTACATAAGATTCTGTTAAGATATCAAACTATTATTTGGATTATTATCTTTTGATATTGTAATATCCTACTTAAATACTTTCATCTACCCATCTTCATTTTGTTTTCTGTAATTATTTAAAAAAATCTCTTTTGGCTAATGAGGCTCATATTATTTCATAATTTTCAATACTGAATTTTACCTATAAAACATGAATGCAAACACTGGTGAAAAATTCAGCCATGGCAGCTGGCTAACACGATTTACCCAATGCACAGATCATGACAGAAGTCCTTTTCAGTACTATATTATGAATCGGCTCAAATATATACATCCTTTCTTGAATATCTTTTATTGAGTAATTTTAGAAATGGTCTCTAAGAAGGTGCTTGACCCTTAAAGGGCTTGGAACCCAGCTGCAGGCAATCAATGATAGGTTTCCTGGTGGGGGACCAACTAGTAGTGATATCCCACTAATGAGGGTAGAGCCACTAGAAGGCTTAAGAACTGTATGAGGGAGTGCTGGTAGAGGAAGATGGTATGATGTTGTGCGAAGAAGCAGCCCAGCTAAGTTTGCCCCTCTTCTGATGCCTGAAGACAGATTGCTTTGATTTATTCCTTTTCTTGTTCATTCTGATGACTATGGAAGCTAGGCTGTTTAAGTAGAATACACCTGTCAAAGAACCTGAAACCAGAGCTGACTCACGTATCTAAAACATCAGGGTAAATGACCTGCTTACACCTTCTTTTAGGCCAAAGGAAAGTTTGGTATCTATGCATTCATGGACTGCTATTTCCTAAAGATGTGATCCAGTTGAGAAATACACATGGTTGGCTCCTTTTCAGTGCCTGTCAAGGCCGCACCCTGAACAATTTTTATATTACCAACATTTAGTAATTTGACCTAGCACTGCTTTCCACTTCTGTTCTCTCCCTCCTACCCCCTTTCTGTAGAATATTGTTTATGTCATATATGGGCTAGGGATGCAAGAGTGTTTAAGAAACTTTTATTCCTTGGCGCTAGCAATGTGATATCTCTAATGTGCCAAGGAGTGCTAAGAGGTGAGCCTAGTTTCTATGATAGCCCATATTGGATCAGCTATTGGAATACTGTCCAGTTCTGGGTGCTGCACTTCAGGAGGGATGTGGCCAGCATCAAGCGGGTCAAAGGAGGTCACTCACATAATCAGGGGGCAGCAAGGCAGGCCCTATGAGGGGAGGCTATGGAACCTGGACCTGTTCAGCCTCCACGAGAGAAGGCTGAGAGGGGATCTGGTGGCCGTCTACAAACTGACCAAGGGGGACCAGAAGGCAATGGGAGAGTCCCTGTTCCCCCCAAGAAATACTGGAAGTAATGAGGAATAATGACCATAAGTTGAAGGAGAGTAAATTCAGGCTGGATATCAGGAGGCACTACTTTACAGTCAGAGGGGCTAGGATCTGGAACCAACTTCCAAGGGAAGTGGTGCTCACTCCTACCCTTGGGGTCTTCAAAAGGAGGCTAGATAGACACCTAGCTGGGGTCATTTGACCCCAGCATTCTTTCCTGCCCATGGCAGGGGCTCGGACTTGATGATCTGCTCATGTCCCTTCCAGCCCTACCAACTATGAAGCTATATTCCAGGACCCAAGGTATGCGAGAATGTTATGAGAATGTTGCTGAAGAAGTTTAGTCAGGAAGCCTGGCCCATAGGAGAGCAGAGAGACTAACAACAGCTTCCATAGCCTTATGGGAAAATTCAGTTTAATATTAAAATACAGTTTAAGAAGCCAAAGCAAATCTTTTCTATTTCTAGGGCTTTGAAATGTTTTAATTGAAAATGCCAATGTGAAATATATCAACCTTTCTGAGTCAAACATTTTTTGACATTTCTGTTCTGTGGAAAATTTTGACTTTTCATAACATTTCAGCATGAAAACAGACACTGAAACATTAGTTTGTTGCAGTGCAAATCCCTAATTATGGTTACTTGTAATTCACACATATGTGAAACTTTTTGTTGAGATGACTTTGCATGTATCACAGAAAGCTCTTGACCGTGCCAGGTGGTGAGGCGATGCCATTTTCCCTGTGATAGTATTAAGCCACTAGTTTCTGTCTCATACTCTAATTGCTTTTTCTAATTGATCAATGAGACCTTTGGAATCCATACTGAGACATGAACTTGGAAGTAACAAGTAAACCTTTGAAGGTTCATTTCACCATAAGGTATGCACCTGAAAGTTTATATTATTATTTACAGTGCAGTGCCAAACCAATGCTTGCAGCTGTGTCATCCAGCTTGTGGAGCTCCTGGAGGGGTTCCGAATTTGGAGGCAAGGCCTTGTGCTGAATTTTGGGGTATGGACCCCTACCAGCGATATATTTTGGTGGCAGTAGGGTGAGCAACAGCTGCCCTTACTCCTGTGGTTCCCTGCTGCTACCCACTCTGCTGTACTCACTCTGCTTTACTGAAGGTAGGTCCAGACCTGGACTATGAGGAGCCCTGTCATCTGGACCCAGCCCAGGGAGCCAAAAAAGTTTTCACCCTGATTTAAAATGTTGGAATATTCTGGTTCCTCATTCCTCTGGGCCCAGTAGGGACCAGCTCCTACTTTTCCAAATTACAAAAATAATTCTATATTCTTCCTTTAATATTCTGATTTTGGGCCATTGAAAATCCAGTCACATGGCTGAGAGGCTCTGGCAATTTTTGGCTGGTTATGAGCAGTCTGAATATGAGATTGAGTTTGTTGCAGTTTGCAGCACAGCAGAGGGATTGGGAGAATTGTCGAGTCTTCATGGAGACATTTTCAATAGTACAGACTGGGGCTAAAAAGCATCACAGACTTAGAAAGTAAAACTAAAGGCCTAATGGCTAGTATATAAGGTGGAAGGAAATTTTTAATATGAATGAGAGGATTGTGGTAGTATTAGAGAAAGAGTTGTGACTATGCTGAGGGTACGGGGAGAAGTAAGTGACAGTGGGTGCATCTACACATGGCTATGACTGTGCCATACCAACTGCGCAGGTGGTGCACAGGTTGTTTTCAACCCTACCACACAGCAATAACAAGCAGGCACTAACCGTGATGCCACCACTATTATACAGTAGCAATGAGCTACTGCACAGTAGCGGCAGCATCATAGTTAGCGTCTGCCAGTGCTATATCACCATAGTGACAAGCTATGTCACTGTAGCTTGTTGCTATGGTGATGTAGCATCTTGTATAGCTGCACCTACTCTTAGTTAAAGTTGGTCAGAAAAAGTAAGAATAGGTTCATTTCAGTGGGGAAAATTCTCTTGGGACCAAATTGTAAAATATTGCAAGTATTAATGAAAAAAATATTCTGGAATTATGCTATTTTTGTTGTTGGTATTTCAAATGTAATATTAGACCATCATTTATATTATAAGAATAAAGTTAAAATAAAAAGATTTCATACTTTCCCATAAAAAAATCAATGAAATCAACATGTTTCTGTCAAATCTTTTCATTTTATCCAGTCAGCAAACTCTCTCAGAGCACTTTCAGAAGCAGTATTCAAAAGGTCTTCCTGCTGTCGGAAAATTATATGGAGTCATGAGTACTTTGTTACCCAACAGCTACCTCCAGAAACCCTTGTGGTAGTAGGAAGCATATTTTGGTATTTCTATCAGTGAACACTGCTCTGAAATACACCTATATCTAGGGGTCTACACAACTTGAGTAGACGGCCAGCCAATTTCATGGGAAAATTACTGGGCCAGTTGCCAGTTTCACAGGCAGATTGCCTCTGATTGGCTGAAGTGGCCTGGCGCCTCGCCACTGGTTAGTTGCAGGGGCTGTCCATCGTACAGCGCTACCCCTCACTGATAGCAAAGGCTGCCCCACACCTCACCGTCGCTTGTTGGAGGGACAGAACCACACAACAGGCATCTTAGCCAATCAGCAGCAAGGGGTGAAGGCAGCAGCCATCTTGGGTTGCTCTTCATGCTAACAACCTCCATCCCTCATTCCCACCCCAGTGGGCTGCACAGCTGGGCCACAGCACCATGAGGACTGCTGGCTCCCTCTGGGGAGCCAGAATTTTATTTTCATAAATTTCCCCCCCCTCAATTTCACAGACATTGCCTGATTTCGCAGGCAATGCTGGAGTTCACAATTTCTGCAAAATCCATGAAATTGCAGTCAGTAGGTTCCTACCTATATGACCACATAAAGAAACCATCTACAAATGAAATAGGGTTGTGAAAACAATTTATTGATCATGTTATTCAGGAGCTTACTCAGCAGCAACAGTATGCTTTGTTACATAGTTACTATTATTTCCCCTGAGGAATTATAAAAAATGTCTTACTGTATTATGTGGTTGCTTAGTAAATAACTCAGGTCACTACTATTCATGCATGTTAAGGAAGTATTTATTAGAGTTGATTGAGCTATTCATTCTTAGTAGTATCACTTATAAATTTAGTTCTTTGTTCTGTTTGTGAATCACTCATGAATTAATCTGATTTCTGTGAATGTATTCGTAATTTGTCAGTATTCAGCAAATAATTTTAGTGTATAACTTTTAGCTCATGATGCTTTTGTGGACTGTTTGCTTGGTGTTATTCATGGTTCATTGCACTGTTTACCTGAATCATATGACATGCTTTATATAGTATGGTGGGATGACAAAAATGTGGTCCTCCCAAGAAAAATAAGACTAATGAAGAATATATTTCTTTTAAAAATATCCTTCTAATATCTATTCATTTGTAGAAGAACTGATGTGTGTGTGTGGCAGAGGGGGAGCAGAGGGGAAAGAGAAGACAGAATCTGGGGTCAAAACTTTTGGGATGTGACTTCTTCCTCCCCCTGAGAGCTCAAGTCATTAACTAGGACTACAACATGGCAGCACATGTTTATAATCAACACCAGACTTTCGGCCTTGTATGTTAGTGCTGATTAGCTCTCGTCTTAGGTGCCCTGTAGTGCTTGCCTTTGCTTTACCTTGTGCCTAATTATTCACCCAAGGTGTGCATTATTCAAATGCTGACTCACATTCTGTCAAGTGTTGTTGCTTTAATTACACATTTTTTACTTCTCAGCCATGAATAGTTAACAGAAACACAACAGTTCTAGCCAAAAATAGAAGACCTTGAGAGAGGTCACTGAATCTTCAAATTGATGGGGATGATTTTCCCCCAAGGAAAAAGCAAGACTTGTCTTGTGTTCATCCTTCTCTCCCCCTCTCCCAAATTAAAAAATCCCAGAACCTTTTAGTTCCATATTTAAACTATGAAAGTTGAGTAATGCGACATTGAACACTGATGCTTTCAGGAGGATTTCACTGTGGGGTTTCTTTCTGATTAAATAATTCTGAAATATAATACAGAAACCAACGTTGAAAATGCATGGGTCTTCATAAAAATGTATGCAGCGGCTACTTCAAATGATATCTGATTGTCCATGAATTTGCAGTTCAGTATAACCCATGGACTGATGAACTCTGACCAGGTTATTATTACAAACTTTAAGTGTTATGGTGGATTCATTAGACTACATAATATTGTTTGCCAACATCTGCCAAGATACATACACACACTCAGTATGTTCATAGTGAGCCAGTGGTCAAGAGCAGAACTCTTGGCTATTTAACACTGAAAAAACAACTTCCAAAGGCATTTAAGAGTAAAAAGCACCAAAATTAGAGTATTCTTAAAACTCATAATACTGCAAACACTTAGTGTTTGAAATATGTTCTTTGTATAATTGATTTTTTTTTACCATATTTAACCAAATCCAAGGCTACTTTGAATTTAAGATGGCCCCTCCATAATTCAATTTTATACATGGAAAATTTTATAAATTTATTACAATTTTCCATGTCCAGAATCTGGTTATTGGAGGGTCATTTTATATTCAGCCTCTCCCAAGTGGGACAAGCAGTGGTAGTGGGTCAGGGAGTGGGGAAGTCAAGTGGGAGGATTCCTGCCCCTTAATCCCTGCCACCTGCCTTCCTTGCCCATTTTCCACGCCCTGCCTCCCATGCCTTGCACTGCAGTACCTGGGCCTGTTCCTGCCTGCTCTGTTGTCTTTATACCCCTAAGAGATGTAAAAATTGATGAACTTTTATTTTAGTAGAGAAAATGATGTATCTGCATGTCTATGTGTGTCTGTATGTGTGCACATGTGTGCACATATATCTGTACATACAAAATGAGAGGTGATCAGGAAGGTTCAATTAAAATATTTTGTCAACAGGAAATTCAGATTCCACAACACTGAATTGTTTTTTAGTTCTAATATCTTCCTAAACTTGTTTGAATTTCACTCAGGCAGGGCTGACCCAAATTGAAATAGTTTGGTATGTTTAAATGATTTGTTTTTGATAAGTTCAATATTAATCTGAGACGCTGCAGTGTTTCAGGCCTGTCATCTCAACTCTGTCGACTCCCTGGCTGGGCTCTATCAACCTGTTTCATGATTTGGAATAGGAACAAACTTTCTAGTGCTACAGTGTTCTGTGAGATGGAGTTTCCAGTGCTCAACCAGCACTATTACTCAGACTTACTAGGTAAGAATATCACACTTAAGCACAAGGCAGAGAGTATTCTGTACTTTTATTTAAGTAAAGGATACTGAACTAGATGGTTCAGATATTTGTTCTCTGTTACTGTGCAATGTAATATTGAAACTGCAAGATGCCGGTTGGAGAAAGTTAAGGTGTCTTCCTGAAATCACTGGAACTTACACCACAGTAACTGTTAGAAAATCTTGTTCATTCTAGGGTACGCAAGTTTCGCATGATCTGTCATGCATAATGAGAACTTTGCCTCACAAGCCCCTTGCAAACATTGATTGGCATCATGCTGACTTTGATGCCATACTCAAAAGGATAACTCCCTTAAGTCCTAAACCAGTGAAGCAAAGAATAAAGAGAGCTGACAACAAGGCCTTCAATAGAAGTGCCAGCAGGAATGGTTTAATGGGTAGACCTGGTCAAGACTGATGCAACAAAATGGTTGAAAACATTTATTTGTTGAAGCCAAATCACAGGATTGTTCTAGTTTCAGCAAAACTTTGGTTGCAAAAGGATCTTCAGCTCCAAGACAAAATTTCTCATCTGTTTATATCAGTAGTGCTCAGCTTTTCTGACATTTCTGGGTGAGGGGCAGCCAGTCCATGCCATATCTAGCCTACCAACGATCCCACATCCTGGGTTCATGACTGTGTGCCACAGCCAGCCACAGACTGGCTCTGTCTGCAAGCCCAATCTAGCATGCAGGGCCATGTTGTCTGACCCGTGAAGCTCCCCATAGTCCAAAGATTTAGCGATGCGGGAACAGAAGCAGCGTTAATTGCCATGGAGCTCTGAGAGTCACAGCAATTAACACTGCCGCTGCTCCCCCACTGCCTAATTTCTAGACCTGTGGGAAGCCCCAGGGGCCCCAGGGACTTGGCTCTATGGACCAGAATAGGCCTGCAAACTGTACTTTGAGCTCCAGCAGTTTCAATTATTTGTTTTTGATCACTTCAGTATTGATCTGAGCTGCTGCAGTGTCTCATCCCTGTCATCTTAGCTATCTGGCTCCCTGTCTGGGCTTTATCAATGAGACGGGGAAAGAGAGAGGGGAAACTCCAACACAGCTAAAGGAGTGCCATAAACAGCATCCTATTAGATATCTTGCAGTGAGTTTTTCACTCTTTCTTCTTGGAATTGTTCCAGTTTGCTCATTTCAGGTGAACTTCCTAAACCCTGGGCAGTAAAAAAGCAAAACAAAAAACTCACCCTCACCCCCCTCCAAATGATTTCTTTTCCTACCTCTCCATGAATATATATATATAATTTTGTAAAAAAAACCCAATACCTCCAAATAAATAAGAAGCTTATTTTAGAATAGTAAGAAGACTAATGGACTTCTAGCACCCAGTCTAGCCTGCAGTAAGGTCTCCCACATTCTAAGGAAGTGCTTTAACCACAGGGGCATTCAGTCTTCTTTCATGGAGAGTTTTCTCTATCCCTTCCATTTTTCATTGAAGAACAAAAAAATCTTCGAAAGGTCTTTATTTTGTCCTGATGCAGCTCAGGAAAACTTCTGGAATTTAAAGTTGGAAGTTACAAGAAATAATTATTGGAGCAGGCAGAAATTGGCTATTCCAAAGCCCAGAGGACACTGTCTGACAATTAAAGAAAGAATAATGGAAGATCTTTAGATCACGATAAAATATAATGAGAGCTGGGTGGGAAACTATATTCTGTCCCATTACTGCTCAAAATAATTTCCCATACTGGAAAGAGGCAAAGAGCTGAAATAACAAAATTTGGCATAAACTGACCATCTGGGGGAAAAATAAATAAATCTGGTTGAATGAAATGTTGCAATAATTTTAGAACCTTTACAAAAAAAATTAACACAACTGGAAACTTTATTTTTGTTGTTTTGAAATTGTCAAAACAGGAAGTTTAAATAGTATCAAAACTCTGTTAGAACTGAAAAGTGGAAGAAGACCATAAACTGACCCTTCCTTGCAAGAAATTTTTAGATCTGATCAATTGGTAAAAAAAAAAAAAAAAAAAAAAAAAAAAGTGTTATTGGGATATTTGTGATAGTTTTACATGTAACCCTGGAAACTTGCTCAAGTAAAATAACAAAAATACCACATTGCTACTAAAATGCACAGGAGTCCTCTTGACAGTGTCTGAACTTGTCATTTAATTCGTATCGTTGGATGCCTTACAGCAGGGTTTTGTTTTCCATTTTTTTGCTGGAAAGTACAGCTCTCTCATGTCAGATGTTAACCCTGCCTCTCTCTATTATCTGTATTTTTCTTAATGAGGTAGCACAATGATTAGTTCTTTCCCAAAGCCAGTGCAAAGCAATAAAAAAAGTAATATCACCATTTTATAATCTTCAGTACCAACACTTTATTATTAAAACAATTTAGGATTCCTAATAAATTTGGCTGTCCTTTCTTTGCTATGTTACATTTTTCTAATGGTTCAGACAGCATCTCTGCTGACTTTAGGCTTTATTGTGAAAGCCTGTTTGTCCATGTAAGAGGCAGACATCAACTTTAGTTGATCTCGTGTTGATAATTTTTGACTTTGCTCTGTAGCATTGTAGAATCTAGAAGGGAACAGTGTTAAATACAGTAAGCATCTCTAACTTTAACAGAGATGCTGCTGTATCTCTATAATACTTGTTATTTCAGTATCATTTAGCTGCCACTGGGGATGGAATACGTATCACCATTTGGGTTTTCACTTCATTTCAGTGAGTATGCAGATATTTAAGAAAACTCATCCCTAAGTAATGTTAATGTAAAGCAGAATTTTACTGCTCTGCACAGAGAAGTCTTGCAGCTCTCTTTGGATTGACAGCTGGGAAGGAAATGAGAGGAAGAAAGAAAAATGTATGTGTGATGTTTCATCAGAAAGAAAGCAATAAATAAAAGCACATTAATGAGTCACTCAGAACTAATGTGTGCAGATGGGACAAAAGTTGCAGCTGATGGGAAGGAGTATTATTGATGTGTCAAAATTATTTCTACCTTGCCAAAAGTAATTCAGAATTGGGATTCACCTAAATCAATAGTAAGTATCCAACCTGAAAGAAAGTGAATTTTAAAAAATGATTTCCAATACATCCCATCCCATTATATTAGGCTATGACAAGTTGTGTTGTGCTTCATTGGGTTACATAACACCATGTTGAATGGAAGTCCAACATTAGATAATGCAAGACGACATGTTGGGGAGAGGGAAGGAAAAAAAAGACAGCTACCTGTTTGTAATGGAGTTAAAAACAAGAGTTCCTTGATTGCTCTTAAGCAAAGCAAAGAAGTCTTTTTCTTGTATTGGTGCTTTATGAAATAAAAGTACCAAATAGAAATCACCCAAGCTACTAGTGGCATCTGACTGATAGCAAATGCTTTTGCATTTTTATTGAATCTGAGCTAAAGTGTTTTCCAGTGGAGAAACACAAAAATATATGCTTCATATGAAACAGCTTGGTAGACTGGTGCTAGCTTAAGTAGAAATCTGAGTATAGTAACCTCAGTTGTGAAGTAAGACTACTAAGGGATGACCTGCTGAGAACCCATTAAGATATACAGTATATTGAGACAGTGAAATGATTGCGATGGAGGTCTATAAGAATGTCAAAATAAATGAACAAAAACCTTGTCAATGGAAATCATAATACTGTCAACATTAAAACATGAAAAATAAGTGTGTCAGTTCTGCAAGAAACCTGGATTGAAGTTACCAGAGAATCATTCATTCATTGTGCCCAGTGAACCTGCAAATAGGTAGAGTGGGCATGAGAAACGTGAATTATTAAAGCTCTGCATGTAAAATGTTTTAGAAGGGATCCACTAGTACAATACAATATCAAGGCATTGGACTACTAGTTAACATTGTTCTGTAACTTTCATTTTCAGTGCAGTGTTCTTAGAACTGAACCCTACTAGATTGATGGAGTCTAGGTACTCTTAAACAACTCCCACCCACCAGACCTCCTGCTAAGCTATATATGTGCTTACATGAAAAACAGACTTTGTCACTTCGAATATAGTCATTCCTCAGTCTCCAAGGAACAGAATCTTACTGTCATAACTTAGTTGAAAAATAGAGAGAGTACATATAATGTGACAAGATGCTTCCAAGTAAATAGGGTGGGCTGTGTGAAACAGCATCCATGTCTCTGGCCAGGAGTTTATAAACCTTATCCTATAGAATGGAGTGCAGGTCTATTGTATTTTGACATGCTTCAGGATTTTTCAGTCCAGAGATCCTTTATTGGCTTGATGAGTAAGCTGTTTATATAGTCCTGTACTGACAGAAACTCAGGAATTAATGTAACTGTTGCACTTCTGTAACAGGGGGCCTGCTTCAAGCCAATCTGACTTCAACTCACCCACCTGTTCCTGGGCTAACCACCCGCCTTCTCGCCCACCATGCCTTATTGTTAATTGTTGTTAATTGAGCAGGAGGCTGTCCATTACCTTGCCCCAATGCCAGGGGGTGCTATCTGCAGCTCTGTACCTCCCCTGCACCGCAGCCCATGCCTTGCAGATGGCATCCTCTGTTGTCAACATCACTAGCCTCACTCTGGGCCCCAGAATCCTACTGTTTCAACCCTACCTGGATCCCACCACTCAGGCAGCCTACTCCACCTTCATTCCAGGCTGCATAGCTCCCTGAGCTGCTCCACCTTATGGATGTGGTCCCCCTGGGGCCTTTGGCTACACTGGCCTTGTCCCACCTCCAAGTCAGTTGGAACCCCAGGCGTGCAGCTCTGGGTGGCCCTCGCGGTGGTCCCCTGGCCCTTCGACCCTTTCGGTCCTGGCCCCAGCATTGACCAGTCGGGGAATTTCAAGACATGTTTCTGAGTCTATGACCCCACTCTCTCTGCTCCTAAGGTAGGAGAGAGCACCACCTCACTTGGGAGTCCATTCCAGAGCCTGGCAGCTGTAACCGTGAAGTAATGTCTCCTGATGTTCAGCCTGAACCTTCCTTCTAACAATTTGTGGCCATTATTCCTAGTAACCCTGGTGGTGCTGAAGGGAACAGAGTCTCACCCAATTTCCACTGGCACCCCCTGGTGAGTTTGTAAACAGCCACCAGATCCCCTCTCAGTCTTCTCTTGTGGAGGCTGAATAGATTCAGACCTGCTGCCCCTTGACCATGCTAGTGGTCCTTCTGTGGACCCTCTCAGTGCTAGTCACATCTCTCTTGAAGTGCTGCTTCCAGAACTGGACACAGCACTCCAACCACAGCCTGACCAACACCGCATAGAAGGGAAGGATCACCTCCCTGAACCTGCTTGTGATGCATCTGGAGATGCACAATAAGGTGCAGTTAGCCTTACTGACCGATGCCTTGCATTGGCGGCAAATGTTTATCCTGAGTCAACAATGACTCCCAGATCCCTTTCTCCCTCTG
>NW_017729032.1:261380875-261386734 GCF_001723915.1 Gavialis gangeticus | reverse complement strand
CACTGGCCTTGTCCCACCTCCAAGTCAGTTGGAACCCCAGGCGTGCAGCTCTGGGTGGCCCTCGCGGTGGTCCCCTGGCCCTTCGACCCTTTCGGTCCTGGCCCCAGCATTGACCAGTCGGGGAATTTCAAGACATGTTTCTGAGTCTATGACCCCACTCTCTCTGCTCCTAAGGTAGGAGAGAGCACCACCTCACTTGGGAGTCCATTCCAGAGCCTGGCAGCTGTAACCGTGAAGTAATGTCTCCTGATGTTCAGCCTGAACCTTCCTTCTAACAATTTGTGGCCATTATTCCTAGTAACCCTGGTGGTGCTGAAGGGAACAGAGTCTCACCCAATTTCCACTGGCACCCCCTGGTGAGTTTGTAAACAGCCACCAGATCCCCTCTCAGTCTTCTCTTGTGGAGGCTGAATAGATTCAGACCTGCTGCCCCTTGACCATGCTAGTGGTCCTTCTGTGGACCCTCTCAGTGCTAGTCACATCTCTCTTGAAGTGCTGCTTCCAGAACTGGACACAGCACTCCAACCACAGCCTGACCAACACCGCATAGAAGGGAAGGATCACCTCCCTGAACCTGCTTGTGATGCATCTGGAGATGCACAATAAGGTGCAGTTAGCCTTACTGACCGATGCCTTGCATTGGCGGCAAATGTTTATCCTGAGTCAACAATGACTCCCAGATCCCTTTCTCCCTCTGTGTTGACAAGAAGGGAGTTCCCCAGCCTATAGGTGTGTTGCTGGCTCCTTCTCCCTAGATGCAGTACCCTGCACTTGTCTGCATTGAATTCCTTTCTATTCTTATCTGCCCACCCCTGTAACCTGTCTAGATCTAGCTGGATTCTGTCCCTTGCCTCCAGCGTGCCCACCTCACCCCACCTCTTAGTATCATCAGCAGATTTGGACAGCGTGCTTTCCACACCCACATCCAGATTGCTGATAAAGTTATTGAATGGTACAGGCCCCAGGACAAGCCCTGGGGGGACTCCACTGCCCACATCCCTCCAGGTCAAAAATGACCTGTCCACCACCACTCTCTGGTTGCAACCGTCTAGCCAATTTGCCACTCATCTGACTGTGTAGGCATTGATGCCACAGTCACTTAGTTTTTTTGAGAGAATGTGGTGGGAAACCGTGTCAAAGGCCTTCTTAAAGTCCAAGAAGACAACATCCACGTCAGCGCCCTCGTGCAGGGACTTTGTGACCTGATCATAAAAGGAAACCAGGTTAGTCAGGCAGGGTTTGCCCTCAATGAACCCATGATGGTTGCCCCTGAGCATTACCTCCCCTGCTGGGCCCTTGCATATGTATTCCTTGATAATTTTCTCAAAGGTCTTCCCAAGGACTGAAGTGAGACTGACGGGCTTATAATTGCCAGGGTCCTTCTTCCTTCTCTTCTTGTAAATGGGGACCACATTGGCCCTTTTCCAATCCTCTAGTATGTGGCCAGAGCCTCACGAGCACTCATACAGCAATGCCAGGTGCCCTGCTATGACCCTTACCAATTCCCTCAGCATCCTAGGGTGAAGAGTATTTGGACCTGCTGATTTAAACACATCCAGCCCCTCCAAAATTTCCCTAAGTTGTCTGTGACCCTAGACATGGCAGTACCTCCCCTGGGTCTGTCCATAATCCTAGTGGGGGAGGTGTCCCAGTCCCTGTTCAGAAATATGGAGGCAAATAATTCATTAAAGAGGTCAGCTTTTTCATTTGCCGCAATCACTGGATTGCCAAGCCTGTCCTGTAGGGGTCCTACGTTACCTGGTGCCACCTTCTTATTCGCTATGTGTTTGAAAAAGGACGTTTTGTTATCCCTAATTCTGGCCGCTAGCCCTAGTTCCATCTCTGCCTTTGCCTTCCTAACAGCCTCCCTGCAGTCATGAGCAATGGAGGTGTAATCCTCCTTGGCGATAGCCCCTTGCTTCCACAGCTTATACACCTTTTTTGCCCTCAGGCATTCCTGGATGCCTTTGCTGAGCCATGGGGGCTTTTTTCATACTCCTGCCCACCTTGGTACACAATAGGACTGACTCCCTTTGAGCCCGGAGGATTGTCTTCTTGAAGAACAACCACCCGTCTTGGACTCCCATCTCATTGAAGCTCCGAGACCCCAATGCCTCTCCTACTAATCTTCTTAGCTCATTGAAGTCAGCCCTCCTGAAGTTAAGGACGTTTTCCTTACTGCTTGCTTTCATCACCCTGCACTGAATAGTAAATTCCATCAGGTGATGATCACTGTTGCCTAGGTGGTCGAGTACCCACACCAGGTCCCCACCAGGTTGTCGCCTGTGACAAGGACCAAGTCCAAAAAGGCATTTCCCCTGGTGGGAAATGCACCTACTGGGTTAGGTGGAGGTCCTGTATCCTGGCTAGGAACTTATGTGAGCGGTCGGACCTAGCTGACTGTTCCTCCCAGCAGATGGCTGGCTAGTTTAGGTCACCCATGACAACCACAGCCCTTGACTTTACAGCCTCTGTGAGCTGATCTGAGAATTCCAAGTCCAGCTCATCCCCCTGGTGACATGGTCTGTAGTAAATGCCCACTATCAAGTCCCTTTCCCTATAAGCCCCTTGCATTCTTACCCAGAGTGCCTCAGTTTGCCCCTCCTCTGACCCCTTCTTGATCATTGAGGATGTGTATTGCTCTTTGACGTAGAGTGCTACACCCCCACCCCCACATTTTTCCCTGGTCTGTTTTGCCTGTACAGCCTGTAGCCCCCAATGTCCACTGCCCGTTCGTGGGTAGAATCCCACCAGGTCTCCATGAGCCCCACTAGGTCTGGTTTTTTGCTAGCTAGCAGGAGGGCGAGTTCCTCTTCTTATTCCCCATGCTTTGAGAATTTGTGTAAAGGCATTTAAGGCCTCCTGTGGGTGCACATGCCACCCCCTTGTTCCTAAGCCCGCCCTGGCCCCTATAACTTACCTGGGTACTACCTGCATGAAGGTTCACAGAACTTACTTAGCTGAAGATTCTTAGTAGTTCTATATTCTTAGGCAGATAGGATATGAAATTTTCTTACCATTGATTTTTTTATTTAAGGCCTGATCCTAAATCTCTTTACCAGTGGTATAGTAATACACCTAGGTGCCCAGGGCACAGTGCCAGCAGTGACTTGAAGTTTCCACCATGCCATCAGGACAATTGCAATAGTTTTGGGGGTTTTTTATACCTAGTTGCCTTGGTCACCCCACCCTAGTTATGCCAGTGGTCTTTACACTAGCTCTGCATTAGACTTACTCTGGTAGTTTCGATTTGCTATCTGTAAACTGCAGTTTTTAAGCATGGCTGATTTTAAATTAACCTCTAATGAACCTGAATTAAATATCTCCTAATTGCTTAGGCTCATTTCTGCAAGATGTTTAAGAATGTGTCTAACTTTTAAGCATGTAAGTCATCTTGTTAACATCAATGGGCATCGTCCCAGGTTGAAACCCATGCTCAGATCTAAAGGACAAAGGGACTTGGTGCTGTGGAAGAGAATTCTCATGCTTCAGCCATGGCATTTTCCAGGAAAGATGCCCCTAAGAACAGCCTGTCCTGCTTATGTGTTACAAACACAACATGCACTGGTGAAGCTGCTTCTCCAGCATCCCAGCAGCTGCTGTCAAGCACATCAGAGATTGAAGTCCCAAGAGTGACTGTAGAGATGTCCCTGGAGCAGCTTCAACAGTCTATTTCTGGTTGGATGTGGACAAGTGGGGTGTGGCTGACAACTTGGCTGCTCAGGCACATGGGGAACATTGTTCCCTTATTGAGGTGTCTTGGCACTGCAGTTCAATCCAATTCCCTCGCTACCTTTACAATGCATTGATGGATTCAGCATCTCAGAAGAAGATGCACAAAAAACAATGGACTAGGGATTTGCCTAATGTAACAACAAGAAATACTGATATTTTTTTATTGCTCAAAAGAAGCGATCTCATATCCTACCCCTCTTGGTAGGCTTAAATCCTTTATACTGTGGTGGCAAGAGATGCTTCCTGTTCTTGGGATTCTGAGCATAGAACCATTTCCTGGAGGTCAATCCTGAAGTCTGGTTCTTTCAGAAAATAAGATATGGGTGAGAGGTATCATTCTTTCTTTCAAAACCTGTCTGGAGATGGTGGTAGAAGGGTCTGTCCCTCACCCCACTTAACTGGTATGTCAGAAGTTAGACCACTCAGGCAAGATAAGGGAGATCTGGGATCCACTCCCTACTTTGTATGAGTCGATTCAAACCCACGTCTCTGCCTCTGCAGGATAGCATGCTATCCTTGTGGGAAGGTGTCTAACCACCTTATGAGCAAACACTCTGATTATTTATGTTTGGTAAAGGGGACTTCCACCTCTATCTCATCATCTTGGTCTTTCACTCTGGTGGAAGTCAGTGGCTTACATCATAAATAGGCTCTGAACAGGTTCAAGGAAGGTAGGACAAGAAACGACTAGCTTGTGGATCCTGGCAGAGCTTAAGTATAGCAGCTTAGCAGCGCCATACTCACAAGTGGAACTTTAAGCGCTTGGGAATGTTAATGTTTAAGACAACTGGGACACCACCTATGACTGGGCCACAGGTATAGACAGCTATACCCTATATGGGAGAGATCATGTAGAAAACAGGGGTGGGAGTGTAGCCCTCTATGTCAAGGAAAGCTACACGTGCCTGCAAGCTGACATTGGCACCCATGGAGGATGACTGGAGACCCTCTGGGTTAAAATATGTGGGGAACGTGGCACAGGGGACACAATGGTAGGTGTCTACTAAAGACCTCCTAATCTGGAAGAAGAGCTAGACCAGGAATTCGCCAGGGAATTGACTGAGGCCACATGCTCCAGGACCATGGTCGTCATGGGTGACTTCAATTACCCAGACATCTCGTGGGAGGACCACTCAGCAAAATCCGAGCGGTCGCAAAGCTTCCTCTCGTGCGTGGATGACCTCTACCTGACTCAAGAAGTCTATGGGCCAACGAAAGGGAAAGCGCTGCTCAACCTAGTACTGGCTACAGGGGATGACCTAATTGGCAACCTAGTGATTGATGGGAAGATGGGTAACAGCGACCATGAGCTGATCACCTTCACCATCTGCCATAAAGCTGGCAAGTCAGTCAGCAACATGGAAGTCCTTGACTTCAGAAAAGCTGACTTTGACAAGCTCAGGAGGCTTGTCAGTGAGGCCCTAAGGGACCATGACCCCAGGGAGAGGGGAGTTCAAGAAGGGTGGTTGCTCCTCAAGGGAACGATCCTCAATGCACAAGCTAAGTCTATTCCATCTCGAAGGAAAGGCAGCAAGAGGGCACAGCAGACCCCCTGGCTCTCCAGGGACCTAGCAGACCTCCTAAGGCTAAAAAGAAAAGCCTACAAAGAATGGAGGATGAGATTCATTTCCAAGGAGGATTATTTTGCACTGGCCCGGTCCTGCAGGGAGCAAACCAGGAAAGCCAAAGCTGCAACTGAACTCCAACTAGCTTCGAGCATCAAGGACAATAAAAAGTCCTTTTTCAGATATGTGGGGAGCCTGTGGAAAAGCAAGGGCAACATTGGACCCCTACTGAACCAGATGGGGTAACTGACAACTGACACCCAGGAAAAAGCCAATCTATTAAATGGGTACTTTGCGTCGGTCTTTCATCAGTCCCATGGGATGCCCATGCTCGCTACAGGACAGGGAGGTCTGGGTGAGGGAGATCCCCTGCCCTCCATCAATGCTGACCTCGTGAAGGAACTTCTTGAGAAGCTGGATACCTTCAAGTCAGCCGGCCTGACAATCTACACCCCAGGGTACTCAAGGAGCTGGCAAGCGTCATAGCCCAGCTCCTGGCACAGATCTTTGAAAACTCCTGGCACTCTGGTGTAGTGCCCGAAGACTGGAAGAAGGCCAA
>NW_017729032.1:261373704-261380674 GCF_001723915.1 Gavialis gangeticus | reverse complement strand
GCAGTGCTACACTGGCTAGCACTATGGAAGAAAGAGACTTGGGGGTCATCATTGACCACAGGATGAACCTGCAATGCGATGCTGCGGCTACTAAAGCGACCAAAACGTTGGCTTGCATGCATAGATGCTTCTCAAGCAAATCCTGAGATGTCATTCTCCCCTTGTACACGGCCTTGGTGAGGCTGCAGCTGGAGTACTGCGTCCAGTTTTGGGCTCCACAATTCAAAAAGGATGTGGAGAAGCTTGAGAGAGTCCAGAGAAGAGCCACGTGCACGATCAGAGGTCAGGAAAACAGACCTTATGACAACAGGCTAAGAGCCATGGGACTCTTTAGCCTGGAAAAGCGCAGGCTCAGGGGTGATCTGATGGCCACCTATAAGTTTATCAGGGGTGACCACCAGGATCTTGGAGAGCGTTTGTTCACTAGAGCGTCCCAAGGGATGACGAAGTCGAAAGGTCATAAACTACTGCGAGACCGTTTCAGGCTGGACATAAGGAAGAATTTCTTTACTGTCTGAGCCCCCAAGGTCTGGAACAGCCTGCCATCAGAGGTGGTTCAAGCATCTACATTGAACACCTTCAAGAGCAAATTGGATGCTTATCTTGCTGGGATCCTATGACCCCAGCTGACTTCCTGCCCTTCGGGTGGGGGGCTGGACTCGATGATCTTCCGAGGTCCCTTCCAGCCCTACTGTCTATGAAATCTATGAGGCTGCACACTCTTGGTGCATGGTTGTCATGGAAGACTTCAAGTACCCGGACATCTCATAGGAAGAGCACTCGGCCAAATCTGAATGGTCACAAAGCTTCATCACATGCATGGACGAGCTCTACCTGACTCAATAAGTCTATGTACTGAAAAGAAGTAAAGTGCTGCTGGATCTGGTACTGGACAAAGGGGATGATCTATTTGGTGACCTAAGAATTGAAGGAAAGCTGGGAGACAGTGACCATGAACTGATCACTTTTACTACCCATTGCAAAGCTGGCAAGTCAGTCAGCAATGCAGAAGTCCTTGACTTTAGGAATGTTGACTTTGACAAGCTCAGGAGGCTTGTTGTTGATGTTCTAAGGGGCCAAGACTCAACAGGGAGGGGAGTCCAAGATGAGTAGTTGCTCCTTAAGGATGCGATCCTGAAGGCACAAGGGATGTCCATCGCATATCAGAGGAAAGGTAGCAAAAGGGCACAGCAACTCCCTTGGCTGAGCAGAGAACTCATGGACCTCCTATGTCTAAAAAGAGAGGCTTACAAAGGATGGAAGACAGGAATCCCCACAAAGGAGGAGTATTCTGCACTGGTCCGTACCTGTAGGTAGCGAATCAGGAAAGCCAAGGCTGGAACCAAACTCCAGTTGGCTACACATATCAAGGACAATAAAAAGTCCTGTTTCAGATATGTGGGGAGTCAGAAGAAAAGCATGGGTAACACTGGATCCCTGCTAAACCAAAAGGGATAACTGACAACCGACAGCCAGGAAAAAGCCAACCTGCTTAATGGGTACTTTACATTGGTTTTTTGCCAGCCCAAAGGGACCACCCTGCCTAACATGATGCGGGATGGCCAGGGAGAGGGTGTATTTATACCCCACATTGGTGCTGATCTTGTAAAGGAACACCTTGAGAGACCTGCAAGTCACTTGGTCCTGAGAGTTTGCACCCCAGAGTACTTAAGGAGCTGTCAGGCATCATAGCGCAGTCACTAGCAAGGATATTCAAGTACTCATGCTGCTCAGGTGAAGTACCCGAAGATTGGAAGAAGGCTAGTGTGGTTCCTATCTTCAAGAAAGGGAGGAAAGTAGATCTGGGAAACTACAGGCCAATCAACTTAACCTCACACTCTGGAAAGATTTGGGGAAAAATTATTAAAGAGACCATTCTAGACAAGTTGGCTGATGGCAATATCCTGAGGGATACCCAGCACGGGTTTGTAGCAGGTAGGTCTTGCCTGACCAATCTCATTTCTTTCTATGACCAGGTGACATATCACCTGCACGAGGGAGAAGAGATTGACATCATATATCTGGACTTTTGAAAAGCCTTTGATCTGTTGTCCCATGATATCATCATGGAAAAATTGGCCAACTGCAGCCTCAGCTACATCACATTTCGACGGCTGAGGAATGGGCTCCAAAGTCGGACCCAGGGAGTGGTTGTCAATGGAAGTGAATCATCATGGAGCTCCATGACCAGTGGTGTCCTCCAAGGCTCCATCCTTGGACCTATACTCTTCAATGTCTTTATTAACGATGTGGACACTGTTGTCAGAAGTGTACTGGCCAAGTTCGCTGATGACACCAAACTTTGAGGGAGAGCGTCCACACCTGAGGTTAGGCTGATGATCCAGGCTGATCTTGATAGGCTTAAAAGGTGGACTGATAAAAATCTGATGACATTCAATATGGATAAATGCAAGGTACTCCATCTCAGGGGAAGGGGGCAACCTGCATCACACTTATAGGTTCAGCAGTGCTGCGTTTGCTAGCACCACAGCTGAAAGGGACTTGTGGGGTCATGATTGGCCACAAGATGAACATAAGCCAGCAATGTGATGTTGCAGCTGGTAAAGCATGCAAAACTCTGGCTTGCATCCATAGATGCTCCTCAAGCAAATCTCAAGATATCATCCTCCTGACATACTCAGCCTTGGTGAGGCCGCAGCTGGAGTACTGCATCCAATTCTGGGCTGCACAATTCAAGAAGGATGTGGAGAAGCTTTAGAGTCCAGTGCAGAGCCACACACATGATCAGAGGGCAACAGAATAGACCTTATGAAGAGAGGCTGAGAGCCATAGGACTGTTCAGCCTGGAAAAGCACGGGCTCAGGGGTGACCTGGTGGCAGCCTATATAAGGGGGGTGCATCAGGTTCTGGGGGAATGCCTGTTCACTAGAGCACCCCAAGGGATGACAAGGTCCAACGGTCATGAACTCCTCCAAGACCGTTTTAGGCTGGACATAAGGAAAAACTTCTTTACTGTCCGAGCCCCCAAGGCCTGAAATAGACTCCCTCCAGAGTTGGTGCAAGAACCTACTTGGACTCTTTTAAGAAATGTTTGATGCTTATCTTGCTGGGATCCTTTGATCCTAGCTGACTTCCTGCCCCTGCGGCAGTGGGCTGGACTCTATGATCTTCCAAGGTCCCTTCCAGCCCTAATGTCTATGAAGTCTATGAAACACCTCTGTCATTTAGTGATGTCAGATAACAGGTGAGCAGGGGTTTTTAGAAGCTAAACTTTGCACACTCACATACCTAAATCCTGCTGTAAGCAACTAAGTTCTTTTGTGGCTCTTGGCATACTTTAGTCCTTATAGATATGGGCCTTTGTTGCACTGGGTAATTGGGAATGTCAAGATTTAATGTGGAAACTTCAACTGTGATCTCATGAGATTCTGCCTATTGTATTCCAGCAGAGAAAACAGAAGATGCAGAACAGTCCTATCTCATGTATAATGATGTTATTTAACTTGCAATCCAGCAGCTTATACTATCCAGTGCAGATATTTTCAGCTGAAATAAGCACATAAGACTTGCCATCTCCTGGCACAACTGTTAGAATGTTATTTCTACTAAAAAATAAGTTCTGTGCCACACAGATATTTCATCGGTCACAGATGATATCCATAAAAGTAGAAAACTTTTCTCTACTGAGAGTTTGTATATCTAGATAAAAATGAGAAGAGAGTGCATTTTTTCACCCTAATATTTCATTCCTAAAAGTTTTTGACATATTAACATATACAGTTCTTGATTTAGTTTATATTACAGAATGTCAAATAACATGAATTATCTGACAGGTGATTTAAAGTATAATTTCATGCAGTAAAGGCGATGTTGCTATTATAAATGCCATGGCTCTATTCTTCAAGTATGTAGGACATGTTGGTATGTAATTAGTGCAATATTATATAAATAGAAAATTATTAATAATGGTACTATTAACTATTAATCTTAGTGATGTTCTGTTCCAGAAGTGGCTCCATTTCAGCTCTGGGTTAAATACAATTTATGCACTGTGCAAAAATCAACTTTCTAAAGCACATTGGAAGTGTTTTGAAAGAAATGCACTGCATAAATGTTGGAGTCATATTTAAATATAAGGAGTAGTTATAGTACTTGAAATGAATGCATGTATTTTAACGGACAGTGGTCTTATTGCAAAATAACAATAACAAGTTATTTAAATATAGCACCAGTTAAATGTCAGGCATTTGCTGTTAATTATTTCGCTTCATCCCACCGGAGCATCAAGCAGCTGCCTTACAAGACAGCTAGCTACTTTTCAGAATTAAAGAAGCTCTAGTGAATTAACTGTTAAATGCCTGGATTTGTGAAAATGTGAATTATCTTGTCAGAGAGTGGGAAGTATCTGTTTTCTGGTTAAGAGTAATGTAGGAAGTGATAGACAGTATACTGGATCATAAAAACCTATAGGGAAAACTCCAGTTTCTTGACTCTGTTTTCAGTTTAGAGTGTCATCTGTAAAGCAGATAAAGAAAAGTTCTTCTCTGTGCTCATAAAGAACAATATAAACTGTGATAATCCTGTAGTTTTTGTTTGTTTGGGTTTTTTTTGGGCGGGGGTGTTCTGTTTTCTTTTACTTTCTGCATATTCAAAGTTGATCCCAGTTTCCCAGAATGGAGATAACATCACGAGTGAGTTATTTATGTCACAGTAAGGTTGCAAGGCTTTATTAGCCAAGTTTTCTGCAGATGAACAGTAGAATAGAAACAGAAGTTAACTATAGATAGTAAGTTCTTTGGGATAAAGACCATCCTTTTTTCCTCTGTTTGTCTAGTTCCTAGCACAATAGTATCATGGTCCGTGGCTATACTAATTCCTTGTGTTGCAATATTAATAATTATACTATTATTTGAAATCCCTGGGAAGCTTCATATCAGAAATGCATATTAGTGCCTGTAGCTATTTTTTATTTTTGGTAACCTTTGTGCAGTTTGCTACTCAGCAAATAGAAATATTCTACGATTCATTGATGGATGGTTTCATTAGACCAATTCTTCTTTTCCCTGCCCTGTTTATGCTGCATAGTAATACAGCTAAGAGGGAGAAAGGTCAGGACTTAATTATATCAGCTTCTTTCCCTATACTGCTGGATCTGTCTACAGTAATAGGCACCCGTACTCCCTCACTGTTCCTCTCCTCCAATAGTAGTATGGACATAAGTTTTACTCTTTTTTTTCTTTTTTGCATTTTTATCTTAAATCTCATCCTAGTCGGTGTTCCATGGAATAGCTGAAGAACAACTTGCTTGCTGGAGTACCTAGATTTTGGTACCATGGTAGACCTACCAGTTTCAAAATCCAGAAAGCAAGTAAAGGCCTGAAATGTATTCCTTTTTAAAGATTATCAGGATGAATTCTGATTTATGACTTTTGAGTATTTGGGATCAACAATACTGCACCAGAGACCAAGGCATGGGCTGTGGGGTGTGTGTGCGGGGGGGGGGGGCAGCTTCTGCCACTGTGAGTACCCCAGGAAGGCATGGAAGGGGTGGCTCTGGATCTGCGTGTGGAGTGATGCAGGGTAACCTGCTGCTGTGGGTGCAGGCTGGGGTCAGGGCTGTGCCAGTTTCTTCCTGGCGGGGGGCTGGGTCTGGCTGCACTCAGGGCAGGCAGCGGTGACGCTGGGTGGGGGGCTACAGCGAATTTTGGGGTGGCTGCAGCCCCTCCCATAGCCCCTTTCCAGAGTGTGCTGCAGCGCAGCTGCGTGCATGCACGCAGCAATCATTGTCCACATTAGACAAAAAAAGCCAATTGGTAATACTCTTTATTTTCCTCATATCAGTGCTAATCCAGTATGGGACCAATGTATCATTGTGCCTCTAATGATAATGAAAAAAGTATGCTAAAGCTACCAAGTGTCTAATACCTGGGCTACTGTTTTAGTTCATTATACCAGTCCATTAGTCCTCATAGGTGGGAAGTTTGTGATGAATAACATCACTACAATCCCAAAGCCCAGATGCACAACACTATGTGTGTTCCGTGGCGGGTTGATGGGGCACTTCAATTAAAACTGCTCTAATCTGCTTTAATAAAAGTGCTCACGCTGGCCTGGGCTTCAAAATGGTGTTGGGAGCACTTTTAACTAAAGCTTGTTTGATTAGCTTTAGTTAAAGTGCCCCCACCACCATTTTGGAGACTGGGAATACAAAATACACATTATGTAGAGGCTGCTGGAGCATGCTAATTAGCACGCTCCAGCAGACTCACTTAATCAAGTCTGCTCCAATAGCACACATTGGAACAGGCATCTGGCAGGTTTATATGTGCCCTATATCTTTCTTCTGAACATCTGCAACAGGAAGTAGGATGGGGGGAGAAGGGGGTGAGGGAGGCTTTTCAAATAACAGCAAAGAGTTAGTTGGTGGAAAGCAAATTAAATGTTAAAATCAATCCAAGGCTAGAAATGTGACTCATTATCTGCCATACTAAGATCTTTTGTACTTTTTTATTTAACAACTTTTATGAATGAAAAAATAAAGAGAGCCTCTGGCTGTGAAATTTAAATCTGGGCATGAATCCAAACTTCCAAAAGATCTGGAGTTTTCGGATCTGGGGTTTTGGTTTGCACTATGAGATGTTTTGTCACTGAGTATGAATTGGGACTTTCACCAAATACTGGCTTCTTAGTAGTTGAGATCTTTTCCTTGGAATGCAGTCTTCAAAAAAACAAGCACAAGTAAAGGAATATTTTATGAAAACCCATAAAAGGTTTGTGGCCAAAACAAAGCACTGAGAATTCACGGCCTTTAGATTATATTCCTGTCTTTATTACCACCTTTTTGTCACATTAAGCAGTCATTTATATTTTCTGTATGTCTGTTCTGTGTAATGGGGCTGATATTATTCATCCTATCTAAAAGAACAAGTAGGAAAAAGTTTTTAGTAGCCCTTGTGTTGCAATGATTCTGAGCATAGTTTCATAGTTTCTAGGGTCGGAAGGGACCTGA
>NW_017729032.1:261371997-261373693 GCF_001723915.1 Gavialis gangeticus | reverse complement strand
TTCCTCCTCCTGGCCTGCTTGTCTCCTTCAGTTTGCATGGGACGCGGTGAGAGACATTTTTTAAAAATAATTTTAAAAAGAAAAAAGGAAAGTGTATACCTGTAACAGGGGTAGAGGGGAAGAGGGGGCCAAAGGAGAAAAGTCAGCAAGATCCCCTTAAGGCCTGAACTTCTGTAGGCCAGGGAGGGGGAGGATTACCTGATGCAAAGAAAGACCCTACCAGTGCAGCCAGAGTGGAGGAGATCTTGGCTGCCGAGGGAGGCACCCAGCTGAACAGGAGAAAGCAAGTGGATGGCTGTTGATGGGAGCAGGGACTCTTGGAGGGGAAACACCATGCCCTGGGCTGCAAACCTGCCCTTGACAAGCCCAGCTTGCAGTTAGCTGGCAGCAGAATGCAGCTGTGGGACAGGAGAAAGAAATTAGCTATACTTTGGCCAGGGGAGCAGGAAACCTAGTCAGCTTATCAAGCCAGAATAGCTGATTAGGATATGAACACTCTTCAGGAGAGTAGTGAAGGGAGATGGAGCTCTCCAGGGAGAAAAAGGTTGAATGCATGACTGACCAGAAGGGCTGCTACCTGGGAAGAGAAACCTCTGTTGGTAGGGTTGGAGGGAGCAAGTACATGGGAAGAACTAAGGACTTTTGCTTCATGCATAGGCAGGGCCCTAGGAAAGGGGTTATATAGAGAACTATAAACTGAAAGCTGTTTATGTTAAACCTGAAAAAGCCCTGGGGGAATGAGTACACCCAAGAGGATGGAGGACTGTTTATGTTAGCCCAGGGAGGCCTTGGGGCATGGATGTACCCCGAGGACCGAGGAGTGTTTATGAGAGCCTGATATGGGTCTGCTTTTCCTTCTTTTTTTTCTTTGCTCATTTTGATAATAATGCCCAGCGGACCAGGGTGGCTTTGACGGGAGGTACAAAGGCTGCAGAGAGTCTCCAGTACCCTGTGTTTTTCTGTCTCCACTTTTCTAGGTCTTTTGTTGGTTTTGGAGTGGGAGGCAGGTGAAAGCCCCTCTTTAAGCAGAAATCCAGGGGGAGAATTGGCCCCGAGATGGTTCAGGGCCCTGACTAAATTAAGGTGGGCCGGAGCCTGATGGGGGCTGAACCCCACCCACAGATGGAGAAGGGGTGATAAAGATAAGGACAGATCCCAGAACTGCTCAGTTGGACCTGTAGCCAGGGGAAGAGAAGCTGGAAGCAAAGTGCCTATTGCCTAGGCTTCAGTTTCCTAAAGTCAGCCTCCTGGAACAACATCTCAGTTATAACATCAAAATGTGGCAAGCAGGAGAGAAAGGAGCCAGATTAAGAAGCTAGAGTAGGCAGCTAGGTGCAGCCCAGCCATTAGGGGGCACTGGGCTGCCCCTGTTACAGTACCTCATAGTTAGCGACATACCAAAAGGAGGCTTACTCCCAATGGAAAGGAGGGGTCATCACTAAGGAGGACTATTCAGCAGTTGCTCGGGGATGTAGGGGGATGGTTAGAAAGGCCAAGGCAGAGATGGAACAGGGGCTGGCTTCCCGGATTAAGGACAACAAGAAGTCCTTTTTTAAGTACATAGGGAGAAGAAAGAAGGCCCCAGGAAATGTGGGGCCCTTGCAGGACAAGACGGGGAATCTGGTTGTCACGCCAGATGACAAAGCCAACATATTTAATAACTTCTTTGCCTCTGTCTTCCTCAGTAAGGACCAGA
>NW_017729032.1:261355720-261371327 GCF_001723915.1 Gavialis gangeticus | reverse complement strand
AGATGATCTGCTCAGGTCCCTTCCGACCCTAGAAACTATGAAACTATGAAAATCTGCCAATCTGTGGGAAGGAGTGGGACTGCTGGAGCCCCATGGCCAATCGGATGTGTGGGGACCCTGCCAAAATAAGCCCACAAAAATGGTGGCTGGCACCACAATCTCTCTGCAAAATTGACCACCTGCCTCCTTGGGTTGGATGACCTCATCTTGAATGATCTTGAGTTGAAAAAACGTAGATGTTTTCAACTCAGAATCTGTTTAAAATTCTCTGCTTTCCCCTGTGTCAAGCACATGGGATCAATGTTTCTGCAAGATGTTTGTAAGAGATTTACAAAGAGACAAAACTGATCTTTGGCAAGAACAAGCAGCCAAGGTTGTCACAAGCAGCTCCTCCCTCCTATCTCTCCACCTCTAGAAGAACCCAAAGCCCCAGAAGAGATACTACAACAGCCTTCCATCAATTATAGTTTTCCAAAAGAGGGGTAACAGTCACTTGGAGAGCCACTACCTTAATAACAAGGGACTAAAAGTAATTTCCTTTCCTGGTCAGCAAACTTTAACAGGGAAACTAATTGTTTAATTCAACTTTGTCAGAACTGATGTAGCTTTCATTTTACAGGAGGCAGTTTGATTACTTACTCCCTTTATGGCTTCTGGAAAGATACTAGTTACATGGACATCCTTTTTGTTGCTTGTAATAAGTTGACCTGGATGTTCTGATAAATTAACTGAATCCAGCCCATATATGTTGGTTTTCTTTGGAAAAGATTGGTATTTTTTGTATGAAGTTCTTTGTTTATGCATAGCTGGAGTGTGGTTAGGGTCATGGGAATCATGTGTCTTATGCTGAGAAGAGTTGCAGCACACCATGTAGCCTTGCTTCATACCATCTTAAACACAGTAACCAAACAACAAGGTTTGTGTATGTCGACACTGCATTTGAACTACAAGCACAATTTATCTGTCTAGTTCACTAGTTCTCACCCTCTTCAAAGCCAGGCACCACTCTACCATTTTTTTTGTTTTATAACATGGTGGGGGTCCCTCACTGAAAACCACTGCTGTGCTCAGCTTAACTCAGTGGTTCTCAACTGGGTGCTGCTCCCACCAGGTAAAAATGCCTCGCATGCCATGTGCGCAGCCAAACCAAGAAGGGCTGCATTGCATGCGCTCTCCTGCCTCGTTAGAGTTTTCTGATAGACTTAAATCAGGCAGAAGATCCGGTTCATGCTGCAGCTGGTCCTGCACAGCATCTCCTGGAAACAGAGGCACGCAGGGCAGGTGGAACTGTCCCACGCACCTGTTTCCAGCAGGACTGTGGGGAGGACCTGACTGCATAAGAAGGGCTATGGCAAAAATTGTTTTGTCTGCTTGCTTCAGAGTTATTAGATAACCTTAATGCAAGAAAATTGTGCCCCTGTGCCACAGGCCTGCACATGGAAAGTTTATCTGGCCACCACCACAGTGACATGTGCTTCGCAGCACCCCTGAAAGGGGGGTCTTGCATTCCCTAGTTGAGAACCACTGGTCTAGCTACACTGATACTTAATGGTTTATGCCTCGATTTTTAGTTCTCACCCAAAGTGCAGCAGGGTGTTCCTAAATACTGTTCCTAAATACTATGTTATAGCAGTACTTTTGTAGTGAGTTGGATGAGGATATACTCACAACTCCGCTGGATTGGCTTCAGCCCTGCAATGGTGATTGCAGCAAGCAGAGGACGAAAGGTTTCCTTATGAAAGGTTGATCATTAACTTGATGGTAAGTGTTAACAATCCTGCCATTAGGAATGGCTTTGCTTATTAGCCTTCTGACAGCAGGAAAGTTGGAATGAACCTCGTCCAACCTTCCTACCACCAGGCAGAGCTGGCATGACCCACAGAAGAACGCCAACTGCAACTGATGAGAGGTGACACAGCTGAAGCTGGCATCTCTTCGAGGGCATCTGCTGAGAAGTTGCATCAGACTGTCTAGAAAATCTATCTCTGCAGCACAGCCCCTCTACTTTTAGATAAAGGCAGGCCATAATCTGGTCTATTAGGAGCACCTTTAGTTCCTTGGACACTAAATGATCTTTTCAGTGAAGTCTTTTCATTTGAAGGATATATCACACCTTCAGAGGGATACAGAGATTCTGTGGGGAAATGACTATGGCTACTTCTCTGTACTTCTTGTCCTTTCTTGCTTTTAACACTGTATTTTATTTTTCTTTTGCTGTTTCTCCTCACTTCTCCCCTTCCTCCCCCCCCCCAACACCTTTCCAATTTATTTTGATTAAATGATAATCAAATGGGCAGGGTGTTTTTTCCCCCCCAGCACTCTGGTTACTATGGTGACTTGATTTGAAGGCAGGAAAAGAAATATAGAAAAATAGAATTTGAGTATTGGAAATAAAATTGAATCAAAATTCTTTTACTGTAAAAACTTTAGGGGAAAGTGACTATTGGACAGCAGGGTTATTTTTTTTTCTTTTGTGTGAGATAAAACAAACTTTCTCTTCATAGAGGAGTGAGATGAAAGAAGACTTTGACCTCTTTTGTTGCATCTGGTTCCTTGTCTCTAGAAAATGTGTTCGGAGAATTTTAATATTTAGAGTCAGGTCCTTGCTCGGTTTGTACTTACTTGGATTCCCATAACCCGTAATGTCTGGCATGTGGAGAGACTGCTTTTCACTTTACAAAGTAGGACTTGAACAGAATGGTGGTGGGGGAGAGTGAGGATCTGCAAAAATCGAAGGGCAAACTCCCTATGCTGTGACTTGTTTTTTGTGGGTTTTTTTTTTTTTTTTTGCAGGCTAAATCAATAGCTACCAAATCAGCAGTGCTTACGCTTGCACTTGCAATAGACTGGGTTTGGGAGAAAGAATAAAGTCTGGAGAGAAGCACGGAAAGATTTCGTGCTGCACCTCCTCCCTACCACCCTCCTACTTCTCTGTGAAAACCACCGTTGCTTTCTGTAACCGTTCCTTGTCTTGTTGCTCATTATGCCTGTGTTGGGTTGAAAACAAGGCCTGGAATTTTTCCCCTGTGTGAGGAAATGGGTTGTCGGAGGGCAGAAGCCGTAGCAAGGAGGCTCAGATCTACCTTAGCAACAGGTGGTGCTGCCTCTAGGCAGCAGGGTAGGCCTGTGCCGAGGGACCCCAAGTCACTTATATAGGATCCAGTTCCACAGTTTTGGTTGTCTTCCTCACCCCTTGTTTGCCCCAGTTTGAAAGGCTGGCTTATTCCCCATGGCTCTTTGTCTGCAAACATATGCCTCCACAGAACTAAACTTGTGGTGCTCTTCAGAGACCAGCACTGCCCCAGTCTTCTGCAATTAGAGAGGAACCAAGCATCCAAGATATTTGGACCTTAGACTCAGAACATAGGTCTCCGGAGAAGAGGGTGAATGCCTCCCTCCCGACAGCCTCCTAACTTAGAAGACTCATGCTTGCTTAACCCCAATTTCTATGTCTTGTGCGGGGATGAGGGGGTAGAGAAAACAACATGTTAGAAAAACAAACTTTTACTTTTCTTCAGTTCCTCTTATCAATCCTTTCTGTGCCTTGCATACTAAAGTAAAAGGTTAAATCATGCAGTGTTATCAGGCAGGTTAACTGCAGAGGCTTCCTCAGCCTGACAAAGGGTTTTTAAACCCAAAAGATTGCTAAAAAGTTTTCCTCCAACTATTTAAGTCAGGGACACCGCATAGGGGGTGCACGCGGATACATGTGCACCCCCTGAGCGTGGCAGTGCAAAAAGGTGCTGCTGATACTGTCGGTGGCACCTATGAATGGTTGCCACTTGCCACCCGGCTGGCAGCATCGCTGGTGGCCTCTGTGGGCAGTCTCTGATCACCCCTGGCTGCCACCATCGCTACTGGCGGTGCTTGTGTGTGGTCGCCGACCTGTGCTCAGCGCTCGCCACCCTCCTCCACCCCTGCTCCAACAGTGCTGGCGGCATCTGCAGGAGCTCCCTGCTCACCTCTGCTGGCCTTTCACTGCTTCCAGTGCAGCCGTGCCCCCCACAGCCACCAGGGCCATATGCTGTTCATGATTTAAGATGGTCTAATAAAAGATGTCAGATGCACCAGAAGAACCTTGTCTGCCTAGGTCCTTAAACCAACACAGCTACAACCTGCATCCCCATCAGGCAGGTTAAGCATTTACAACTTTATTTTTGCAATCTGTGTTTCAAAATAGTTTCAAAATCAATGAGTTGTGCTTCCAGGAGGATAGATTTGTTAGTTTTCTTTTTTTTAAAAGTGTCCATTTTTCTTTTTTAATTCAAATGGATGTACCTTTTATAAATATCGGAACGTGACTAGATTTATCATTCTCTTCCCCATCCTCCTCCCTCTTCTTATTACTCATGTAAGCTTTTGGTGGAGGTGGATGCATGGACAGAATTTTTTTTAGAGATAGCCTGAACTCATCAGAATTTTGGAGATTAAATGGATATGTAATTGTCCAGTCCTAACTTTCAATCTACTTCTTCATTCAAAGTGCCTGTGTGATGCCCTTGTCGTGTATGCAGTGCTGGAATATTCTTAATGAAAGCTAAATTAATTACATGCCAATCCCTCATATTGAAATCAGCTTGGTAAATTGGGCCAAAGGGATTGGGTGATCTCTAAGGTTGAGGATATGGCAGTTAGAGTGATTTTAGAAACCCGTGTAGGAGGAATGGGGAAAGAAGAGAAATCTTAACATTTCTCTTCCTAAGAGAACCTTATTTTCCTTTATGTGCTGCTTATTTCCTGCCTAGCCAATCACAATTAAAATACTAAAATTAAGCCAAGAATCAGCAGGTCTCTTGTATCACGTAGTTATTCAGCTCCCCTTTGAAAACTAGTTACAGGACTTGAATTTCTGGCCATCTGAAGTGACGAATTCTGAATAGGAGGCTCTCTTCACCTCAGCAGAGGCACTTGCACCAGAAGGGTGAGCAGCCTGCTTTCTACCACCATCCCAATTCATGACTAGCTCCATAGGTGCTTTCTCCTTGCTGTTAGGTCACATGTGGATAGTTTTAATTTGTGGCCAAGATTCAGAGGAATCCTCACCATAAAGATATCTTCAGGGCCGAATCCCCAGGCCTCTCTTCATGTACTCTTTCATTCTGTGAGCTGTATAGTTCAGTTCCCTGTCCTATGCCAGGCATCTAGCCTGTTCTACTAAATTTCAGTAAGTCAAGGATTGTGAGCAACACCAAGAAAAAAACATTCATTCAGTTGGAGGGCTTTGCATCATAGTTTCAGTTAATGGTACTGAAACATGAATTTATCATTGTGTGTAAAGAAATATTTTATCTTTAATGGATGTTTCTAGACAGTTATACCTACGTGTATAACACTACTTAAAAGTTATTCAAAAATACCTTTGGGCATACAAATCTTTAAGAGAAGATGGGTGGTCTGGCTACAGTTCTATATGGTACCCTTGATCATGGTATATTTGAGTCCCATGGTTTGCTGAAATGGGAGAGACTGTAAGAGCAAGACTCTGTCTGGTCTTTCTCCACCTCACTGGTTGCATTGTTTCCTCAACAGTAACAGAAAATGTTGTTCAAATGATCAAGCATTTTTAACATATTCTGATGAGCTACCTATGCTGTGGCTGTGGACTAGTCAGGGAAATTAGAGCTCTGGAAATAAAAACACGAGTCTGGTTAAAGAGATCATGATAAAAAGACTAAACAGCTAGGTTGCTTGCTTTATATACTCCAAGACACGTAGTATTTGCCCAGTTCTTGGGCACTGCTGATTAAAATTCTGAGTAACATCTTCCTTACTCAAGTGCCTCCCATGTTCCCCAGTTGTGGGCTACCCAGAATCTGTTTGATTTACCTTTTCAGAAAACGACAAAATAATAATAATAAACCATATTGATCTTGATTTGTAGTTGGCCCTAAACAGCTTAGCACACAAAAATTTGCTTTTGAAAAGTCTATTACTGTGCATGCAGATGGATTCAGTTTCCTATTATTTGTGTCCAGTTCTATCCTGATTGCAACCGGTGTAAGAATGCATGTAAACCCATTAAGAAGGCAGTGTCCATATATAGACAGGACAGCAACATATATGCAAAATCCACAAAATTCTCTACAAATTTAAACCTCAATAGGTGTGTCTACATGTGCGTCTGAATGCACGGTTGTTACCGCACAGTCATTTAGTACTTGCTTTCACAGTCCCAGCAGCAGCCCAATTGTACACTAGTGGTGGTATCACGGTTTGTGCCTGCTGATGCTATGTCACCATAGCGTCTCGTGTAGATGCACCCAATGTCTAATTAATACCTGTGTTTCTACAGAGCAATCTATAAAACATTTGTGATTATATTCAGTTTGAATGGAAGTTAGAAATATCTCTTCTCTGCTACCCACCAAGAGGTCATCCTGAGCAGGAATTTACCAAAGGAATTCAGCACTGAAAGCGTGTTACTACATGGCTTAAAACCCTAAATTTAAAACAAGCACACTATTCTACATCTTTATTGCCTCTTTTTACAGGTCAACACAGCTACAGAACATTGCCTGAAGTGACAGTGATAAATGATGTAGTATTGCTGTTAGTGTGAAATGGACTAGCTATAATGTAATATATGAGCATCTTAGAAACATTAACCAATTCACCAATGACAAATGTGGTGATGAACACGTGGAATTAAAGTAAATGGCCTCATATGTAAGCAATCAATGATTTGTAACAATCAAACTTTACAGTGTGAGTTCTTATATTTTCCACCGACTCAGCCCTTAGAAAATTACCCATCTCACTACTCACTCAAGTAACTTGGGCCCATTAGATTCTCTTGATTCCTTCTTTGCCAGCCCTTCCCCCTTTGACTATGGGATCCTTAGTACCCAATCTTTCCCAATATCCTTAATCTCTTTGCCTCAGCAGAATCTACAGTAGTTTTGCCAACTTGTAGTTCAAGCACTCTTTGCATTTCCTTTGTATCTTGAAGAGTGTAAGTCTATGCCATGAAATACAGTAGTTTTCAAAGCACGTTTAATCTAGACCACTATCCCTCAAATCATCTCTTGGTTCACAGAGGAGCATGGGAATGACTAAACTATCAAATCTGTGCTCCAGTCAGTCTATTTTCTTGGATTCAACCATGTCCAGGAGCAGATGTTTCAGAAGGTACAAGAAAGACCTCAGTTACAGAGATGTCTGTTAGTTCTGTCTGTGGAAAAAAAAAATTAGTCCTGGCACATGAAGTTTTATATCCTTTACAAAAATATTGCTAGAGCTAACCATTATAACATTAGATAGTCTTCATATCAATTCATTCTTTAATTCCAAATTGGTGAATCTCATCAAATACTCTTCAGACATACTCGTGTGGAAAAGTCTGCATTTGTACCCTTCCTTCATTTCCAGATATCCTTATTGCACTTTCACTACTATCAGTCTCTTTTTCAACCTGAATGTTTGACCTTCTTTTGGGGGCTTTTTTATTTCTAGGTCAGATAAATTTGCTTTCTTCTTTCAGTCCCTTTCAATATCTACTCTACCTGAAATGTTTTCTCTTGCTCCTTCACTCTGATTCTTTTTCACTTCTTTACTCCCCCCTTGCTTCCTATTTTTCTGTCCCCTTACTATTTATCAGGTGATTTTGCAGCTGCATTATTTACTACAACCTGTGGTGTGGAACAAGAAAAAAAGAAGGGTGCTCTACCCAGTTGTAATGATGGACAATAGATAACAAGGTCGGATGCTCCTTCCGAATTATGTGCTCAAATGTGGGTTAGGCCTGATTTCTTCACATATCTCTAAGCCATGATTTACAAGAACTTCATTTTTGTTTTGCTTTTTTTTCTGACAGTAGCAAATGGGAATTTTTTTTTTTAAAGCATAGTAATTCTTTTTTTTTTTAGCATAGTAGTCATGTGTACAACTGTTATTAAACACAGGTTTCACTGTCGCTAAGAGGATGTTAAAAGTGTTATTATTTGCTGAGTGGTCTATAAATTCTGTGTGGTGTTGAGAGCTGAACTTTGAGGAAAACACATGAGCAATAGCTGCACTACCTGGGGATGTGCTGTGCAATATGGATGCTTGCCACAGGCTGTGAACACTGTTTATTGAAGTCCTATAACAACATTTTTTCATGACACCTGTGGTTTGGGGACTGGGAACCTAGAATGGGGACAGTCTCAAGACAAAAATGGTGCTAAACAAACCACTCCAGACTCCCATGAGGAAGCAACAAGGAGTCAGTGTATAGCTAAAAATAAGTATTACACAGAATAAATAAAAATGGAATGGGAGCACCCACCTGATTGATGGACAGAAGTGAAAATAAAGATCATGCACAGAACCATGCAGAATGAGAGACTAAACCCAGCTAATCGTAACCCATTCTCCTCAAGCAATTCAGTTAGTGACCTGAAAATAATACAGATTCACAGCCTTTTCTCTTCTGCCAGTGTAGCCAGTGACCTTACACCAACATCCTCTAATCTATTGAAAGAAACCTATAAATACACATTAACCGTCCCACCCTCTGAAATTAAAGTATGGTGTGAGAACGTCATAAATAAAAGCTTTTTTAACGTGAATTATCTATCTGCGTATGAAGTTGACAAGACAGAAAATAATGAGATGAAATGTCCAGCAGACATATAATTTAAATTCAGTGCAGAACTGTGCAGAGTTGACTCAGCTTGGGTTCAGCTGCTTTTTCTCATCTTTCTTATTTTCATGTCAGTTTGGGGGTTTGGTTTGTTTTGGTTTGGTTTGGCTTTTTTGCAGGGCTCTTCAGAGTTAGAACTAAACAGTTCTTAATTGCCTTTATAAATCAGTTCTCAGATACAACCTTTAGATGTTTATAACTGATCTGCTCTGTAAAGCCTAAATGCTAATGTTGTTAAATAAACGTCAAGGGATTCAGCAATTTAGTTTGAATAAGTATTCAAACAGTTACCTATTTTAGTTTTTAAGGCTGTATTATTTGAGGGTGTCAACTAACTCAGCTCAATCTCACACCTTTTAAAGCTTCAGTCAAAACAAGGCAAATTGTAATTTAACTCTTGATGAGTTTAGCAAGTGCTAAAGTATAGATGCGATATTTTCTGAACTTAAGACTGAAAGTGGACTGTAATCATTTCTTGGTGTTATGAAACAAAAGTGGATTAAGATAAATTCTTCTTTGGGCTCCTTCTTTTCCAATAGTTTTAATATTAAAGTGGTAAACTAGTTTGCTTCATTCCCTATGCTATTTCTTTCTTTTTCACTTCCACTCTTCATTTTCCCTTTTCTACCCATCTGCCCGTGTTCTCTGTCAGACTTTGTCATTGTCTCTTCTTCTGTAGTGACACTCATGACTCCCTTCTTTTCCCTGGGCTAGGGACAAGGGGAAAATGTTATGTACCCAAAAACACATCTGTATAACATACATTTTATTAGATACTCAGTGAAGTAAAGAGCAAGGGTGATCCACACAGCTGATGATGAGTCTGCCTAAGAATGAAAACAAATGTTTTGTTAGTTTAAAACTTATGCAAACCAATAATTATTCATCACAACCATTTTTTCCTTAGTCATCTTACAGCATGGCATGTGATTTCTCATTATATCAGTTTCCTTTCTCAACTGGCATGTCTCTGCTTGGGAAGGGTAATAATTTCAGTGGTATTGACACAATTCATAAAAAATGTTGCTTGTTGAATAGCTGGACTAAGCAGAGGAGTATGTCATGTTAAAAGGTCAAAGTAGCAGGAAACCAGAGACTTGTTTCTGGACCAGTTAGTAAAATAAAGTATTAAGATGGAAAGCTGGCCCTCAGACTTTTCTTGTTCACCCTTATTTAGAAATAGGAGATATGATTCTTGATTTTTTTGAAGCCAGGTAGTTAAAAAGCTGGGTAATGCATTTGAGTGTTGGATTTGGTTTAAATTTCTATTTACATTCCTTAATCTTTCAACCTAAAGAAAAACAAAGATATGAGATTTACTCAATGATGAACATTATGGTTCACTTCGAAAATCATCTCTTTTACCAGAATCTCTTCATGCATTTAACGTCATTCTGGCTGTTGTTTATATCTGAGTTTGCTCAAGCTTCATTCAACATCTGCACTTCCACATGACATGTTTGACAATGTGTCAACAGCTCGTGATATTGACAGTGGGAAGGGTTTTCTAGTATTACTCCATAAATGTAAATCAGAAAGTATGTTTGGGGAGCACAGCTTGTGAAAAGCAGTCATTCAATTCTCACCAAAAGATTGGTATTTTGGGGTCAATGACATCAAGTTATGTATGTCTACATGTGCAACGGGGTTGTGAGTTTGAGACAATTGCAGCTATGGGTCAAGAAAGACAGCTTACTCCCCACAGTCTCATGACTTCTCTCTACATATTTATGGCAAGTGCTGCTTCCCACTTAGTGCATGGAGCATCAAAGCATTCTTAAAACACAGAAATGACATTTTCACAGCCCTCGGGTCCTTAGAGCCTGGGCTTTAACATGACATTTGCTGTTCCCAATTTCAGAATGCAGAAGTTGCTCAGACCATGTGTGCAGAAAAATTGGTAGCAAATAAAAAACTTTTATAGTTAAAGTAGTTTAGATTAGTTTTCTCACTAAAATGTTGGGCTATTATTAGGTTTAACCTTCATGCGTTCCCATGGGGTAATTTTCTAACCCAGACTCGAATTTTGTGCACTATCTTAGAGTTAATTAACTCTAAAAAACATTCTGTTTAGGACACTGTCACCGAAACTGCAGTGCATGATATCCCCAAAGAACAGCCAGCTTATTACATGGATGGTTTGCTCTCTGTGGATGAAAAACTGCCCAGGGTAGGTACCCCTTGGCAGGTTTGTGCGCCAGGTGTGAATGTGGTTTTCCATATGGGGTAACAACTTACCCCAAGCCCATGTTAACAATTACCCCAGTGCAATTTCTGTATAAATGGCAGGCCAAAAACTGTTTAACCACTTTGGGTGGATGCATCTGAAAGGCCAGCATGCATTCACACCTCATTCATGTCCACTTCAGGTATCCATGGTAACTAATGGATGGCTTTTGCTCTGCTTTTGCTTTTGATGGGGAACTCACCCGAGTTTCCTATGTTCCAAAGAAGTCCAAAGTTGTGTTGTTGCTGTCAAGCATGCACCATGACCTCTCAGTGGATGGAGAGCAAAGAAAGCCAGACATCATACATGACTACAATAAAAACAAGGGTGGGGTAGGGTGGATAACCGTGACCACTTAGTCCGCATGACCACCTGCGGACAGAAAATCAACAGGGGGCCAATGACACTATTTTTCAATATGTTGGATGTGGCCTCCATTGCCAGCCTCATAATTTGGCTAGGCCACAATGCAAACTGGAAGCAAAGATCACATTTAAGAAGACAGCACTTTTTTTGCAAGAGCTTGGAGAACAGTTGATCAATGGACAAATAAAATGAAGAATGATGGATACATGTATTCTGTCTAAGTCCGTCAAGTCTGGTATAACAGCCCTAAATTACAAACTGCCACAAGTACACCCGTGAAACATGGAAGATGCTGAATTTTAGCTGATTTTGGATTTTAAGCTTCATTGCAGAACAACAAGGAAGTTTTTTTTACCTCCCTGCCTATCATCTGACACCTCCAGGGAAGGAATTATATCTGATCAACACATCAAAGAGCTACTCAGCACAGCTCTCACACTCTTATGGACCCAGAGGGACAGCCTTCCAACTTCAGCTCCCTTTGTGCAAAAATAAAGTTTATTTCAACCTATGGGGACTTTTTACCATCTTGTACCATCTACACTTTCCCCAGAGCCTGACGAAGGAACTTTGGTCCCAAAAGCTTGAAGAAAAGGACAATTTTCTTGCCAAGTTGGTCTAATAAAAGGTATCATTTTGGAACCAAGAGTTCTAGTTTGTTGTATGCCAAGTTGCTGCAACGCACTCCAGTAGAACCTTCCACGAGCATAAGTGGATGTTGTGATTTTTGTCCAAGGACAGATAACCGCAAAACCTGGAAACAATGTGAAGATTGTAAGCGATTTGCTTGTGTGCACCACAGTACATCACTGCTGCTTTGTGAGGAATGCAATATTTAGTTAAAACAGTTAGGAAATGTTTTTGGAAGTAATTCTTAGCTTGAAAACAGTGTGAACTGCAGACTTAGCAAATTGTTCATTCATGTTTTGAAACTCTAAAAAAAAAAGTTTAAAATTTGTTCATAGTTCTACTTAAATAATATTTTGGGTGCAAATCATCATGAATACTCTTTTGAGCAATCTGTATGTTTAATATATAGTTTTTGGTACGTTTATATTGTTGCCACATTCCCTTTTGTTAATGTGGGTGGGGTAACTTTACCCCATGAGCCCAACAACAGTTATGGTTTCATGATAACAGATGAGAGTTAACTGTAAAAATTAAATCTATAAAAGTGGGGGGAAAGAAATTAGGACATTCATGGGTTAAAGCCTTACATCTCAGACCTAATGATGAGTTCAGAAGACGTTTATGTTTTCATAGACGTTATTGCCTCTGACACCCCTTTAGTGTCATTGCACTATTTTTGGAAAAATATATATTTTTAAATGGGTACAGAAGAGATTAACAAAAAGGTTTATGAAGCTGGAAGAAATTATTTGGGTGGGAAAAATTAAGCTGAACAAGTAGTTTGCTTAAACAATACATGACTTATCGATAAGTCTACAAATATCAGAAAGATGTAACCACCAAGAAGAGAATTATTTAGCATAATAAGGGAGCCTTACAAGGAGTAATGGGATGAAGCTAAGTGGAAACTTAGGCTGGATATCATGGAAAAACGTCCTGACAGTGAGATTTATTAGCTTAATAATGTCTCAGGGGAAGCGGTGGAAGCCTCATCAGTTGACACATTTAAAACTTGATGGAACCAAAAGTATTAAATGTACAATTTACTTCTGGACAGGATAAAAATGACTGCATGGCTTAATAGGGCTTTATCATATCTAGATTCTGTGATTATATGTGTCAGTGTGTGGTCTCACCAGATGTTGCAAGGAAAGGAGGTCTGGCCCTGCTCAGACCTTGGAAGAAAGACCTTTAATGAAATGCTACAGGGTGACAAATGTTGAGCGTGGTGTGGAGGGAGTATGGCGTGCTCATAGCTGAAACCACTCATTAAAAATGCAAGGGCAAAACACTAGTCCCTGAAAGACCATTGCAGTTGGCTGTGTTTAGTCTCTTCTCTTGGGGTTCTGCCTCCCTGACTCAAAACATTTTAGGGTTTAAAAATTTTTTGAAGGTTTTTTTTTTTAATCTTCCCCTTGCTATTTATTTTTGTCTCCATCTCAGTCTCCTGGGAAAGAACAAAAGTGACTGATGGAGGGTAAAAGGAAGGTCTTTCTTGTGGTATTTCCAGCCAAGTAAAGAACAAGAAAACACAAAAAGCCACCTATAAATTCCTTTCCTGTGAGGGAGAGATCTCAGATTGGCTGACATGAGAGGCCCAACCAGCTCAGTGAAGAGATCATCCAATTTTAGGGCTGTTTCTCTGAGATGTTCAGAGTCTCTTTTTTTTTTGAAGATTCACCTGTTGTCAGGGATTCAGTCCTGTACTATTAAAAGAAATGAGAACTTTACTGTGGAATTCACTGAATCTGTCTCTCTTATATTGAACTTTCTTTCCAAAATACTTCATCCAGAACATGGCATAGGTGTTTGGGGTTTCTTTATTTCCTTGTGCTGTTACCTTGTTTCATATTCTGCACAGCAGGTCCCACTAAGCATCTCATAACACAATCAATTAACATTAAAATGAAGGCAGAAAGAATGCTGCTGATCTCCACAAAATATGTTGATTCATCTCCTAAAATTAGTATGATTACTGAACAGTGTGTATCAGATTTATCCACATCAACTCCAGTGGAGGAAGCAAGTAACATAAATTACCTGTGAACAGACTGCAGTATGCCTCCCCATATTTTGCTGTCATACAGTTCAGGGTAAAATTCTTAGGGTCAGAGGGACTGTGGGAGACTACATCCAATGCACTGCAGCCCTGAGTTTTCTTCTGCATGCAATGGCTGCTGCTATTGAGCAAAGTCAACTCTATTAACACAAGTTGCTGAAGCAAAAGGTTTAAAATAACCCTGTTTTTCAGTAATATTCCTATGTTGAGCCAGTCTAAGTTTAGTCAGCAGCAACACTATGTACTAGCTTGCCCCTTTAGGAATTCCTGCTCAGCTCTGTGTATCAGAGTGGCTGTAAGAGTGAATGTGTTTCTTCCTTTTTCACAGATTATGAAGTTATTTCCTTTCTCCGCCTTCAAATCCTATTGAATGTGCATACCCCCTAAAACAGCCAAAGAATTTGATTTTTCTGTCAACAGCGTCCAAACCATTGAAATCTAGGTTTTGATGGAGGAAAAAGAAAAGCTAGAGTTCATTTCTTTTTGCCCTGGAACTGGTATTTGTAAGCAGTGACTTCCTAGAGGAGAAAATCTAGTAACGTTGATTTTGAAAAAGTACTGAATTACTGATATACTGGATTTACTTGAATATAAGACAAACACTCTGTATGGACATTTTATAAACTTGTTATAATTTTCCAGGTATATAATCTAATTATTGGAGGTTTGTCTTGAATTTGTCCCCTTCCCATTGATACAGCAGGCAAAATAAATCTGGGGGGGAAGGTCAAGTAGCTCCCTTGTTCTTTATCCCTCCTCCCCAGCTTTTTCCTCCTGCAGCCCCCTTCTCTGCTCCTTACTGTCAAACCCTGCTCTCCCTGAGCACATGAAAGCAAGGGGTAAATTTGAAAACATTGATCTTGAAAGAAGCATACCTGTAGTCATTTGCATATACTTAGCTTATCCAGATTTTATGCAATTTATCTTTTTTGAAACTGCGGCAAGTTTTAAGTGCAGGTACTCTGTAAAACTCACTTTTAAGCAGCACTTCTGTGCCTACTTACATATAGCACAAACTATGCATAATATTGGTCCTGCACTTGGTGGAGGGCTGCTTATCGATTTTGGCAAGCTATCAAGGGCTGCATTGGTAGCCCTGCCCCTTGACAGATGCCCCGCCTTGGATGCCATCTTGTGACTGGAAGACCCACCCCCCAGCCTCTGACCTTTGGCACCAGAAGTCCCTCCCCTTGCCCCTGGAAGTATCCTTTCAGCAAAAGGTTTGTTTCTCATGGAACCAGAAAAATACTAAATTATATTCTAAAAAGCAAACATCTACAGCGTTCATTAATTTTGTTTAAAAAAATATTTTTGTCCTGACTTACATGCATTTGTGTAGAGTACACAAAGGTGATTGCACAATAGTTTAAAATGAAGTCTTACTCTTGTATATTGTGAGGGGATATAGGTTTGTGGGGGGGTATGTGGGGGAGGGTGTGTGTATGGATATGTGGGGTGTGGATGAGTGTGGGGTTTGTGGGGGAACTGGGCACCTGGGCTGTGTGAGGGGATGTGGGGGTCTGTGTGTATGGTAGTGTGAGGGGGTGTGGGTATATGTGTATGGTGGGGTATGCATGTGAGACTCAGCCTGTGAACACACATGCACACACTCTGCCCCTGCCTAACACACACACACACACACACACACTACCCCTGCATGCCCATACATACACACACACACACACTCACTCACTATCCCTGC
>NW_017729032.1:261351330-261355442 GCF_001723915.1 Gavialis gangeticus | reverse complement strand
AATGGGTGGGGGTGGGTGGGGTTGGGCTGTTCAGGCCTGCTGAGGCTCCCTCTGGGTCCTACTGCCCCTGGCTCTTGTCAGCTTTGACAGGCTCCAGGGGCAGATAAATATTAATTTTCTAAAAATTTTAGGGCCCCTGCGAGCTGGATAGAATGGCCTGGTGATCCTGATCTGACCCACAGGCTGTATTTTGCCCACTCCTAGGCTAGTCGGTGGGAGTTAGAGTACATTGTAATGCTGTCCTCTAGAATTCTGTAATGGTGTTATTGTTGTTATTATTATTTCAGTTCATGTAATTTAATGCCCCTTGTAACTACACTTTTCAGTGCTTTTTAGGTAATGACTTTTCCCCTTAAATACATGCCAAATGACTATACTGCCTTCAGATTTCAAGCAGAGTTGATCCTCCTTCTGTTTTACCTTCTACCTGATACTGCATTTTGCACACATTGCAAATCTGTGGATGTGACTAAAGCCATCACCATGTACTACTTAGTATACAGTGGCCTGCAGCAAGTGGATGAGATACTTGGAAATGTTCCTATCAGGACATACTTGGGATGGACATAGTAAATGAGCCCGCAAAGGTTGAGAGTGAGAGCAAGTGTATTTGTCCGTAGACTAAAAAGATAGGACCTAATCATATATTCATCTGTCTCTTCCCTCTGCTTAATACCTTCTGTGGAGGCTTTTATTTTTCTAAACTAAACAGGAAAGGGAATTTCTCTCAAGGTATCTTTACACTGTGTATCTAGCAGTGATCCCCCAGGGATGCTCTAAGCCCAGAATTGTGGCAGTAACAATCCTTGAGGGATGTCCTTTCCTTCCTGCCCAGTCCCTCTTGGGAACTTGCTCTCTGGTATGTTTCAGAGTGGCTGCTGGGAATGACCCCAAAAGAGGCTTTACTACATTTCTGGTTTTGGTGCACAAAACAGGGTGAGATATATTTGGAAATGTCCCTATCAGGATCCACTTGGCATAGACACAGTCAAAGCGAGTCCTTAAAGGATGAAAGTGAGAGGAAGCCATGCATGACAGACATTGACTGCTTAATACACTTCAGGAAGGCATTCAAATACAAGAGTGATGGGGATACTACATGATATAGACTAATGTGCCATGCTGCTGAATGCTGCAACCACTGCTTCAGTACTTAAACATCTTCTTCCTGTTTTTTCTTTCCTGCTGACAACTCTTACAAACACACACTCCCGTATCTGACAGCTGGACCCTTTCTATTGTGCAAGGCAACCCATACACCTCTTCAAATCAATACAAGTGAATGCCAGCAAACAGTGTCAGCACTTTTGTCAATAAAACTTTTTTGCCTAGTGGGCATGGGGGTTGTGCGGAGGCAGGATTCAATGGAAATATGGTCAGGTAGAAAAGCAGAACATAAAGTGTACATGGGAAACCATGGAAACAATTCCACCCATGAAACACAGCACAGTAACAGTAGAAGCAACCACAAGAGAGATCATCCCACTACTAGCCAGTTACCCATCAGGAATGGTGAGGAGGGTGGGGCAGGGACAGAGCACCTGCACCCACCACCCATTGCCGCCACTGTCTCCCAGGAGCAGGGGGAGGAACCTTGCCCTGCTGCCCCCTGTGTTCCCCTCAGTCAACACCCCAGTGCCCCCACCCCTGGCCATGCAGGGAGCAGGGCCAGGGGCAGGGGGTGAAGCCAATGGTGCTGGCCTTGCCCCCTGCCCCCGCTCCATTGTCACCACCTGCAGTAGGGCTGGGGGGCGGGGGTGGAGGCCAGTGATACTGGCCTCGCCCCCCTGCTCTAGCCACTCCATCCCTGCCTTCATGGCAGTGCACTGCCTCCTGTCCAGAATGCTCTTGGAGCACCTTGATTGATTGTTTCAGACAATGAATCAGAGCGCGAATAAAGCATTACAGACAGAGATACAGACTAAGGCTTTTATAATATTAGAATTATTAATGCCCGTACTACTGAATATGCCTGGTATCACTTAAAGATAAGCAAACTTTGCATCTACCCACTGCTGCTGTGTGCTGGCACAACATTTTAAGTGTATTTGATTGATTTCTCCTAGAATATCTCAAGGCGTTCTGCTGTTATATTACTGAGCCACTTAAAGACCCTCTGTGCCACTGGCCTTCCTTTTTTAACTTTTTACCTTACATGGTAATTAGGCTGTCATATAGATGCCTCCATGCCTCTGAGGCTGATATTGCAAAGTTGCAATAGCTAGATCTGCACCAGATGGAATGCTTATCTTGGGATGAAAATGCAGATGGGTATGGATCAACTACTCATGCTTACAAATTACATTTTGCTTCCTGGTGTGGTGCCCACACCTGCGGATTGTTGGTAAGGATCTTGGGCACCATGTCCGATTCTCACTGACATGATAAGAATCAGCTTCCTCCACAAATCTGTTGTATGAATATCCTGTACATGAGAGAGAATGCATGCGGTTAAAGTGTGATACAGAAATTCTAAGGGCATGAATTGAGGATATTTGGGGCATTAAAGAGTGGGTGCCAGCTGAACTTGTGTATCATGCCAGTAGCAAAGATGTGATCATTACCATTTCACGTGTGCTGCCTGTAGTAATAAAAACTATATTAGAAATGTATTAATAAAATTCAAACTGTAAAACTATAAATGTATTACAACTATAAATGTAAAACTAAATTAAAAATATAAAACTAAACTTTCTTGGATAGTAAGACAAACCAATGATGGGGAGGGGAAACAATGGATTTGAAAAATAAATCTAATGTGCTATGCCTGACAAAGGGTGACTGCACCTGAAAGCTTGCTAAGAACTTTTTTCCAGCTACTCTGTCTAATAAAAGATATCACATCTACCCAGAGCCTGCCTATACAGCCTGAGTGCAGCAGGTAGGGGCTCTTGCACTCCTCTCAGCATACCCCTTGGGCTCCCGAGCTGCTGAAAATTTCTGAGCAGAGCCAAACAGCCAAATCACCCCCAACTGGCTGGCAGGCACCTCACAGCCACCCCTCTGGACTGGATGTGTTAGTGGCTTCTCATGGACACGAGCCATCAGATGGCCATCCTGCATATGCCAACCTAATGCACCCTGCACCCACCGTGTGTGTGTGTATGTGTTTATTTTTCATGGACATCTGGCTTCTGTGTGTGCATGCATGTCCTGGACACCTATATTTCCCTGCTCCCCCACTACTATGTTGGTGGTTCTGACCCTGCAGGCTGTTTGGATCCGCAAACCCTGGGCCAAGTAGCTTCCTACCCATGCGGATCAAGAGCCCTCCCTGGATGAGTAAGACAGGAGGTCTTTGAGTGCCCCCGCCCTGGTATGAGGCTCCAGCCCTGGGCTCCTCTGGCTCTGTGTCCCAGGCACCACTGCCCAAAACACAGGCTGCCAGGATACTGTCCCCCTTCTCTCCCTCCCCAGCGTCCCCTGAAGCATATATCAGGGTATTGGGGAACGCGGCTTGAGGAAGAGATGTGTCTCATTTTGATCAAATGTTGAAGCTACCAAACCTTTAGTGTGTTTATTAAATACAAACTCTTGAACTTGGAGCCTTCTTCTCAGTTGGGGAAAGACCCTGGCTGCACCAGGTGGTTATGACTCTGAGGGAAGGAAGGGGATGGGCAGTCATGGAGTTTCAGATTAACAAACATGAAACTTTGGGGTGATAGGGGGAATGCTGAATGTGAAATTGCCACTCCTCAGTTTAATTAAATGTTAGAGCTGCCAAACTATTTGTGTGCTTAATAAAGAAAAGCTGGAATGTTGCCCACCTGGAACTTGGACCCGAGCCCAGGGGCTGCCTATTGTTGCAGAGGATGCACTGCTCCCTTCAGCCCCGAATTGGGGACAGTGATTCAATCTATTGATTCAGATCACTGTCTCTGATTCGATTCAGCTGAATCTGAAGATTCGATTCAATTCGGACACAGACACAGCTTTAAAAGTTTTTTTTCCACAAAGCTTGAGGTAGCAGGCATGGCTCATGATCGCTGGGGTGCATGGAGCATCCCACAGAAGCATGAGGGGCTCTCCAGCGTGCTCAACAGCAAACCCAGAAGTGGACTGGAAGTACTTCCAGTTCACTTCCTGGTCTGCCAGGGAGTGCGCGGGGGGGG
>NW_017729032.1:261345331-261351109 GCF_001723915.1 Gavialis gangeticus | reverse complement strand
AGGAGGCACCAGTTGCCGAGCCAGGGAGGCACAGGGGACTCCCCTCTGCATGCTCACCAGTGGACCAGGAAGTGGACCAGAAGTGCTTCTGGTGCACTTCCAGGTCTGCTGCTGAGTGCACTGGGGACCTTCCCCCCCGCCGTGCTTCTGTGGAATTCTGCATCTGCCCCAGCATCGCAGCATTCAGAGCCCCTGCTACCTACAGCTATGTAGAAAAAACATTTAAAGCTGTGTCTATGTCCAAATCGCCGAATCTTTCTGAGTCTCTCCAAATCAATTTGGAGGGTTCCAATTTGATTCAGAGAGATTAAAGGGTCCTCTGATTCTATTCAGATTTGGAGATTCAGCCACCGATTTGGGCTGAATCTTCACCAAATCAAATCAGGGACCAAAGCTTCACACTGCCCTAATACGCATCATATTCAGAAGGTCACCAGTAATATCTATTCTTGGGCATCTGCCTTAAGACATTGAGCCAGCATGACATGGTGCGCCAGCTTCAAAGTGCTCAGAACCATCACCCTTCTAATGGTATATGCCCCAGCAGATTACTGTGCTCCTGTATGGTCTAGAAGTTGTTGCATTAAAAAGCTCAACACTGCGTACACACTCATAGGCTTCACAATTTATACACACACAGATGTAGTACCTTCACTCTAGGGCATTAGACCAAGTGACATAAGAAGACAGACCCTAACCGCCCCCTTGCTGCCAGGTTTCTGGCCCATGGAGAGCCCAGCAGGCTGGGTAATATGGCCCTGTGTGTTGCACTAAATTTAGATACTGTATGTGGTAAATGGAAATGAAAGGATCATTCAGAGTAATCCAGTCTGAAATTTATTCCTACAGCATTTTATACTAACACCAGCCAAATCCCTCATTGGGCATGATCTTGACAGGGAAGCATGGACCAAGCTGAAAAGACTGAGCTCTGGATACAGATGCTTCAAAACAACAGTGTACAAGATGAAAATCTTGGACAGACTCCTGCGTGAGTACGATGTCCACAATCAGCACAGCACTTAATCAAAAGCTGCAATCTTTACAAATCCAGGTGGGATAGATGGAATCTGCACACTGAGTGATAATACCAGATAGTGGCTCATAGCTGGCCAAAGGGAACAAGTGGGGAGGGGAGGTGGGGGGACAGGCTTAGCAACAGGAGCTTTTCTGACTCTTGTCAGGGACAGCCCCAGGGCAGGGCTGGCCCAGCACTCAGGCAGATAACAGCAGCTCTAGCAGAAAGTAGAACATTGCCCTGGGAAGGGGGGTGAGCAGGGTGCTACAGTGCTTATTGGGATGTCAGCAGAATGCGACCTATGGTGAGTTGCACTGGGATGTGATACAGCTGTTTGTTATGATGCTGTAACCTACAGAACTGAAATCTGATACCACATCCGTCAAGGGGTATACCTTAGAGCAGGGTCTGCCATTTTTATAGTGCTCTACGTGCGCTGACCATCTGTTTGCTTAAAGCTGTAGAACACTTTCTGCATAAGAACTGTGCAATGGGCATTTATACACATGCTCTGGGAGGTGGGGGAGAAAGGGGTGCTTTAATTAAAGTGAATCTAAGATCCATTCTAATTAAAGCACGCAGAGCGTCATATGTACCAGCATGTCCACATTGAGAAATGGTGGCAGGCCACTTTAAATCTTGTTGAATAAGCTTTATTTAAAGCACCCCCAACGCCATTTTTCAGTACAGGGACACTGATACACGTGATGCTGGAGTCTGCTGGAGCATGGTAATTACCACACTATAGCAGACTCGATTAAACAAGCCTGCTCTGATGCACTGTACACACGCCCTGGAATAAGATCCATCCCTTGTTGTTGAAAAGCAGAATAAAGAAAAAAATCTTCCCTTGTATTAAGTGGCTGAGAAGCAGAAGCTCAGGATATCAGATTATTCATTGTTCTGCTCCCTGTGGATCATGTGCAAACTATACTTTCATGTTCACCCAGCTGAAACACAAGTGGCCAAAACTCCTGTTACTTGATTTCCTTGTGTATAATGCAAACACCAATTACCAGCAGCTGGCTTTTGGAAAATAAAAATAAGGTAATGAAAATATCCAAACAGCTCTATTTTTAGGGGGAGGGAAGGATTTCCTTTTAATGGAAAGTGGCTTTTTGATGCAGTGAAGAAAAACCTGGAAAAGTCAATTTGTGTTTTAGAAAAATAATTTTTGTTTGAAAAAAACAAAGATAAAATTATGTCAGGTTTTGGTGACCTTGTGTTGTATATGTATGATTTTTTCCCCCTTTCAAATGAAAAATTCTCAACCTTCCACATCATGAAAATATTGGGTTTTGTCAGCTTTTTTCATGGGGAAAATAACATTTCCCAACTAGTTCTAATAATGATGATGATGATGATGTTTTGAACTAGTTGGGAAATGCTACTTTTATTTATTATTATTAGTAGTAGTAGTAGTAGAAGCACTAGTAGTAGTAGTAGTGTTGTTGTTCATGGGGTTCAGGCCTTGAGTTCATGTAACATTTTCAGTGGAAAGAAATCAAGCATTTCTCAGACACACATGACTATTTTCAGGGTTTTTTTAAGATAGTTCGTTGAGATCTTCAGCACAATGGGATCTTTAAAAAACCTAGCAGAGACAAATTAGCAAGATAGTCAAAAGTGCTTGTTAAAAGTAGTTTATCCCATACCATTCTGTGGTATGCATATGCATGTGTATATTATTCCCACTGGATTTAGGACCCAGCCCTTACATTTTTGTTCCAGGCAAGCACAACCCTCAGACTGACCACAGTCTTTCCATTTCATAATAGGCAAATTTATTGATACAGAATGATAACAGAAAAGCAATAATACAAACAATCAAGCTATTCTATATCTACCAATCCTAGGGCTATCATCAGAGTCAAAGTACATCTGGTCAGGATGCAGGCTCCACTCTGAGGCTCTTTCTCTTAGGTGTCAGCAGTCTGGAGGTGGGATGCTGAGGCCCAAAGCCCCCCTCCAATGGGGTGCATGAGACAGGCTGCTGGTATCCCCTCGGTCCATGCTGGCTTCAGGGACCCTTCCCAGGGGATGGGAGGAGGAGGAACAGGGAAGGATGGGAAGGAAGAGAAAGAAGGACAGCAAAGAGGGACAGGAAGGGACCCTTTGTTAATCTCAAGTCTCTACTTTTGTATTTTCCTTGCCCCTTGATGACTCCTGATGACTCTTCATCCATGGCTATCTCTAGTTGGCTGTCTCTCTGTGGTCATGCATCCACATAGCCTTCTGGGCCTTCTCTTAATTTGGTCTGTTCCCCCAAAACCAGGACTCAGCCCCCCTGCTGCCCTGGGGCCTCATAGTTGGTGTCACTTATCTCGTGTTATGGGACAGAATGGTATATATTTCATTGTTCCCCAGGCCATGTCTCCTTGTTGTGTTACACAACCTGTCTACCTTGAAGGCTGTGATCTCATGTCATGGCATGCCCCCCTTAATTCTCGGGCTATGTCCATCCATTGGCCTGGTTGTGCTAGATAGCCTGTCTGCTTCCAGGGCTATATGGAACTCTGTGTGAGAAACCCAGGCTCTTACAAATCAATTAACCCCTGCTGCCCATCTTGATCCTTTATAATGCATATATCTATACCTATAAGCCAATTCCCCCCCCCAGAAAAACCCCAGACCTTTAATTGTCATTTCCAAGCCAACATACATAATTATGATTTATATGGAACTATTATTATTTGTATTGTGATCATGTCCCAGGACCTGTTGCGCTATATATTGTGGAACCACAGAATTTGGTTTCTGCTCAGAGCAATATTCTACGTATGTGGACCTCTTTCCAAAGAACATGGACCCTAGAATGGGCAGTTCATAATCCAGGTCAGAAGTACATTAGAAGTACATTATAGAAATGTAGAAGTGGGGGGAAAAAAGGAAGAAAGAAAGAAGAATGTAAGGGACATTTGTGAGTGAGTGATAAAAACTTAAAGAGGCCTTATCTCAGCCAATATTGTTCTACGTGTTTTAAATTCTAGCCTGGTGGTACTAACAAAAGAGCATTGCCAGGGTAGAATTGGGAGTTTGCCATTAAACATTGATTTTTCCCAGTATCTTGCAGTTACAGCAACACCTGTGCTAAATAACTTTTTACTGATAGACTGTGAAGAGTTCATGCTCAATGCATCTCTCTCAGAGGTCTTACTTCTTACCTATGGTGAGAATGATGTAATAATTTCACACTGGGCTACAGCCTGACAAGGACTGAGATTCAGAGATTTCTGTGGGGGGTTTAAAACACTTTGGTAGATGCATCTTAACCTTCAGCTATACCATTGTATATATCTGGGCCTTTTTGTCCTCTTCACTATGAAGTATGTAAGTGCCCCATATACCTTGTCCATGTACTTGTTTTTCTATATTCATATTCAGCATGCAGTATTTAAAAAAAAAGAGGAAGAGGAAAGAATGGGTTTTTTAATATGCCTCAGGTACATAACTGATCTATGAGAACAAATAGGAGCAAGAACAGTGTTTCTTTTGGGGTTTATGAATCCCTGAGGAGAATGAAGTATATCATGAAGTGGGTGACAGACCCCAGCCTGTTACAGTGCCATTGTACACTGCTACAGTAACAAACAGAAGAGCAAGAATTACATTAAAACACCATGTATTACAAAATAAAACCTCAAAACAGCCTTTACAGAGCAACTTTCATCCTAGGATTAAAATGCTTTACAAGTGCTCATTAATTAATCAATCTTCACAGCACCCCTGTGAGATAGGTAAGCAGTATCATCAGCTTCATTTTGCATTGCATTTTGGAGTTGACTTGTCCAAGGTCATACCATAAATCAGCGATGCAGGTAAGAAGAAAACCCAGGTATCCTGAATTTCTAGTCCCTTCTCAAAACATCTAAATTGCAGTGTCTACTGATTCTCTTGTGGTTTAATTTGAAGTCCTGATTGTGACCAAAAAAGGTCACCATGAAGGGTAATGGTGTGAGGGACTGCCCATGCACCACATAAACACTTGGCAACTGAGTTGTGTATGGTGGAAATAGTGTTTCTTTACCAATAATATGTTCCATTTATGATCCATCAAAGAAGCAGCTCTATATCCTGCTGGGGGGAAATTCCTAGGAGTGGGGAGTAAGGAAGATATTGGAACGTTAGCTTTGGCTATCTCCAACCTCCTAAGATTTTGCCAAGTCTTAGTCTAGCACAGCTGAAGCCTTCAGCCCATGGTATGTAAATGAGCTCAGAAGAATTACTCAAGATGTCTTCAAACGGCCTGATAATAACAGGAAGTTTTGGGGACATCCTGTTGAAGAACGAGTCTTAAATGCCTCAATGCAGAAGTGCATACATTGGAAAGATTATTATGGCATACAAGAAGGCATTGTACTTTCTTGCCCATTGTATGGGAGGTGTTCTTTTTTCCCCCTTTGCCAAATCACAGATTCAGAAAATAGTCCAAAGATATGGTAAGGCATTCTGTCAGAGTGATGAGATTGTTTTGTTTGCTACTTATTGTTCCTAATGCATCTTTTAGTGAAAAAGTAGCTCAGGCTACATGAATGCTGGTAGCATTTTTATATGTTCTTTTTTGTGTGTATTTTTTTCTGTATGATTTTTACATGATTTTTTTTATGTATGTACTAAAATGCCACTAATTTATATTGGTTCAAATTGCTCTTCTGTTTGGAGAGAGGGAGCTGACTTTGTTAGTCTGAACTCAGGCAGAAGACAGCTTGGAAACATACTGAGATACAGAAGAATAAATTTATTTCAGGAAAACCACAGAA
>NW_017729032.1:261321992-261340331 GCF_001723915.1 Gavialis gangeticus | reverse complement strand
GGAAGTGATTCTTCCCTTCCATTCAGCAACTGGTGAGGCCACATCTGGAGTACTATGTCCAGCTTTAGGCCCCCTGCTACAGAAAGGAAGTGGACAAACTGGAGAGAGTCCGGTGGAGGGCAACAAAAATGGTGAGGAGCCTGAAGACATGACTTGAGGAGAGGATGAGGGAACTGGACTTTTTTAGTCTAGGGAAGAGAAGACAGAGAGAGAGAGAGAGAGAATGAAGATAGCTTTTAGTTTAAAATCTGCAGCCAAAATTCAAACTTAAAGCCTGTGGCAAACTCTGGAGTTTCTTATAAAACAGGGAGGATGATAAAGCCCTGCTTTTTCCCTGGGCTGTTCCTGGATGCTATGGGCATTTTTGTGTTGTGTATCAACATGTTATATTGTGTAAAAAAATAATTTCCCTTACTCCCTAAGGTAACTTTAATAGAACTGGAATTCTGGATTCCAGGATTTTTCTTTCTTTTTAGATGCTAGTTTAGAACACAATAATTAGCTCATTAGATGTGACCATATAGAAAGAAAGTACTGTATGTACTGTATGTGTCTATCTGAGTAATTGGAAAGTTCTCTTGGAGGCTGTGCCAGTAATAATACTGTGAATCATGGGTGAGTTATTCCTAGAACCCTCCCTCTGCCCCCCCAGAAAAATGAAGGGCATTTATCATACTCAAAAAAACCCAACAAAAACTTGAAAGCTATTAAATGCACCTTCCCATTCATTGGTGGTTTATAATATATTTATATTTAGCATTTGAACTATTCGGTGGGCTTCCAAACAACTTTGTTGATTGAAGATTTCCGGATGCTTTTATAATATATGGCTCATTATCAGCTGAGTGCAATATTAAGAGATGATTCAGTCAGTCTGACTAATGTACAGGAGATGAATCTCTTGAAATCCACTGTACAGAGCAATTGAAATGGTGTCATCTGTAAAAAAAAAAAAAAAAGAAGAAGAAGTTATATGCCTCTGATTACTTAGGATTTTTCATTTTCAGTTTGATACTTTGCATGTCTATAGCATCTTTTCATGCAAATATCTTCTAGCTCCTTATAATCATTAGGACTTCCACTGCTCTAGGTGAGGTATATATAATAACATGATAATTACTAACAGCTAGCTCTTAGGGGGTCATTCTGCTCACTGCAGAAGGAATATTAGGGTGGAACAGAACAGCTGGTTAGTGGCATGCAGCAACACTAGATAAGATTTTAGGATATGAAATGCAAAGTACAGTACACCACTGAAACTACATAACAATTTTATGTGGGTAAAATAGACTAAAATCTGTTTGAGATGCCAGAGTTAACAGCCTACCTATACAACAAGTGTTTTGGGAGTTTTCACAACTAGTTATCATGTTCAAAGGGCCGTTCCTCTAAGAGGCAGAGTGTCTTACCCTCAGAAGGCTGTTGCAGAATACGGTTTCAGTTCTAACAGTATGTCTACACTGCAGCCCACAGGCTTTGATTGCAGTTCATGTGGACGTACCCAAGTCTGCTTGATATTGGTAATAATGTAGCCAGGAGGTTCAGTGCAAGCAAATCAAGCTCCCCAGGCAGGTAGTCCAAGCTGAGCTGGGTGCCACTGTTATAAGTAGAATAGTACCCTGGAGACATCCCCAAGCTATCAATTCATCCTCTCTGGTGGTTACTCCATGGAAAATGCCCAGTGGATCAATTACTATTGCTTCATTTGCTAAATCCTTTAGTAAAGTGAATAAACAATACAGCCATCTACAACTTCTGGTGGGTGTTTCTTTTGCAGGTTGTATCTGTGATATCCTGCCAACATCATCTGATTCACACTGCAGGTTTGTTTCTTCCCCAACTTGTTCTCTGTACCTTGGCATGTTTACAGGCACTTCCCTTTCCCAATATTCCCACCTGCTGATACATTCTTTCTAGCTCCCTGTTTGAACTATGCTGTTTTTCTGCAGATTTTTTTTCCCTGAAGACTACTGATAGTATGTATTTGGGAAATCTGCCTTATGTTTAAAAAAAATTTCAACAATGGCAAAAATACCTCCCACTCCTGTGGCTATTTTTATTCATAAAACACACTCATAGGCTTCTAATTTGATTGTTAGAAGTGGTGGTTTATATCAAGTTCTCATCAGAGCTTATTGAAACCACCACAAATAAGTCACAATGAATAAAAACCGACAACTTTTGACTTAAGATTTTCACTCCATTCTGATTTGGATACTGTGAGCACATCTATATGTGAAATTAGTGTGATACAATAAACTCGAGTGCAGTTCATGCTGGAGTTTGTTTCTCCCAGGCACAGCATTTACATGTGCACCTGGGACCACAGCACATTGAGCCAGGGCACTGAAGCCCCAGCTGGCAGAAGGTCCAGGGTTCAGCCTGCCATCCTGGAGCTGCTCCACCCAGGTTCAGTGTGCTGTGGAGGGGCTGACTGGGACATGGAGATGCTACAATGTGAGGCTAGCCAGCAGGCAGCCCCTGCCAGCCCTATCACCATCTACACATATGCGTTGCAGTGGAGTAAATAACTCCTCCACAGGATAGTACTTGTGTCAGACAGTACTATCCTACAGTGGAGTTCAGTAGTTTACTCTGGCCTAATAGCACCATACATGTAGAAGGTGACACTTTACCGTGGAGCTAATTAGCCACTATGTAGCACCAGATATATAATGCAGCTATGGGAAAAGGAGCTGGACAATATTCTGTTTCATACATTACAAGCAAAGGGGTGAGTTAAATTGGGAATGTGGAATATTTATTAGTGCATGGTGCGACTGAAAGAGAATAGCTGGGCTTTCAGATCATTTTTCAAAGATGTAAAGGCCTACATCAGATATAGTCAAAGATATGGCCTGGGGGCCAGATTTGGGCCCACAGAGCCTATCATCCAGTCCACAGGCCTTGGTGTAGACCTGCACACTGCACATGGCGTGTGCTGGATTGGCCCTGGGCTCAAGGTGCATGGGATTGGGGTAGGAGTGTGTTCCATGCAACACGCAAAGCTGGGGCAGGCATGTGTTGCACGTAGCATCTGGAGCCAGTCTAAGGCATGTGCTGTAAAGGCACCCACAGCAGACTGATCCTGAATGCTAGATCCAACAGGCCTAATCTGGACTGTGGGCCAGTCTCATGCCTTTCATCCATCCCACATGTCCTAATGAGCGTAACACCTCTGATACAGAGAAATGGAGAATCAGTCTCTCACTTATTTTAAATGTCATAACTTTTTTGGCTTGGGTTTATCCCTTTTTCATTTCATTCACTCAGGTCTCTGCATTTAATTTCCTGGTATAAGGAGTGGAGGAGATAATTTCTGACACTTTTAGCAAATTTATCTGTTGCTAAAGGAATCTTTATTTAGGCCCCTACCACAAAAGCACCTGAAGCAACATAGTTCTTGTCTAAGTTGAAAAATGATCTAAACTGATCACAGATCAAACACAGTGAAGATGGGGCAAAGAATGAGAACAGCCAAACCAATAGGGAAAGGGTTTAGATGCATTGCAGAAATCTGCAGCTCTGTATCTGAGATGTTTCCCTTATTTTTTTTCAGACTTCTGAGAATTTCAAACTTGAAATTTCATTTCTCAGTGAGATCTAGAAAACAGGCTTGAAACTCCAGGTTTTATTCAGTTTAAAGTATGTACGTGAACTTTTCCACCAGAACCATATAATTCAAAAGCAACTATAAGAAATAGGGTTGTTTATTTTTTTATTGTATTTCGCTTTCTTTAAGAGTCATAGAAACCTAGTGCATAAAGGACCAGCAAGTGATTGGTTTTTATTTTTTGTTGATGTTTTAAAAGGCAAGTCATGTTATGTGGTACAAATACATATATAGATATATCATCTTGCCCACTATAAAGCTGCATTTTAACAATTTCTTTGATCTGTTTCTTGGTGTATCTGACAAATTTACTCCTTTATTTGCCAATAATGCTAGAAAGCATCAGTATCATGGAAGAGCACTAACTTCTTTCTCTGCAATGCACAATGTTATTATTAACTTAGCATTAGTATCACTTAGAATTATAGAAAATGAGGGTTAGAAAAGACCTCAGGAGGACATCTAGTCAAGCCCTGTGTTCAAAGCAGGACTGTTCCCAAATACATCATCCCAGCCGAAATATATATATCATCCCAAATATATCATCCCACCCTTTGTCTAGCCAGGTCTTAAAAACCTCCAAGGATAGAGATTCCAAAACCTCTCTAGGTAACCTGTTCCAGTGTTTTACTACCCTCTTAGTGAGAGAGTTTTTCCAAATATCTAACCTTATTGAACCTCATGAGATCTCTTCTGGTCCAATCCTCCAGTTTGTGTAGGTCATTCTAAATCCTAGCCCTACCCTCCAGCATATCTACTACTACCCCCAGCTTGGTATCATCTGCAAACTTGCTGAGGGTGCACTCTATGCCATTTTCCAGGTTATTGATAAATATATTGAACAAAACTAGGCCCAGGACTGACCCCTGGGGCACTCCACTTGATACCAGCTGCCAACTAGACATCAAGCCATTGACTAATACCATCAGAGCCCAATGATTCAGCCAGTTTTCTGTCCACCTTACAGTCCATTCATCCAACCCACACTTTTTTAGCTTTCCTGTGAGACTGTTGTGGGAGACTGTATCAAAAGCCTTGCTGAAGTCAAGGTATACTACATCTACTGGTCTCCCCATATCCACAGAGCCAGTCATCTCATCATAGAAGGCAATCAGTTTGGTCAGGCATGACTTGCCCTTGGTGAATGCATGGTGACTGTTCCTGATTACCTTCTTCTCCTGCAGGTGCTTAGAAATGGTTTCCTTGAGGATCTTCTCCATGATTTTTCCAGGGACTGGGGTGAAGCTGATTGGTCTGTGGTTCCCCGGATCCTCATTTTTTCCTTTTCTTAAATATGAGCACTAGCATTGCCCTTTTCTGATTGCCCAGCTTTCTCTCAATCACCATGAGTTTCAAAGATGATGCACACTGACTCTGCAATCACATAATTTCATAGTTGGTAGGGTTGGAAGTGACCTGAGCAGATCAACAAATCCAACCCCCTGCCATGTCAGGAAAGAGTACTGAGGTCAAACGATCTCATCAGCCAACTCCCTCAGCACCCTTGGGCCCCAGGGACTTGTATATGCCCAGCTTTTCTAAATAGTTCTTTTGCCACAGTTGGCTGCTTACCCCAAACTGTGCTGCCAGGTGCAGTAGTGTGGGAGCTGATCTTACCTGTGAAGACTGAGGTAAAATAATTGAGTACTTCACCTTTTCTGTATCCTCTGTCACTAGGGTTCCTCCCTCATTCAGTAAGACATTCACACTTTCCCTGATCCTCCTCTTGTTACTGACATACTTGTAGAAACCCTTCTCATTACCCTGCATGTCCCTTGCTAGATGCTACTTCAATTGCACTTTAGCCTTCCTGAGCCTTTCTGCATGCCTGAGCAATACTCTTATACTCCTCTCTAGTTGTTTGTCCAAGTTTCCACTTCTTATAAGCTTCCTTTTTTGTGATTTAGTTTACTGAAGTGTTCTCTTCTAAGCCAAGGTGGTCTTCTGCCATACTTTCTAGTCTTCCTGCACACCAGGATAGTTTGTCCCTGCACTCTCTGTAAGATTTCTTTAAAGTACAGCTAGCTCTCCTGGACTCCTCTCCCCCTTAGACAGGCTTCCCAGGGGGTCCTACCCATAAGTTCCCTGAGTGAGTCAGTCTGCTTTTCTGAAGTCCAGGCTCTTACTTTGCTGCTCTTCATCCTTCCTTTCCTCAGGATCCTGAACTCAATCATCTCATGGTCACTGATGCCTGAGTTGCTATCCACTACTACATTCTCCACCAAGTCTTCCCTGTTTGTGAGCGGCATAACAAAAAGAAATGGTGATAGTTGGTATCACCAGCACTTTCAACAGGAGGTTGTCCCCAGCACTCTCCAAAAACTTCCTGGATTGCCTGCACACTGCTGTGTTGTCCTCTCAGCAGATATCAGGGTGATTGAAGTCCTCCATGAGAACCAGGGCCTGTGACTGGGAAACTTGTGTTATTTGTTTGAAGAAAGCCTCAACCCAGAGACTTTCAACAGGTCTATCTCCAGTTTCATACTGGAGCTCTGAGCAATCATACAGCTCTTTTATATACAGTGCGACTCCTCATCCTCTTCTTTCCTGCCTGTCCTTCCTGAACAGTTTGTACCCATCCATGACCATATTCCAGTCATGCAACTATCCCACCAAGTCTCTGTCATTACAATCACATCATAGTTCTATAATGGTGCAAGGACTTCCAGTTCTTTCTGCTTGTTTCCTAGGCTCTGTGCATTTGTGTACAGGCTCCTAAGGTAACTAGCTGATTGCCCTGATTTCTTAGAAAGAATGAGAACACCTCCCCTGCTGCCCCCTCTGGCTTGTACTTCCTCCAGGTCACCCACTTCCCCACGTACCTTGGTGCTTTGGTTTTCCCCCAGCAAACCTCATTTAAAGCCCTCCTCACAAGGCTAGTGAGCCTGTCTGCAAAGATGCTCTTCCCTCTCTGTCAGGTGGATCCCACCTCTTCCTAGCAATCCTTCTTCTTGGAACATCATCCCATGTCAAAGAAGCCAAAGCCCTGCTGGCAACACCACCTGTGCAGTCATGCATTAATCTGCAGGATGTGCCCACTCCTGTCTGGGCTCCTTCCCTTGACTGGAAGGATTGAAGAGAATATCATGGTGCCCCCATCCCCTTCACCCTTGCACCCAGAGTCCTGTAGTCACTTTTGATCTCCTCAGGGTCTCCTCTGACAGTAGCATTGGTGCTCACATGGATGAACAGCATGAGGTAGTAACCAGAAGGCCAGATGAATCTCCATGACATCTTAGATCCAGACTCTGGACAAGCAGCATACCTCCCAAGACAACAGGTCAGGCTGGCAGATGGATGCCTCTATTCCACACATAAAGGAGTCTCCATCCAGCACCACCCATTGCTGCTTCTTGCTTGTGATGGTCTCAATCTTTCCCAACTTGGGGATGCCTGGTCTGTCCTCCTCCACGAATGGAACGTGCTCCTTCTCCTGTGTTGCTAGGGCTGCAGATCTGTTCTCTAGGTGAACTCCTGCAGGTGGAGATGAAGATTTCTTCATGCTGCCAGAGTTCACAAGCTTCCAGCATCCACCTTCCTTAGAGTCCATGTCCTCTCCCTTCTCCAGCGCTGCCTTAGGCAGTTCTTCCTTCATAGTTCTAGAGGTCTCCTCCAGCATCAAATCAATGTCCTGCCCTGGGAAGGGGGTGGGGGAGGCAGGCTACCTGCAGCTAGCACCAAGTAGGTCACTAGCCTAAGGGGAGCAAGGGGGTATGGGGATTTGGGTGGCAGCTGCCTGAGCCCAGGCCTGCCCAGCCAGCTTACCCTGGTCCCTGGACACCCATACATGGCTGACCCCCAATCTGAGGCTGGGCAGTGCCTGGGCCCTGTTGCAGGGCATCTTACAGCATCTAAAATCTTGCAGATTCTCACAAAAGGCTTATGTCTCTTGCCTCTGCAAGGCCAACACCTGGATGTGGGGGAAGCCCACCAGCCCCAGCAGGGATGTGGGTTCTGGGTCGCCACCACTCACTGCTGGAGCCATTCAGATGCACCAGCTGCACCAGCAGTGCACCATGGATCAGAGCCTCCTGCTCCAGCAGCTGGTGGCACTGGCAGAGAAGTGGGAGGCATGAGAACAGGCTTGGCAAGTGGAGGATATCACCTGGGTGGAGGGATGGGACCGGGTACGGTTTGACCACTGGGCCTGAATTGGGGCTTGGCATGGGAGTGCCTAGAGCTACTCCATTAGCAGGGGGATGCCAACAGCCAGGACACCTTTCTGGGCCTGGTGTCCACATCCATGTCCCCCACTGCCCAGCCTCTGCCCATGGGCATGCGGGGCACCTGGGTCCTGTTGCTCCACAGCAGGAACCTGCCTGGGCCTGGGAGGAGGTCCTGCAGTGCTAACTGCCCTCCAGACTCCTTGGTCCAGCCCCCACGCTGGACCTGCTGCCACCTACCTGGGCCCAGCCCTACTGCTCTCTCCCACACCATGCGCCTTAAGACTCAGCTGTTCATGAGGCAGCCATCTGGTGGGGTTGCCAAGACCCCTAAACCTTTTGGAGACCATCCTGAGGTTGGTGTGTAGGGCACCTGCACCAGGGCTGTGCCCCTTAGGCACCCCACCATGGCCCCCAATTATGGGCTTGAGGACCAGAAATATTGTAAATTATTTTCTATTTGTAAATAGTTTTCCATTGTTGGTGGGTGGTGAGGGTGGTGGAGGGGCTCTGTTGGTTAACAGAGGAGGGGGCTGAGGGCTCTGTTTGTTGAGGGGAGGGAGAGGAAGGATGGAGGGTGGATGTTGTTAGGGAAATAAAGTTTTTTTTGTTTCGAACATATTTGGGTCCTGATTCTGAAAGAGGTGCTGGAGGTGGACAGGGGATGTGGGGGTGTGGGCAGTGGGGCAGGTGGGCTGAAGTAGGGAGTGCAGGAGAAGGGGGTCAGCCAGGGCCTCCTGCAGCCAGTGTCCTGGACCCTGCTGGTGGGTGCAAGGCACTTCTGGGGCCGTGTGGCTGGAGGCTAGGGCTCCCCCCGGTGGCTACAGGGGGACATGGAAGGACTGGAGGGAATTGGCACTAACTTTAGCCCCGGTTGCCTGCACATGTAGACACCTGCCAAAAATCAGTTACTGCTCATTAGGCTGATGCACAGTAACTTTAATCATGACTAATTGCATGTGTAGACACACCCACTGAGTAGAAAAAGCAATGACTCCTAAGATAGCTAGGACACACAGCATTATAGTGCAGAAGGTTTGAGCTAACCTATGAGGTCAGATTGGTCTGGGTTGTGAAGCTCTCTGGTAGGAATGAAATGGGAATTTTCAATCCCTCACAAGAAAACTCCTGCCTGTTTCATGCTGGAGGCTGTCATCTCTGGCTTATCATTGTATCACTGAATATGCAAGGGGTTGGCCCTGAAGTAAATAGCCCCCAAGTCACTATGAAGGGGTGTGTATGTGTGCTGCCTGCCTGTCTCCCTGGCCAAACTCCCACAGAAGTAAACCCTCCTGCCAATCCCAGACATGCATCCCAATCACTACTCACATCTAGATACCTCTTCCCACACTCACTACCCCCCCACCCCCACCCAGGAAAGATCACCCTACCTACCCCCAACAACAAATACAAATATGAAGATGAAATGCTGAATAATGTCCCTCAGGGGAGGAATGGTGCAGGTTATCAATGACAGGTAGAAGTATTCCCGAAAAAATTTGATGTACAATGAGATCAAGTGTTGTTCACACCTATTGTGACTTAAGAGTATACAGCCAAGCACTTACTTTGAAGAGTTCATGTACGCACCAACTTCTTTATGTAGCTAAATTCATAGTGATATTCAAAATGTCAGTCACTTCAATAGGAGGATTGGCATTTTGATGCTGGAAACACAACTAGGTGGCATGGAAAGAAAAGGAAGCAAATCCTCCTACTCTAATCTCACTTGGGGATGTCTATGATTGTGTGTTGTGGTCAGTAATTTCATGCTAGTTTTCTATTAGAGTGAGTGGGTTAACTGCTGTGGAGAAGTGGCATCCTGCACAGCATATATGCTACACTTGAAGGGGCTGAAAACAGTAATTTTGCTGATCTTTTTATAAAGCAAATATTTTCTTAGAAGGTGGTTGGCTAGATCAGGCCAAATTCATTCCTGGTACCACTTTATTTACTTCAGTGTGGTTGCACCAGAGATGAACCTACATCATCTCCTCCTGTATAGAAGGCTACCTGGTGGAAAGAAATGTTTGTATCTAATCCTGACCATGCTTGTGACTTGGTTGTAAAGTGTTCTTTATGTGCTGTCCCTTCTGACACACACTTTTAATTATTCTTAATAAATTCATATTGGAGCAAGTATTTCAGAGTGCTAGGAACTAAAATATAAGTTACGGCTTTGATCTATGCCAGCCTTTGGAGCACTTGACAGCCTACGATTGAAAGTGGCTGATGGAGACCTCCAAAGTAAAATAAAGAGTTAGGTATTTAATAAAAAAATTAAATTATGCCTACATATTTTATATCTTTAATGTACTGCATAAATCATTCAACACATTTTCCTCTGCACGGTGTATATTTGAAAATGTCTTTTCCACAGAGGTTTCCCATGCTCTTTCTTGCCACTAGTCAGAGAAAATAGGCACAGATGGCTTTATGTTCTGGTTAGTCCTGAAGTAGCTCTATGTGCCTCTCCTAAGCAACCAGTTCCACCATCATGAGCATGTTACAGAGATAAATTTTCAGGTTCCTCTGGTGTTTGTTAGTTCTGTGTCCAGTTATGCATTTGTGAAGGTAGTATATGTAACACCTAGCAAGACCAAATAATACTAGATGTGGTTGTCCACATGGCTGTCTAAGTCCCAAAAATGAATCAGAACTCATGGCAAGGTGATATATTTTATTAGACCAACTAGATATTTGCAACAACAAAAAAGTCCCAAGAATGTCACTTATGCACATGGTGGCATTCTGTTCCTACATATTTACACAGTTCCTACATATATAAACATACCCCTACATACTTAAACAGCAGCATATATGTGAACACTTTCTAATCCTGGTCTCAGATTTATTAGCCTTGGAAGTATGTATTGTTAAATCATCTGCAGTGGGGAAAATGCAGTCTTCCCATATTGCCCTGACTCCTGCCAGTTCTGATCTGGACATAATCTCTAGGTGTGAGAAGATAATTTTGTCTCAGTGATCCATTCATTCGTTGGGTTCTGTGCTAAGATTGCCTCTGCCTAGGCCGGTCAGTGGCACTGGCCTTTGTCAAATAAATCTGTGGTCACTAGGGATTTTCCACTGCTAGCAAATTATGTCACAGCAACCACTGAAAATCCCTCAAATAAGAACAGTTTTTGGTCACTTTTGACCCATGCTGCATTTAAACAGGCAATAGACTTCGTCTCCTAGTACTAATTCCTAGTTTAATGCAATAACACAAATGAAAGGAAGGTAGGTTGTCACCTCTGTCCCCAGGCTGTCCCCATAAGTGACAAGCTCTGACCTGGTGCTTGGAGATTTTTAATACCTATTGAGATCAGTTCCAATTTGCCCACCTCCTGGAAGCTGCTCAGAACACAGATTCTGTATAATCATTGTATTTGTTCCTTGCAGAACGACCCTGGGCATTTCAGTTCACCTTGGACAAAGATGATCATGGCATTTGGCCTTTACCCTCTCTTCTCCAGCTTCCAGTGTGTCTTGGCAACAGCAATGCAACTGATAGGTGAGTGCAATCTAATTAACTCTGCTGGATCCGCCAGTCTATAAAGCTACCACTGGTTTTACTTTGTGCACTTTTTTGTGTAGAGGTAAGCTGTGCTTGAAAGTGTAGCATGCCTTCAAAAACACTCAGGCTAATAATGTCCACCACCAGCATTGCTCTTTTTAAATTATGCTGTCATTCTAGTGCATTCACACTGATATCATACTGCTTCATTGTGAGGAAATCCATTTATTATGAGCAAATCTGTCTCTCATACATACCAATTATTTTTACATAGGATGGATTGGAAGCTGGTCCCATAATTATGCCCTAGTCAGCTAGTCAAGTCATAAACAAAATCTTTCACTCTCTTATTACCTGTTTTCTTTCCATCTATAATTCTTTGCATGCTTATTGGAGTTGCATATATATATGTGTGTGGGGGGGTATGTGTGCATGTGTGCTTTAATACATCAGGAACTATATTTTTCAAATCCAAATACTTTAAAATGTGGATATTTTTTAGAAGGCATTTGCAGCCGCCCTTCCTGTTTTCTCATGCTGACAGCCAGAGTAGAATAAGCCATCATTAAGGGCAGCAAACACCAGACACAAATTATATTGCTAATTAGCAGAGATGGTTGCTTCCCTAGAAGCTTGCATTTGTTTCCGCTGCCATTACTAGGAAGGAAGTACAGCAGGGTATTCCCATCTCAGCCACATCTTTTTATTCTGTTTGCTGTAGTACCTGCAGTCTCTCTGGCTCCCTTGGTATTCAGTTGCTCTGTCCAAATACAGCAGATTAATTTTATAGGATCAATGCCATCTCTGTTGGTATAATGTCTAGCTCTTTTTTAAATGCGCTCTCCTGGATGATTTAATTTATCATTCCACTGGTGATACTAGCTTTTAGCCACTTTCTGCACACAGTCATGCTGCCTTTACTGAGTCACTTATTGAAATCTGTGTGGCACTTCATATGGTCATGTGAGTTTTGCTACATGCAGTTTTTAAATGTTAGACCCTGTGGCCTTATGTCAAGCAATAAAAGACTCTTCAGCTGTTGGCTTAGGGAAGCTCCATGAGCCTTTGCAGTCACTCAGCTTGGCTAAGGTCCTGTTGATATTTGGTGTACAACCATGCTGCCCTACATGTTGGAAAAAAGTCTGTAGATGGTAGCTGAATAGTCGTGCAGTTCCCTACTTCATTGCAGATAGAAATTTTTTTGGTCAGAGACCTATTAGTTTCCAACAATGCAGTGTGGGAAATAGCTTTGTCACCCTGGAGGATTTTTTGAGGCTGCAGATTGCATCTCTGCCCCGGCTCCTTGCAGCGGTGACAGCCTGGTCCAGAACAGGGGCAGAGCTGCAACCTGCAGCCTGCATGTCTCTGACCAGAGCATGAAGGCTGCAGATTGTAGCTCTGCTCTGGCCCTGACTAAGGTGCCCCCACTGCAAGATCCCAAAAGTGCTGAGCAGCTCTGTACCCTGCCCTGCTGTAACCCTGCCAGCATGGTTGGGATGGTCTCTATGGCAACCCCAGCCTTGGGGTATCACAGTGCAGCTGTGGCCAGGGGCCCCATGGAGACCAGCCCCAGTCATGTGGGCAGGGGCTGCTGGGAAATGGAGTCCACTGCTGGCCTGATTTGGTCTGCAGGCCAGACTTTGCCCTCCCCTGCCTTAAGGCTAACAACCTCTGACTGTCCCTCGCCTCCACAGTTGTGACTTGCCACTAGAGGCCTGGTGAGTCATGGCTAGCAAATGATATTTAGAGGTTTGCTTTTGGGAACTGGCTTGTAGGTAAAGTAGACATTGCATTAGAATAATGGTCCAGGGGGATGGCAAGGGTTAATTGATTTCTAAAAGCATGTTTGTGATGGGATTTCCTTCAAAGCCCACTGTGTCCAAAGCAAGCAGACACACAGGCTGGGAAATTGAAGACATGTACCACATTGTTCTATGACATGAGCAGTGTACCCAAACAGTGATAAGGAGCTGCAGGTCACAGTGCCAAACTGCAGAGCCCTAGGGATTTCTAGATTTGCTGGATGGACCAAATTAGGAGAAACCGGTGTAGCGAAAATAGATACTTTTCTCTATGTTTCTTTGTTCCTTGTTTTAGTATTAACCCCTGCATTCTGTAACTTTCCACCCACATGGTACAGGATGGCCCACTACGTATGTCTTACAGGTTGCTCAGGTTTTGGTTTGAAATGACCAATCAAAATGTAACACATCAACTGAAAAAAATGCTAGCTCAATAAAAGCCACGTGCGCTCTTTGTTTAGGGTCGACACTGATCTGAGCAACAAGCTCCTCTGTCGGCCTGCTTGCAAGCAATAAAATAGAGTTGGACCCAGCCTGAAAGTGTGACTCTCTTCTAGAGGTGAATTGGACTAGCCTCCAGGGGATAAAATCAGCAATTTATGCAACACCGGTAAGTAACCAAATTAGGATGTGTGCATGTGATGGGTTTCTGAAACACAGGAATATGCTGACAGGACAGAATGTGGACAGTATGATGACCACAGGTGAACCAATCGGTGAGGACCAGGGATAAAGAATTATCAGGAGATATTCTGGGTTTTTTCTGATAAAAAATACCCAATTTTTTACTTAAAAAAGTAACCCAAAATCCATGTTTCCATTATTAAAATGAAACGCTACTAATATATACATATATATACACACTATATATATGGTGGTGTTTCATTTGGATCATGGAAAATGTAGATTTGGGGTTACATTTTTTAATCTGAAAATTGAGGATTTTTTTTCAGAGAAAACCAGGATCCCTGGTTATCTCTAAGCACTATGAGCATACCTTGATCATGTGTCAGATGCAGGATTGTAAAGCTAATCTTGTTTTTCTGCCTGCTGTGCAACACAAAAGGATGCCCACTTGAGTTCAGTGTACATAAAAGCTTGAATGTGGTTGCTTTCACTGGTTCCCACCCACTCTTGTTTTTGTGTCTTTAAACACTGAGCTATTAACCTGTCAGTGTGGTAGGTGCTGCTGCAGTGGCTTCCCAGCTTATAGATTTCAATAAAGCTCCTATTTAATATATTTGCCGCACTTGAATAGCTTTGCTAACACCCTCCTCAGAATAACTCCCAGTCCACATTTATCAAGGAGACTAGTGATAGAATTCTCCTAGTAACAATCAGGTCAGTAAATGACTGGAACTAGAGTGGTTACTCTCCCAGCATAAAAAATGCCTGTATAACTACCAGGTTAAAAAAAAAGTTCCTCTTGTAGCCTCCAGAAGCTGTTTTAGAGTGCCCCTTCTCCAGAGGAATGTTCCTGCGGGACAATACCCAGAAATGAAAACAGACAAGAGTCAGAGGTTCTGAGAAGGCTATAAAAATCTACTTGATGTGTTACTATACATGCAGGGGGTTAAACTGTGGGCAAACCAGTTATTTACCAAGTGAAGACCTTTTGAGACAGCCACACACACTCAGTTGATGCTAAGTTGTTCCTTAAAGATAGGTCTTTTCCTGATATCAGGAGTGTTTTTTTGGGATTTTTTGGTCATATACTAGCCTTTATGGCCAGGTACAGACATTACACTTGTACTGGTATAAGTCATCATTAGAAACCGATGTATACCTATAAGTGAACAGAAGTTCATCCAGAAAACTGATCTATAACCGTAACAGAACAGGAGTTCGGCACATACAGACTGGTTTAAAAATGGTGGAATCCAGCCTAAGATCTGCCCTCCTTGCCTCCAAAAGGGAAAATGTATGTTCTGTTTGCTACTGTTCTAAACTATGCCCCTTACAGAAGACCGAATAACTTAAATCATTTCCACCTTGGACTTTCTGAATGTCTGTACCTAGCTTATTTGTCCAAGTACTCATAGGAGAGGTGGGAACCAGTTAGTATAAATGGCTCTCTGTGACCCTTAGGAACAGATGTATCTGTTAAAGAAAAGCACCAAAGAGCCAGTGTTCTTGAGAAAGAGAGTGCTAACCACCAAGACTCCTTTTCCTTTTGCTTCCACATGCACACAATTTCTGTGTAAGAATGTTTTTCATATTTTTTCTTCCTTTGTATAATGATTTTAAGATTAGCCAAAATTGGATTCTTGAATCTGAACCATGACGGGGGCGGTTGTTTTTTTTCCTAAATGGGTGGGCGTGTAAGATTAGGATGCAAAATCCCACATTCAATATTTTTCCTAAAGTTTGGTTCTGGGTATGATGTTAACCTGCCTTCATTTTTTGACCCAAGATGTAGAAAATACCATGTGAAGAGCCTGTGCAACGCTAGCACCTTTAAATCAGAGCTATAACAGTATGCCTGTTTTTTACTACACATATGCAGATCCAGGTGCAGATCCAGAGGATGTGCAGCGGTGTGCTTTCTGACCTTATGGCAGAAGCTGCAGATGGAATTTTTTAAGTTCAGAAGAAGGTAAGAATTCTCCTTTTCCTTCCCCTCTGTGCTCAGAGGCACGTCCCTCCCCATCCCTCTTCCTACAACTGCTACTGATGCTACATCCTCCCTATAAAGGGAGTTCTACAGCTGCTCCAGCTGTGCTGTGCAAGGGTTGAGCTCAGCCCAGGACAATGGCAGCAATGTGGGGTGGGGAGAGGCAGGTAGATTCCTCTTCCCTTCACCTGATCCTAGCATGGCAAGGAATACTTGGGGGGGCAGGCAGGAATGGGGGCATCAGCAGTGGCAGGTGAGGGTGGGGTGAATGGGAGGGGAGGGGACAGGGAAGGAAGAGGGGAGGGGAAATTCTTACATGCTTTGGGATTTTAAAAAGTGCCCCACTGCTGCTCGATCTGCGTGCCCCAGTGCAGGGGTTGGGAGAGGAAGCTGAAAGTGGGAGGGTGCAGCCACCCCAGCAGCACCAGTCACTCCTCCTTCATCTCCTTTTGTCAACCCCTCGATCTGCCCTTGTGTGCATTTAATTGAAAAAGCCATGGAAGCTCTGTAAAAACTGTTGTGGTTATTGAGGTTTAGAAACAGGACTCCAAGGAATAACTTTTTTTTACTTCATTATTATATTTTATTAAGTTCCCAGAACTTCAGAGGAGAGGTTTTCAAGCCAACCCATGGTTGTCAGCTTTCATAATAATAGTTGGGTTGAAAAGTTTCTCAGCGTGTCTCCCCCACATAACACAGTACAACACATGCATGTGGGGAATGGATGCAGTTTATTGTGCAGAGAATCATGTTTTTATATGTGCATCTCTTTGCCCCCACCACCCCTATCATTGTATTTGCCTTATGTGTTCAATAATACAAAACCTCTGTGATATAAATTAACCTTCTGTAGGATTCAATTCTGTGAAATTTGGGATTAAGGGAGGCTGAAATAGTGGAGAAATCACTGCACAAATGGCATATTTGTCCATTGCCTAGTACTTCTTAAATGTTTTATAAGGGTAGGAAGAGCTGTCTGTGGGAAGCACAAATCAGCTGTTACCATGTTACTGTCATATCTGCATGCTCCTAGAGTGCCACAAGTTACCTACATTACTGTGACTTTCCACCTGAATAAAACAAACAGGGCAAAAGTTGTCATGTTTTTATTACACTTGCATGGCTTCAGAAGCACTGACATGCAACACTTATATTGCAACAGCTTATATCAGTATTGATATAATTGTTCCATCTGTCTGTACACTGGGCCAATGTCAAAGGAAACTTAAAGGGTGCCTTTATCCTGAGGCTTCATCCCTGTGGAATCTGAATGCCCAGGAACACTAGAAACTCAGGTTAGTTCATATGCAGATTCCTTTAAAAATATCTACAGGGAAATGTGAAGTAAATGGTGGCAGTCATGCCAATAATAGAGTTGGGATTTTTTTTTTCTGCTAGTATTCAATTAACTGAAAAAAAGTTATCTGAAAATAATTTGAAAATGAAGCTTGACTTTGATAAGTATACTCAACTGGAAAAAGGAAAAAATGGTTTATTTCAAAATGATGTTTTTGCTAGGACATTGACCTGTTTTTTAAAGAGATTAAACGACCTGAAAATGATATGAAAAGTTGATCCAAATTTTTTTTCAATTTGTTTAAAATGAAAATTATTTAATGTTACATTTAATGTTGACTTTACCCAAACAGTCTTTGTTTTGCAGTTGTTTCTCTTTGCTGGTAAACCAAAAGAAAAAAAGGGTGTTTGCACAGTCTTAGATTGGACAGTTTGGTTAGATGATTTGGCTAATATATAATAGAGGTATATGCTTTCTCTAGTACCTCCTTTTTTAACTTGATTGGATGTACAGGTTCTCTGTGGGAAACAATAATCTTCCCCTCCTCTTTTTGGTTCAGCATAAAGACTCTGAAAATCTGGGTTTAGTACTCCATGGGGTAGAACTACTCATATTTGGGGTGGCTTACCTTGCTACTCTTCTTGGGTGCCGAAGAATTCTCAGGAGGTAGACCATGATTTATCAAGGTCCATGGGAAGATGCATAACTCTCAGTACGTGAGCAGTCTGTTGAAGTCAGTTTATTGAATTCTTCTGCTTGAGCACTTTTCTGAATCAGGGCTGTGTGACAGGATGTGCCCAGAAGGCTACTGTCACACTCTGTATGAACCACCCTAGTCTTGCTTCCGCTTCAGGTCCTCTGTATACCTCCTCCACCCCCTTTCTATCTCACCTGCCACATCTTGATGTTTCTTTTCAGCTACCCCTGAGTCCTGGAGAGAGCTTCTTGGTGCCTAGCAGACCCATTCAGTCTCTGGGCACTCCATCCATCACCAAGCCCTTGCTTGTTTTTTCTGTGGATGGCTTACATAAAAACTCCTCATGCCCTGTGGGCATGACTTGATCACAGTGGTCATAGCTTGTGACCCTAGTGGCCCAAACTCAAGTCTTAAGGACTCTAATCATGGCCTCCATCCTCCCCTGTTGCCACACCCATGACTCACAGGTATCATTCAGCTGTCTCCCATATAGGCTGTAGTCCTCTTGGCTTCAGCCTACAGGTTACTCTTTCTGTAGCCATCTGGCCAGATGCCACCTCTTCTGGTCCAGCTTCTTGGCCTCAGCCTGTCTTTTTCTTGGTGATTAAGTTCTAGCCACAATCTCCCCCCCCCCCC
>NW_017729032.1:261314507-261321911 GCF_001723915.1 Gavialis gangeticus | reverse complement strand
GACCCTTTGGAGATTATCAGCCTTCCCCCCCCCCCCTCTCTAGTGCCCCACCATTGGCAGGGCCAAACCTGGAGTGCTTCTTTGGTACCCCTTTGTGGCCTCCTAACTACACCTATAGCCACTACACTTATAGCCACATATTACAATTCTGATCACAAAAAAAAAAAATCTATCTCATTCAGGTCCTCACAATACAAAGAATAACCTGAGCTAAATGTATTCCCACCCTGGATGAACTAAGAACACAAAAAGAGTCTTCTTTGCCTTTGTATAGCCAGGGATCCCCCTTACTGGGAGCTTCTCATTCTTCCTCAGCCAGAGGTAAAGTGACCCTGCTGGCTTGAGAATGAGTCTCTTATATCTGTAAATCTCTCCCTTTCCCAGCTAACTATCATTTGATGTGAGCACAGTGATCCTTCATTAATCTGTTCAACTCTGCTTGGATTTACTACACCTTTGGCAGGGCTGTTGGTGATTACAGATAGTCTGTCTCCTTTTTTCCTGTGGCTTCTTGCCTCCAAGAGCTTTTCCCTAGTGGCATTATTGCCTGCATCCCTATCCCTTTGGCCCACAAAGACTTTACCCTTAAAAGGCCCTTTCAGGTTTTGCTTGTCCCCCAAGTCTTGTCCCATTAATAGGGCAGTGGTTCCCTGTTATAGGATCCAGAGAGCAGAGGGTTGGGTTTGGCCAACTGTGTATATTCCTTCTAAGTCCATATGTTTTTTACAGTCTCCACAACATGATCTCTATATGAGCTGGCAAATGATCATAGAGATATGTTCATTATTTCCAAGTGAGGGCCCTTGAGTACAATAAGTCTATAAATGAGAGTGGGGCAGTATAAACCTTTCAAAGTGGAGCCAATTCATTTCAACACAGCAGCAAAATAAAAACTGTGGACTACTCGCTCTGCATATAGACAGTTACAGAAGCCTGAATTTGCCTTCCTATACATATTGCCCTTCCTCTCAACTCTAATAAAAAGATCTCTGAATACACATGACCTAATACACAAAAATGTTGAGCACCTAAATCCCCTGTTGATTTGACTTCAACATATATGTGCAGCTTTTGAAAACCAGGCCCCTGTTATTCAGGGATCTAAGGCTTCAGACCCTTGAATTAAGACTCTCTGGTTTGCAAATATTGACTGATTTACAAAAGCCCACCAAAGTGGTCCTTAGTAATACACTAGGGAACCTGCAAAGCCCCAATAATCTGAACCAGTAATTTTTCCTCATTTTGGCTGGTTACATCTTTATTGTGTTCAAATGTGATTCTTTTGAATGGTAGCTCAGGTAACCCACAAGGTAGTGATCCTCAAATGATATTAATAAGGTATTTTTGGCTAAAGCTTCATATGGAAAATAATCTTTTCAGTCCAAATAAAGTCTAGGTTGTTTTGCCTTTTAGAATGTATTTTGTTAGGTTTATGTTTTAGTTTCCAAAAATCGTTTGAAGCACTTAATTTCTTGGGATTAAAGATCTGCCATTTCTGTTTAAATGAAAAACAATTATGTAGCTCAGTGATTATAAAAAAGCGGGATAAATTAATAATGTAAAGCTCTGTGTTCTCTGATTTGCTGTCCTTGCTGCCTCTTCTTTGTCCTTGAAGGCTCTGACAAATCTGATTGTCATTTAATTAGCTACCCTCTTTCTCTCTCCGTCTCCCCCTCTTGTAGCTGTAAGTACATAAATACACATATCTATATTGGTCCATAGTAGTGAACTTTGCCACTAATATTTTACAGGTATAAAGCAGCTGCATAAAGAGCTGAGCTAGATTACTTGACTATAACAATAATTAAAACTGGATAAAATTAGTTGGAAATTTTTTATTATTTCACATGGTATAATCTGCAGAATCACAGTGCTGTGCATTATTTATTATTTTCTGGTCGTACACTGAAAACCATGGTGTTTATTACTGTTCAGAACATGATTTATAGGGGTGACTGATGAACAACAGCACATGCAGAATGCCAACTTCTCAATTTATTGCATTGCAAAGCAGAGGACTAAAGAAGGGCTGGTTCCGGGAAGATAGGAGGCAAGTTGGAAAGAGGGCATAGTTGCCAGTCCTGTACGTCGTAGACCACAGCAAGTCTGCAATTAATATATAGAAACTCTACAGTATGCAATAAAGCACCAACTTTTATTGACCCATAGCAAGTTGGCTGTGAGGTAGTAGTCACTAGCATTTCAGAGTCACTATTTGCATTAGCTGGTAAGGTATGATGTAAGGAGGTAAATGTCTGTGTGAACAGGTAACAGAAAATGAGTCTTTCATTTACCTAAGCATAGTGCCCTGCATGTCTGTAATCTTTGCACAGTGTCAAAAAACAAGCTGACTAAGGAGCAAGGAGATCACAGAATGGGAGTAAGATAATAAATGACTCTTCTTCCAAATCCTCAGATCCTCCTCTCGCCCTGTTGGCATACAAATCAACACCTCTTAACAAATACATTCAACCCTGCAGGACTGTTGATGGAAAGGAAATTGAGGTCTAGTATTCCAAGTGCCCCTTCACCGATAGGGCCTGGTTGGTAGGACATCTCAAGGCTACAGAAAAACGAAGAGTGGTATAAATGCTATTAGGAATGGGACTCTGACAGGCTCCAGTGAGTCAGATCCTTGAGAATACCAGCTCCAGCAGGTCACATATTGGTGAAAAATTCTCAGGAGCAGGGGATAGAGCAGGAATGGTCCAGAATGCATGGATCTTAGTTAGTGTTCCAGTGGGACTCTTCCACTGGAACTGGAGTCACCATGCAGTGTCAGCAGGTGGACCTCCAATATACCCAATAACCCTGGTGATTACTGAAAGGCAGCATAATAATTTTAAAGTTGTTTTTTAGATTATAGGTGAATGGGTACGCTGTGTCTGATAAAAGGGTTAAGAGATAGGTGTACAGCTTGCCCTTTTCTTGCTTATACCTCAAAACACAAAAATTACTACTTAACAATGTCTGGCTATTTGCAACAGTGCAAATACAAATTCTTACTTATACCAGCTGAGGATTCTCAAGATGGGGGAGAAGGGTGGCACACAAAGCTATGCAGACTGGCAGTAGGTCATCCTGGTTTTGCTGAATTTTCCCTCATCTGAACCCTGTACCTAGAGATGGTTTGTTCAGTATTTTTACAAATATTCTCTGATTGGGTTTATTCAAGTATCTTTGGTTTCACAGAAACTTTTGGAACTGTTCCCTTTAGGATTTTGAAGGTGTCAGTGAAGAGTTATAACTTTCCTTGTGAAAGTTACAATTCTGGAAGTGAGGACTTCTAATCTTTTTGCTTCACTGTCATGGAAAGCTGCTTGCCACTGTCATGTTTCATTTCATCTTAGTTTATGGTCTTCATAGACAAAGCTGCTTTTCCCCCTGCAACTTATCTAAAAAATTTAACACAAATATATCTATCACAAAAGCACATTTAAAACATTTGGTTACATCAATCACTACTAATAACATTTTTAAACTAAAGCTATGATATCGTTAATTTGGATTATCCATTGTAAGGGATTCTTGTACAATTTCTTTCAGGACTTGTACTCTGTATAATTTGATCTCCTTACTGGTTTATCTGGACATAGTGACTGTTTCCTTTACTTTGCTGACCAAAATAATTTTTATACCAGTAAAGGATTCATTCTGGTCACTCAGAAACTGGGTTTTTGGCCTTCTGCTTTAATCACACTTCAGCAGCTTGGCCTATGCCCCTTGGAAATGGCCAATGTTTGCAACACAGGCATGTGATTGTTGTAGATGTCTTTATAGAAAGCCAGGCTCTGTGTATTCCCATAGATCTTGGTCTAAAACAAATTTGAGACTCTCTCACTGCCACACAGCCTCTGTGGTCACATCCCTTAGGAGACAAGATGTGATGAACCAGCAGAACTACCAAACACTCTAGTTAAAGGATAGAACAAGCATCATAAGAACATTTTTATTTTTGCATTGAAATGTAAAATTTTCTTGGAAGTCTTCATCCAGATTTAAGTTTTGAAACTTTGAACTATTCTCTAGCTGGTCAATGCAACTTACATTTTTGGCAAAAGCTTAATCCCAGTTAGAAATATTGATAGAAATGCAAAAATATACTTAGTCAGAATTTGGAATTTGAAAAAAAAAACATCAGCTCTTCTAAGCTGTTTTTCATGTAAGCTTTCCCTTTATATTTGTTTTCCATGGGCATGCTGGATGGAAGCTTATAATGTCAATCTTCCCAAGTCATCATAACGTACCAATCAGTGAATAGAATGTGTCCCTCTCCAGCTCAGTTACAGACCCATTTAGGGAGTACTTAAGCTGTACTAGCTGTGGGTTGCACTTCTAGAGCCTCTCCAGTTCAATCCCTTCCATGTTGGTGGCCATGACATAAGCACCAGTGTTAGTGGTGGTGGAGCGGGGGGTGTTCTTCCTTATTGCACAGTTCTGCTGTGACAGGTAGTTTTGAATTTTATTCCAAGACCATCTAAGGGAGAACATGTTAGAGGACTTGTTTATCTGTGCACAGGTTAATTATGTTTTTTTTGGATCTCTCTCTTATTGATTGTCTGGCACTTAGGTAACAGCATGGTGATACAGTGTCCTGGGTAGTATGCTACCAAGCTCCTGTCTTCCTCCTTACATGGGCAAAACCCTGAAATGTGCTGGTAGGGCCACTCAGGGGTCATTCCCAATACCTACAGTCAAGCATACTGGAGACCAAGGTCCAGAAATCAGCTTCAGAGGAATGCTCCAAAGAATAAGACTCCTGCTGCATTCCCAGCAGGAGTGGATGGTTGGGACATGATTGGGAATATTCTGGTGGGCCAGGCTGCCATTGCAGTGTAATTAAACCCTTACGTTCTTTGTACTGTTCTCTTTGATTGGACATTGTATTGAGCAAGGCAGAAGAGGACACTGAATAAGAAAATTCTATAAACTGGATGAAGTCTAGTTAAAAAATAGTTAAAAGACTTTTGTTTGGTTGGCTTTGAAAAAGGTTGATAGAAATGAAGGTGGCTGATCAGGAGGCTCTTTGGTCATCCCCCTACTGTGTTTGAGCTTGATTGTTGTTTGCCTGCATACAGCATACAGGATTACTAGGAATGAGCAGCACTATACTGCATGTCAATAACTCTGCACACTCAGCAAGGTGCTTCTGAGTATAGATCTTTGTTTCTAATCTGCTAACTAGACCTTGGATTTTCTTTGTTCAATGTTGTCTCAAATGTTTTGAAAACTTTTAATTAATAGACAAATCTAGCAACTTTGTCAAGTTCATCCATTTGTGCTGGATACCCACAAAACTGGCTAAACCTCCTAGTCTTTTCCTGGTGCAATTATTGAGTCTATGATATAAGTTGAGATGGATTTTTCTTCTCCTGTGGTTGTCTTGTCATCTTTTTTTCCAAAGTCCTCATTGGGCATACAGCAGGCATATTTCAAGAAATGCACAAATCTCATTCATTCATTCATTCATTCCACTATTCATAAAGAAGATCACAAATCTTTTTATTTCATATCCTGGGAACAAAGATGAACATCTCTCTGTTGTCAGGTACATATTTTTATTTCATTATATTACAACTAGTGATAAGCAAACATCAAAATGTTTGGGGGCTTACTTAATTATTTAAAAGACTAGGTGCTTGTCCAAATGCATTCAGACTTCTGAATGAAAAACCAGTGTCTTATGTCCAGAAATGTCTGGTTTAAATTGAGGTAGAGGAATTCAGCTTCTTATACTAATGAAAACCAGGAAATGCAGAAGTGAGTAGATATTTTTTTCTAAAATAAAATGGCCAGAGCTACTGTTACTAATTGCTACCCTAGTCAGCAATCTCAACTGAGACACCAGAAACTGAGTGTGCATAGACTAAGTACTGTAGTAGACAAACAATGTAGAGTGAATAAATTATTCAATTAATTTAGCCCTTTTTTGGTTTTGTTGCTCATGGGAGTGGATTAGTTTCCCCAAACTTATATAACATTCAGATTTATTCAGTAAAACCCTTTTCTTCTTCTTGCCCTCTGGAATGATTGTAACTATTCAAATACTGAGCTGAGTCACTAAGTTGCAATCGTGCAGAAAAGTCACAGATGTCTGTGGTATTTAACTACAATGGCAGACAGCACTGTAACTAAGACACACTTTACCTATTCCACATTCATTACACACTGAACAGGAAACAGTACTGGGTGCATCTACACATGTGCTTTAATGTACAGTAGACTATTTTACTGTGCATTAAAGCGTCACATAAAAACTCAGGACATTATGCTAATAAATAGTCTACCGTGCATTAAGCATCACTACAAAAGCATACATATATATTACTGAGCAGTTAATGTGCATTAATTTAGTACCTCACATTGGAGGTACTAAATTTAATGCACCTTTGAAAAGGTGCATTAATGCATGCGTAATGCATTATAACTATGTTAGTGCAGCACTGAGAAGCAGAAGCCAATAAGCTCTACTAAAAGTAAATACATTCTCTGAGATGCAGGGCTTACTGGGCATATGCAGCACCTAAAAGGCATTGAAAGTTCAGTTTCCTTTTTTATTTTATCCAGGAAGGTTCAGCTATCTCTATCATCAAGTTTCAATTGCATGAAAGGGAAAAAGATATACTTTTTGTCTTTAATGAACATGCAAAAAGCAAACGAAGAAACTTTTCTTTTATGGCTTCTGAAATTCTTCCTGTGATGTTAGGTGCAGATTTTATTTACAAACACACAAGAAACTACATTAATACCTGAGCAGCATATCTCAAGCAAAAAGGGAAGGTGGCATGTATTCTTGGAAAAGAATATCAGTGTTTTGGAACTTGAGCAGATAAAACCTGGGATTTAGATTCCAGCTCCTGGGTATAGGAAAACCAGTTTGGAGAGATGACGGTAAATCCTGAAGTTATGCTCATTTATCATATTAAATGTATAGACCTTCTTAAGGACTAAATTAAAGGTGACCTGGACTTTCAGAACTTTGGGGCAGAAGCTGAAGTCCTTTGCTTCAGTGTGATATAGAGACAAAGTCAATTTTAATATGAAATTCCAGTCCCACAGACATCTTGGTCTAGACCTCTTCTTGATTCATCCTTGATCTGTTTGATTAATTTAAGCTTAAGTTTACCTGCCTCTTGAGTTCTATGTTCCAACTTCAAATAGAATTTGGTTCAGCTGTGGTTAGGGATTTGTAAGGCTGTTCCTCAATGTTAGATGAGTGGCTTCATTAATTCCTTTGAGGTACCTGGAAGATTGCCATTTCGTGAGAGGTGATTTTTACTGGGGATATAAGGTAGTCTTTCTTACCCATGAGGAAAATGAAGATGTCTTTTACCAGAAAAAGAGTTTTGGCTGCTGGAAGGGCATGTTCATAGAATCATAGAATCATAGAAGTAGGGTTGGAAG